>NW_026652303.1:2260009-2263430 GCF_009828535.3 Hylobates moloch | reverse complement strand
CGGCTTCCGTCCCCTCCCCCTCCCGCAAAACCCCGGATGGAGCTGCCGCCGACTCGCCGCCGCCTGGCTCCGGGGGATGGTTTTGTCAAGCGGCCAGAGCCCCGGCGCCAGGCGCAGCCGCCGCCGCCCCCGCCAGGCGCCCCTGCCCTCGCTTCCCAGAACCGGGTCCCGGAGTGGCCCGGGCCCTCCGCCTGCCTGCACCCGGAGCCCTGGGACGAGGGTCATTCGTCGTCTTTGTTGCCACCGCCTCTGCCGGAACCGTTTGCGAGCTCCGGTGGCCCCCGCTCCCCCACCGCCTTCCCGGACCCTGGGCTGGGGGTGGCACGTGGGCACCGGCCCCGGGAGGCGGAGGCGGTGCGCGCTTACCTGTCGCCGGTGCTGCTGCGGCGGGGGGTGTGGAGGAGGCGCCGCTGGGCAGCCTCGGCCGTGCTGTCCTCCCCGCCGCCGCCGCCTCTGCCTCTCGCTGCTGCTGCTGCTGCTGCTGCCGCCGCGGTCGGTGTCTCCGGCGCGGCGGCGGCGGCGGCGGCGGGGCTTTTCCTGTCCGGTTACGTTAAGGTCACATGACCGAGAGAGCGGAGAGACTAGTGCAAAGAGGCTGCGAGCGGCTCCCGCCGGGGGGGAGAGGCGGCGAGAGAGCAGTGGCGGCAAGAGCCCCCTCCGCCCCCCCCAGCCGCTCCCCTCCCCCCCGCCCGCCTCCGCCTCCTGCTGCTCTGCCGCCGCCGCCGCCGCCGCCTGCAGCACTCCACTGCCGCTCCCACCCAGGCTCCGCGCTCTGCTCCAGCCAAACTTCTGCAGACCATGTGCAGCCGAGGCGAGGAAACTTCTCTCCACCTATTGGGGCTGGAGGCCTGAGTCACAAGCCCCTTGTTTACATAAAGTGTTTAGGTAGGATAACTCCTTGAGATGCTCGGGGTAGAGATGGAGAGCCACTGCTCGTATCCTTCTGCCGGCTTCTGCTTGAGATCTCTTGGCCTTTACCCTTGTCCCTTGACTTTTAGTGTTTGTTTTAATCTTTAAGACTTAAAATGGAGTGGCCTTTAGAACCGGGGTGATACTGTAAATCAGCAGTATCTTTCTGTCACCACTGGTAACTGAAAGTCATGCTGAAGTACAGATGCCTGTACTGTGCACAGAGGCAGAGGTGCTTCCTTTTCCTTGCAGATGAGTTGAGAGACGTAAGATGTTTCTGTTAGGGTTGAATTTGATGGTTTATTTCAGCAACTTGATTTTCGTTTTTGAAGTTTTGGCCCCCCAAAAATGAAAGTCTGCAACGCATGTTTGTTAAGAACAGTTTATTCTCCTGTTAGGTTTTGGTCTTTGAGGTATGGATTCCAGAGTTGGCTATTCTGTTAGATTTAGAGGTGTGAAAAATCTTTTAACGGGGAGATCGTGAAACATGGAAACATGGCAGGGAAGTTAGAATTTCCTGATGGTCATTTTTAACATTTTAAAGTTTACTTTTTGGTTGTTGCCATTTTTCTAGAATCCGTGTCTTTTTTTGGGGAAGTACAGTTCTTTGAGGACTAGAATTTAATGATTTCTTTACACATCTAGGATTTTTTGAGATTTAGAAAGGATATGGCTTTATTCCTAAGGAAGTGGAGGCAGCAGTTTTCTAGGATACTCTGGTTTCAAGGCATGCTAACCTGGTTGTGATGTCTAACCCATTTTGGTTTACACAGTCTGACCACTAGCACAATGCCTGGCACATAGTTTACAAATCATTTAAGGCAAGCTTACCATCTTAAGACAATTTAATACATGGAAGTGTCCCTCCTAAAAATCTGAGTTTGATTTAGCAATCCAGTTATACCTGCAGGTACTGATGACTAATTCCTTCTTTGAAGACAAAATAAGCAGCGGTGTAGCTTCAGTAGCTCTCAAATGGATAATAGATTCAGTGTATACTTGCTTTGAACTTTCCTGTTTTTTGATCAGCTAGATAAATGACTTTAGTGGGTAAATGTCTGCCTCCAAAACCAAATTCTGACCCTGATCTAAGTATTCTACTGCACGGCTGTCACTGGAACATCAAAGTTGGCCTTCAGACTGGCATGCCTGGTTCCTTGGATTGGCTTGAGTATTGAGGTCTGTCTCATCTTACTAGGGAACCAAAATGATGTTGATTGTTTTGTAGAGAATCATAATTAGAGATCCGTAGGTTCTTAATTCTTTTGGACTTTCATTCTGAAAATTTTCAACCTTATGGTGTTGGTGGAGTGCTCCTGTGAAGAGTGAAATTGATTTAAGAAAGAATAAAAGAAAAAGTGGGCAAAACTAATGCTAAACTTGAGACCATTGGGCAGAAATTTGCCTATGTGTGTAGAGTAATTGGTCTTGAGTCAAAGTAACTGCTTATTTTTAAGATCACTGAATATTTTTCTAGCGTTACACTCTAATATAGGCTTGTAGAAGTAAACCCAGGGGTAAGCCCAGAATTTGAATATCAGTCCTAAAGAAAGCCTATCAAGAGCATCCTATTCTCTTCAAGAGCTACTACTCGAATTTAGGACTGGGCTGGTTTGCTGCTCATTCTCTCGAGGCATAGGCAGCCACACTTGAATTTTGCCAAGTATGCAGATAATTCCAACTTGTAGTCAGGATCATCAAGTAATAGCATTATAAGGAGAGCTGTACAGACTGTATATTTTCTACAACTTGTTGAAATAGAAACATTTATATAGATACATACATCTGCAAAGGTTGAGGAGAAAACAGTGGCCTTGGCAGAGAAGAGCTAGTTAGTGTATTTCAGGATAGGGCCCAGGGAAGCTGTCAGTTCTCTACTAAGTACCGTTGTGGAAAAACCACAAATGTCCCTAGTACAGTAATAAGAAAAAAAGGCTGAGCGTGGTGGCTCACACCTCTAATCCCAGGACTTTCGGAAGGATTGCTTGAGCCCAGGAGTTGCAGATCGGCCAGAACAATATAAGAAAACCCCATGTATTAGAAAAAAAGAATTAGCCAGGCATGATGGTGTGGGCCCATAGTCTCCGCTTGGGAGGCTGAGGTGGCAGGATCGCTTATAGCGCAGGAGTTCGAGGCTGCAGTGAGCCATGATCGCATCACTGCACCCTAGTCTGGGCAACAGAGTCTCTAAAAAGGAAAAAAAAAAAAGTTAAATCGCTGTTTAATTATGTGCCAATTTATTTTGGTAATTTGAGAATCTGGTAAATTAGGAATTCAAAAATAGTTTAAACACTTTTTACTTCAAAGAAAATCACAGTGCAAGCAATCTGAGTGGATTCATCAGAAGTTATACATTGAATATTCTGCAGAGTCTGGTGTTGCTGAAAGTTTTGATTTGTGTTCTGCTGAGACACAACCATAAAAATATGCACTTGCTTGTATTCTGAAGGAGGATAGTTCCAGTGAGACTTGGACAATGAGCAGAAAAAAATTTTTTTTTTTTTTTTTTTTT
>NW_026652303.1:2237394-2259999 GCF_009828535.3 Hylobates moloch | reverse complement strand
AAATTGATTTAAGAAAGAATAAAAGAAAAAGTGGGCAAAACTAATGCTAAACTTGAGACCATTGGGCAGAAATTTGCCTATGTGTGTAGAGTAATTGGTCTTGAGTCAAAGTAACTGCTTATTTTTAAGATCACTGAATATTTTTCTAGCGTTACACTCTAATATAGGCTTGTAGAAGTAAACCCAGGGGTAAGCCCAGAATTTGAATATCAGTCCTAAAGAAAGCCTATCAAGAGCATCCTATTCTCTTCAAGAGCTACTACTCGAATTTAGGACTGGGCTGGTTTGCTGCTCATTCTCTCGAGGCATAGGCAGCCACACTTGAATTTTGCCAAGTATGCAGATAATTCCAACTTGTAGTCAGGATCATCAAGTAATAGCATTATAAGGAGAGCTGTACAGACTGTATATTTTCTACAACTTGTTGAAATAGAAACATTTATATAGATACATACATCTGCAAAGGTTGAGGAGAAAACAGTGGCCTTGGCAGAGAAGAGCTAGTTAGTGTATTTCAGGATAGGGCCCAGGGAAGCTGTCAGTTCTCTACTAAGTACCGTTGTGGAAAAACCACAAATGTCCCTAGTACAGTAATAAGAAAAAAAGGCTGAGCGTGGTGGCTCACACCTCTAATCCCAGGACTTTCGGAAGGATTGCTTGAGCCCAGGAGTTGCAGATCGGCCAGAACAATATAAGAAAACCCCATGTATTAGAAAAAAAGAATTAGCCAGGCATGATGGTGTGGGCCCATAGTCTCCGCTTGGGAGGCTGAGGTGGCAGGATCGCTTATAGCGCAGGAGTTCGAGGCTGCAGTGAGCCATGATCGCATCACTGCACCCTAGTCTGGGCAACAGAGTCTCTAAAAAGGAAAAAAAAAAAAGTTAAATCGCTGTTTAATTATGTGCCAATTTATTTTGGTAATTTGAGAATCTGGTAAATTAGGAATTCAAAAATAGTTTAAACACTTTTTACTTCAAAGAAAATCACAGTGCAAGCAATCTGAGTGGATTCATCAGAAGTTATACATTGAATATTCTGCAGAGTCTGGTGTTGCTGAAAGTTTTGATTTGTGTTCTGCTGAGACACAACCATAAAAATATGCACTTGCTTGTATTCTGAAGGAGGATAGTTCCAGTGAGACTTGGACAATGAGCAGAAAAAAATTTTTTTTTTTTTTTTTTTTTTGAGATGGAGTGTTGCTCTGTCTCCCAGGCTGGAGTGCAGTGGCGCGATATCGGCTCACTGCAACCTCTACCTCCTGGGTTCAAGCGATTCTCATGCCTCAGCCTCCCGAGTAGCTGGGACTACAGGTGCCCGCCACCACACCCGGCTAATTTTTTGTATTTTTTTTTTTTTTTTTTAAATAGAGACGGGGTTTCGCAGTGTTAGCCAGGATGGTCTCGATCTCCTGACCTCGTGATCCACCCGCCTCGGCCTCCCAAAGTGCTGGGATTACAGGTGTGAGCCATTGTGCCCAGCCCAGAAAACAATTTAATAGTACTAGATCTATTGTGTGTGTGTGCGCGCGCGCGCTTAGGTTGAAGATGGAATTTCCTTTAACATTGATAAAAAGTAATAGTAGGAAAAAATAAATGCGGTTTGAGTCCAAAGCAGCATTTTTCACTAATTTTATGAAGGAACTCCTGTTGAGTAATTTCTTAAATTAGGAAAATGGCATACTTTTACATGTTAGACATTAAACTCTAGGGCAGATAACCATGCCCTGTGTGTTGTATATCAAGCTTAGCATATACATAGGAAAAGATGTATTGTGAGAGTGTCTTACATTTCGTTGGTTTGGTCATAAAGTTTATAGAAAATGCTTGTTTTATAGTTGGTTGTTACTGAGACCAGAGTCCCTCAAGGAACTCCCTATGCTTTAGGGAGCTTTTTGTTTTAAACCTACTGGTTAGACTTGTGGGTTTTAATGTTTTCAGCTGTGGTTGTAAGAAACACATTTTAAATTGCACCTAGTATACACATACACGTAAAACAAAATTTTTACAAAGTAGTACTTGTATTAAGAGTGATGTACTCTGCTATCTTCTATTTCATTTTTTAAAGTTGATATTGCTGCCTTAAATTGATTTTTTCAACCACTAACAAGTCAGGACCCACTATTTAAAAAATACTGGTGTGTTCTCTTGCTGTTACAAATTAACCGAAAACTTAGTGGTTTAAAGCAATAAACTTGTGTTTATCTCATGTAGTTTCTGTGGGTCAGGAATCTGGGAGTAGCTTAGTTAGGTGGTTCTGGGTCAGGGTTTTTCATGAGGTTCCAAGGTGGCTCTCATTTGGCAAGTCAGCTATGGCTGATGGTGGAAGTTCTTTATTGCACTGCTTGAGTGTCCTGACATCATGGTGAAGGCTAGCTACTCCCAGAGTAGGTGATTCAAGCAAGAGCAGAGAGGAGGCCACACACCATCACTTCTGCCATATTCTATTAAAAAGTCACTTAAGTCCAGCCCAAACTCAAGGGACGAGTATCAAAGAATTATGGACATATTTTAATAGCTGCCACATTGATATGTTTTTCCACTTTATATTTTATTTATTTATTTATTTATTTAGAGATGGAGTCTTGCTCTGTCGCCCAGACTGGAGTGCAGTGGCGTCACCTCAGCTCACTGCAGCCTCTGCCTCCCGGGTTCAAGTGATTGTCCTGCCTCAGCCTCCCTAGTAGCTGGGATTACAGGTGCCCACCACCACGTCTGGCTAATTTTGTATTTTTAGTAGAGATGGGGGTTTCACTATATTGGCCAGGCTGGTCTTGAACTCTCGACCTCAGGTGACCCACCTGCCTCGGCCTCCCAGAGTGCTGGGATTTCAGGCATGAGCCACCGCCCTGGCCTGTTTTTCCATTTTAACGACGAGTTAGGATTGCACCGAAAGCCATGCTGTCAACCTGTAAGTAATTATCTTAGTTAATTAAGTCAATTTTTTTCTCTGAGGGCATCTAGTCACACTTCCTTCTCAGTCTTCAATTTGAGGAAGCAGGCTCAAAGAATTTAAGTAATTAAGCAGCCCAAGGTCATTCAGTCTAGGAAAACCTCACAAATTTTCTCTGACCTTTGTCATGAATAACATGTGAGCTGATAAAGACGAGAAAATTAAGAAGTTACACTGTAGAACTGTTCGCCAGTCTTCCAGTTTGCAGACCTCCATATTATAATACACTTTAAAATACCGATAATGCTTGGTGTCTAGATTCCTCATACTAGCACCCCTCCTGTTCATTTTTAGAGGAAACAGAAAATGTACTTATTAAATGAATTCAAACTACTTTGAATAGACTGTTCCAGATGCTGCCTGTATACTCACTATGAGATGTACTGTGCAAACTAATTCCAATTAGCACATTTTGAGAACCCAAAAGGATGTTGTGACTTAAAGATGATGAGAATTTAAGTGTAAAGAAGTCTACACTTCTTTATGCTGTGAAATTTTCATAGAAATTTTGGATCTGGAAGGATTTTGTTCTAAGACTAGTTTTAGCTTAGTGATACAAGGAATAGGATGACGTTGGTAGTGAGCGAAAGCAGGATAAATTTCTAAAGACTTAAAAATTTTTTTAATCCATTAGGCTTTTCTGAATTATATGTTGGGATACAATAAGTTATCTTACACCTTTGCTTCACAGAATGGGATAATGGCTACTTTTTTTTTTTTTTTGAGATGGAGTCTTACTCCCATCTCGTAGGCTGGAGTGTAGTGGCACGATCTTGGCTCACTGCAACCTCCACCTCCCGGGTTCAAGTGATTTCTCCTTCCTCAGCCTCCCGAGTAGCTGGGATTACAGGCCTGTACCACCACGCCTGGCTAATTTTTGTATTTTTAGTAGAGATGGGGTTTCACCATGTTGGCCAGGCTGGTCTCTAACTCCTGACCTCAGGTGATCCACCTGCCTTGGCCTCCCAAAGTGCTAGGATTACAGGCGTGAGCCACTGCGCCCGGCCGGATAATGGCTACTTAAATCATTTTTCAGTTTTCACTTACCACTATGATTCCTGACTGTGTCTGTTCTGACCTAAAGTACTGTTTGTACAGAATTAATTTTGATTACCCTTTTTGCTTGTTATTTGTCTACCTGTATCTTGTATCCCTCACTCTCACTGTAAGCTCCCTGAGGGCAGGTACTTCTTTTTATGTACACTCCTGGTACTCAATTGCTTGCAGAATTGAGTTGAATTTGTAGTTAAAGGATCTAAGATGATAAAGGATTTAGGATGATCATTTTCCCACTCGAACTGAGTGAAAAAGGTGTTTATTGTTGCAGAAAGCATCTGCACATAGGCATTGGATGCTGGTGCATATATGAATACCTATCTCTGCTCTTCAGGTGGTCACAGTCCACTGGGGGAGAAAAACGCAGATATTTAGTATACAATTTATTCTATACGCAGATGTGCAGAGTGCTGTGGGTAGGTAGATAACTATTTAAGCTGAATCTTGGTCGGTGAGCAGGTGTTCAGAAGATAGACTTAGTGGCCAAGCGCAGTGGCTCACGCCTGTAACCCCAGCACTTTGGGAGGCCGAGGCGGGTGGATCACTTGAGGTAAGGAGATCGAGACCATCCTGGCCAACATGGTGAAACCCCGTCTCTACTAAAAATACAAAAATTAGCTGGGCGTGGTGGTGCATGCCTGTAATCCCAACTACTAAGGAGGCTGAGGCAGGAGAATCGCTTGAACCAGGGAGTTGGAGGGTTGCAGTGAGCCGAGATGTTGCCACTGCACTCTAGCCTGGCGACAGAGCGAGGCTCTGTATCAAAAAAAAAAAAAAAAGGATAGACTTAGTTTTGTGCCTTGGCGGTGGTGCATTTTTTAGCTTCATTCCTTTACTATACATCTCCCTTGAATTATTTTCCTTTTATTGTTGGTGAGTTACCATCATAATTTAATAAATTCTTTCTGTGACATGTACATTCTTGTCACATTATTTTTCTAGAACTGTGCTGTCCAGTTCAACTCAGTGTCACACTAGCCATGTGTGCTGAGTAGCCACCTGTGGCTAGAGGCTACCATATTTGGGCAGCACAGATAATATAAAACATTTCTATTGGAGAAAATTCAGTTGTACATCACTGCTCTAGAGTCATGTTTTGCTTCTCCCTATTTTCACGTTATCAATAGTGTATTGAGTTCAGAATAGAATTAGGAAACAACAGCCTCCTGATATTGTCATTGGGAGGGACAGAGTGGTTGATATTTATGAACAGAGGGGAGAGAGTGTAGTGTTTGGTAGTGGTTGAGAATATAGCCTTTGGAATCAGATCTGGATTGGAATTATAGTCCATCCCTTACACACTGTATGGCTTTGGGCATGTTAGTGAACCTTTGAGCCTCAAGTTTTCCTTTTCCTCAAATAGGGTTAATAATGATTATCTCATAACATTGGGTGAATATGAAACAAAACAGGAGGGGGGGCGTAGCACAGTACCTCAGTAAATGATAAATTCAGTATATTTTTTAAATCATCACTGATTTAAAAAAAAAACCTTAGAATTATGTAGTAAAAGTGGCCCTTTTTTTGGTGTATCGTTCTGTGAATTTTAACGTAGTATTTATTTGTGTAATCACCAACATGACAATATAGGCCAGGTCTATCACTTTATTTTGCTGTCTTTATAGACCTGTGCTGTTTCCACCCGTAACCCCTGGCTGTCACCGATCTGTTGTCCATCACTATAGTTTTACCTTTTCTAGGATGTTACATAAATGGAATTATACAGTATGTTGCCTTTGCACACTAGCTTCCTTTACCCAGCCAGATTGGGTTGAGAGCGATTTGTCCAAGTTGTTACATCTATCATTTGTTGAAAACTGATCTTTAAAGACATTTTAATTTTGAGTCATTATTTCCTAAACGTGAATCTGAATTCCTTAACAGTTATTCAAGTAGTGTTTGGCTCAGGATTTTTGTGTTTAAAAGTAAAATAAATGGTAAATTTTTTTTTTTTTTTTGAGACGGAGTCTCGCTCCGTCGCCCAGGCTGGAGTGCAGTGGCGCAATCTCGGCTCACTGCAAGCTCCGCCTCCCGGGTTAATGCCATTCTCCTGCCTCAGCCTCTCCGAGTAGCTGGGACTACAGGCGCCCGCCACCACGCCCGGCTAATTTTTTGTATTTTTAGTAGAGACGGGGTTTCACCGTGGTCTCGATCTCCTGACCTCGTGATCCGCCCACCTCAGCCTCCCAAAGTGCTGGGATTACAAGCGTGAGCCACCGCGCCCGGCCAATAAATGGTAAAATTTATAGGGAAAAATTACTACTTCCACCTGATTGGTAAAAACCGTGTGTGACATTAACATGGTTTTCTTTAGGGAAGGTTCTTGTTTTTAGTAGTTGATCCACATTAAAGCTCTGTAGAGTTGCCGCAAAGTCCAGAGTTGAAAAAGGTGGCTGTTAAAATATCAGTTTCTAAAATGTGGCCGAAGATAGTGTGACCAGTCCTGGTTTGCCCAGGACTTTGCCAGTATTAGCAGTGAAAGTCTGGCTGCTCCCAGGAAACCCCTTGGTCCCAGTCGAACCCAGAATGGGGCCAAGCGCTGTAGCTCATGCCTGTAATCCCAGCACTGAAGGCTGAAGTGGGCAGATCACGAGGTCAGGAGTTTGAGAACAGCCTGGCCAATATGGTGAAACCCCGTCTCTAATAAAAATAGCCTGGCATGGTGGTGCACGCCTGTAATCCCAGCTGCTTGGGAGGCTGAGGCAAGAGAATCGCTTGAACCCAGGAGGTGGAGCTTGCAGTGAGCCAAGATTGTGCCACTGCACTCCAGCCTGGGTGACAGAGTGAGACTGTGTCTGAAAAAAAAAAAAAAAAAAACCCCCCAGAATGGTTGGTCACCCTATCTGAAAAGAGACACACAAAATCAGAGGATTCCAGTTCATCAGGTTTCAGTAGTGAACCATCGGCCAAGTATTTCATCTAATCTTAATTGCCTTTGGGTGCTTAGAGTCAAATCTCTAAGGTAACCAGAACCCAAACCACATGAGGTTTTTTAGATTAAGATCAGCACCTTGAATTTAAGGTTTTGTGGCTAGAGGTTTAGATTTGATTGGAATTACATCATTAATTTTTGTTAAATTGTTGAGTAAGCAACTTCCCAAGCCTTGTGTGCAGAAGCTAGATTAAAAGTCAAGTTCCTACTTAACCAGAATCTCTCCTGTTTTGAGTTTTTAAATTCAACTGGTGATGTCTAAATCTTAAGGACATTTTAAGTTCCTTAACTAGTCTGTTCCATTTTCCTGACTTTTTCACATCACCTCTCTACCTCTTGTGTAGATTTTTTTTTTTTTGAAACAGATTTTCACTCTTGTTGCCTAGGCTGGAGTGCAGTGGCACCATCTCGGCTCCGCAAGCTCTGCCTCCTGGGTTCAAGCGATTCTCCTCCCTCAGCCTCCTGAGTAGCTGGGTTTACAGGCGCATGCCAGCACGCCTGGCTAATTTTGTATTTTTAGTAGAGACAGGGTTTCTCCATGTTGGTCAGGCTGGTCTCGATTTCTCAACCTCAGGTGATTCACCCGCCTCTGCCTCCCAAAGTGCTGGAATTACAGGCATGAGCCACCGCGCCCAGCCCTAGATTTCTTTATAGAGCATCTGTCTATGAGCAGATTACTTAGTTTTCCTGCTGTCTTCATTGGAATGTAAGCTTCGTGAAAGCCAGGGGCCCTATGTGTCATCTTTACCACTGTGTCTTAGATCTTAGAGTAGCCCATCATAATTTCTAATAAGTAATTGTGGGATTGGATGAGAAAATGAATATGAGTCAGTTTTACAATGCTGCATACTTCCCAGATTATTTTAACAGTCTAGGGGATGTGGAAAGGTTTTGTTTTTAAAACGTTTAAAAGTCCACATTTTGTTTGATACTGTTCAGAGGAAGTGAAAATGTGGTCTTTAAAAAATTTTGTTGCCCGGGCGTGGTGGATCACCTGAGTTCAGGAGTTGAGACCAGCCTGGCCAACATAGTGAAACCCCGCCTCTACTAAAAATGCCAAAAATTAGCTGGGCATGGGGGTGGGCACCTGTAATCCCAGCTGCTCGGGAGGCTGAGGCAGGAGAATCGCTTGAACCCGGGAGGCGGAGGTTGCAGTGAGCCATCGCGCCACTGCACTCCAGCCTGGGCGACAGAGTGAGACTCCGTCTCAAAAAAAAAAAAAAACCCTGGGCGCGGTGGCTCACGCCTGTAGTCCTAGCACTTTGGGAGGCCGAGGTGGGCAGATCATGAGGTCAGGAGATCGAGACCATCCTGGCTAACACGGTGAAACTCCGTCTCTACTAAAAATACAAAAAATTAGCGTGGTGGCAGGCGGCTGGGAGGCTGAGGCAGGAGAATGGCGTGAACCTGGGAGGCGGAGCTTGCAGTGAGCCGAGATCGCGCCACTGCACTCCAGCCTGGGTGAAAGTGTGAGACTCTGTCTCAAAAAAAAAATTGTTTCATTTAACCATCCATGAGGGAAGGGAATTTAGAATGGTGACATTAAACCTTCCTTTAAAATGGCAATTCAGAACCAGTGGAGAGAGCTGAAAGTGAGAGTAGATTTGGATTTGGAAAAATTCCCTCTATTCATCCACATTACCTTCCAACACACAGGCACTTTGTAAAGGCATAGAGCAGGGTCTGAGGAGATTGGGTTGGTGAAAGAGAGGAGAACTGAGTCACTTGAGATTAGTACTTAGTAAGCAAGAGAGTGCTAATGAATTATTTAAAATCTGTGTAACCTGAGTGTAAACCAATACATAGACTAAGTTAGTGCTTCTCAGAGCTTAGGGAGCATAAGAGTCTCCTGGAGAATTAGAAGAAACAGATTTTCCTAGCTCTGGCCCCAGACGTTCTGATTTAGTGTGGTGTAGAACTCAGGAGTCAGTAATATTAATGGACAGTCTTGAGTATTTGCTGATGCAATTGGTCTGAGGACCATACTTTGGAAGACCTGCTTTAGATAGTAGACAGGACAGTAATTTAAAATAGGCAAGTATAGTTTATTTTTAAAATGGTAAAACTAGAAAGATACTGATTTTATGTGTTTAAAAAAAAAAGTCTGCATCTGACTGCTATGGTTATCCAAGAAGGCACCCCAGAATACCTGTTGGCCACCACTGTTTGGTATATGCAAAAATGTGTAGTTTAAAAAAGTCTTTTTGGGCTTGCACTGAGGAGCCAACCTATTTTATACAGTGAAAATATTGCTATATTTAAGTTAACCATTCTGTTCCAGTGCAGGATTCAGTAACATCTATTCTGTAAGTTTCAGTTACGGTATTTCTTAAAGATTCAAAGATGGATCCTGGGAATTTGATTTAGCCTCCATTTCATCTGGGAGTTAATCCTCACAGTAACCCTGTGAGATAGGTTAATAATTAAACCCTCCTGTTCACACATATTTCATTAATCCTTACAGCAACCTGTGAGATAGTTTAATAATTAAACCTACGCCACAGATGAGGAAACTGAGGCCCAAGAGGTTCAGTGATTCGCCCAAGGTTATAACAGCAAGAATTGGTGGTGAAACAAGAATTCAAATCCAGATTGGTCTTAATCAGTGAGCTCTCATGTGTGATAGAAATTAGATACCACTTTGAGGACTTTCGGAGCCAGTGGTGAATGTAATTACTTTAGGCTGTAAATACTCTGTGTAATTTCTTTGTCATTTTGTTCTTAGAGAGGTGGTAATCTTAATAAAGTTTTTACTTTATTAACTAAATAAAAGTTTGTACTTATGTTACAACTAAAACAATTCTTTAAACTTTCATAACTTGAAGTTTTAAATCATAAAATTAGTTGAAAAAGATGTAATTGCCAGTGTATCGTAAATACTGGTATTTTAAAATAAAGCTGTTTTATCACTTTTAAGGAAAGCCCTTGTAATTTAGTGCATTGTAATAGTGTATTGAGCTGATGTCCACCATGATCCATGTAAACATAGGTGAACTCTGCAAATACAAGTTTTTCTTCTTGAAAATGTTTGTGTTACATTTCCTCTATAACACTTTATGCTAATAAATGTTTATGAACCTCTTTTGATGATCCTTTCATTTCTTGTAAATTTTTGTATATAACTTGAAATGTTTGATTTGCTGTAACCATAAGGCATCAAATGTTCATGGTTTTTTTCTGGACTATTTTCACATTGTTACTACTAATTAGTTGACCAAAACAGCAAATTGCATACATTGATACTTGCAGTAAAATTTTACTGGAATTGTACCTCCTAAAAAAAATGGGAGAAAACATAATGGCCTCAATTAAAGGAGGCTGCATTTACCAATCTTCCAAGTTGTCCTTTTTTGTTTTTGTGGCTTCCCAAAAATGTTGACAAATAGGTTTAATGTATTTAAAGGTTATTGAATATAGTGGACCAAATTATTGAGGATAGGTGAGAGACGCCACTTGTGTAAGTGTGATAA
Source organism: Hylobates moloch (assembly GCF_009828535.3). Classification (NCBI taxonomy): domain Eukaryota; kingdom Metazoa; phylum Chordata; class Mammalia; order Primates; family Hylobatidae; genus Hylobates; species Hylobates moloch. The sequence goes on along the minus strand of NW_026652303.1, from coordinate 2,249,592 downwards.
GGGAAGATGGGAAGAACAGGATACACTGCAGGTGTGCAAACAGGTATGTTGATTTTATGAAAATCGGGAGGAACTTGATCTAGAAAGCAATTTTTAAAGTTATTTTGAGACAGGGTTGCTGGCCTCAAGCAGTGCTCCCACCCTGACCTCCCAAAGTGCTGGGATTACAGGCATGAGCCACCATGCACATCCTAAACAGCAATTCTTGGACTATCCGTGCCTATATGCTCCTTGGAGAGTTTTTGTGGGTACCCTTGGCATACAGGTAGGTACCTCAAATGGAAGACAGCTACTGAAGAACTCTCGCTGGAAGACATCAGATGTTTATCCTAGCACTGTTAACTGCAAATAAGTATGTCCATCAGTTAGTACAGATGAATGTATTCTCTTGGTATAATACTGTGTAGCAGTTAAGCGAGTTGCAAAACGAAAGGATATGTGTGAAAAAATGTTGACAGGTGCGGACTATAGTGGGGCATGAGGGGTTATGCATAAAAGTAAGGCAATGAAGATAAAGATTTGATTTTTTTTTAATGTCAACCCAAGGAGGTAAATATTTAGATGTGAGATTCTTTGTGCTTGGTATTTTTTAAATTTCCCCCAAATATGTCTGAAACAAACATCTGTGGGAAGAATACTGTGACTAACTTGGTGAGAGGACAAAGTATTAATAAAAGGTGCCAGTGAACAGCCATACTCAAATCATGCCATCTAAAATAGGTATTTAAGATTTCATTTCTGCCACCAGAAGCCTGTCTTGTTATTGTATGTATTGATTTCTCTTTTTTGAGACGGAGTCTTGCTCTGATGCCCAGGCTGGAGTGCAGTGGCTTGATCTCAGCACACTGCAAACTCCGCCTCCCGGGTTCATGCCATTCTGCCTCAGCCTCCTGAGTAGCTGGGACTGCAGGCGCCTGCCACCACACCCGGCTAATTTTTTGTATTTTTAGTAGAGACAGGATGGTCTCGATCTCCTGACCTTGTGATCCACCCGCCTCGGCCTCCCAAAATGTTGGGATTACAGGCGTGAGCCACTGCGCCCAGCCTATATATATTGATTTCAACACTTGAGTTCCTGTATGATTCTCTTAGCCAGGGCCATGATGGGATTCCCTGGGGATAGGTTAAGTTGTGGTGTCTAAAATGTAAGTAAGTCCTTTGACTAAGAAGTATCTGCCAAGATTTGCCAAGATTTCCTAGATGCTAAGGTTTTCCAAAGTTCTTAACTGAAATATTTTCCTTTTGAATTGTCAGTGATGTAGATGCAAACACTAGATTCTACATAATTTTTATTCACACAATATATTGGGGACTGAAAATTTCTTGATTAAAAAAACACCTATTAAATGATCACCCAGTAGTGAACATTTATTTATTTTTTATTTTTGAGACTCAGTCTCACTGTCGCCCTGGCTGGAGTACAGTGGTGTGATCTTAGCTCACTGGAACCTCCGCCTCCCAAGTTCAAGAGATCTGCCTCAGCCTCCCAAGTAGCTGAGATGACAGGCGTATGCCACACCTGGCTAATTTTTGTATTTTTGGTAGAGACAGGGTTTCACCATGTTGGCCAGGCTTGTCTTGAGCTCCTGGCTTCCAAAAGTGCTGGGATTACAGGCATGAGCCACCGCGCCCGGCCGAACATTTAATTTTTGATTGTAGAACTTGAATATCTCTTGCAGTGACACTTTGGTTATCACTTGATCAGAAAAATACTCGTCCCAGCTCAAACATTACCTTAGAATAAAAAGTGAGAATTATTTCATGATGGGCAAATTATGGGTACAAACTAAAATGACTTCCAAGATAGTGATCAATGAGATGCTCCTGAAGTAAGGTAAATGTTTGCCCTTTCTCACGTGGCAACCTATGAATTGGAGGCACGGGTGCTTGATTTGATGTTGAAATGTACATTACAAATTCACAGCTAGAACCTTTTCCAAATGCTGTCTTTAAAAGCAGAACCTTGAGGTCTACTCTCAAATTTTAAAAAGTGGAACCTTTTCAAAAATTACTTTTAATGCATTTGCAAATAGTAATTTGAAACTTTCAAGTAGAGTTAGTAGTGACAACAAAATCAGCCTCTTTCCTGCTAATAATTTTCTGTCTCAAACAATCTTATTAGCATAGCCTCTATATTTGTGAAGAGATGGTAACTGATTATGGTACATAGCATTTCCATCTTACCTCTATGGTAATGAGGATGACGATCATCCACTCCAAGCGGAGTGCCCTCTTCTCATTCAGGTGATTCCGCATTAGATCTGTTAGTTCCATGCAGTGCTGAAGTTTTTCATTCATGACCTGTGTAAGAAAAATTTTAGTAACATGTATTTAAACAATTTAATACGGTCATACGCATAAAAATTCAGTAGCTATACAGTGAAAAATCCTGCTCCTCAGTCCTCTCCCCAAAGGCAGCCAGCAACATTATCAGTTTCTTGTGAATCCCTCCAGAGACATTTTGTAATGTACAGATTTAACTGCAAGAAATACTTTGCATACTGAAGCTCTTCTATTTGTAAGATTCTGATGGAAGAACTAAAAATAGGTTTTTGAGTCCTAGTTTTTAGTAGCTGCCCTTTGTTTAGCAGTTAAAAGAGGCAAACTTGAAACATAATGTTTTTTAGCAAGACCTAAAGATAATTTACTTTCTACTAGAAAATCTACGCTTAACATTTGACCTGCTGCACACACACCACTAGATGGCATTGCTTTCAACTGAACTGCAACAGTTCTGCATTCCGATGCCTCCAAACAAGCTGGCTGTGGGGGTTCAAAGAATAAAGTCCCTGAATTCAAAATTTGGATGTGACACCTTTTTTTTTTTTTTTTGAGACAGAGTCTTGCTCTGTTGCCCAGGCTGGAGTGCAATGGCGGATCTCAGCTCACTGCAAGCTCTGCCTCCTGGGTTCACGCCATTCTGCCTCAGCCTCCCGAATAGCTGGGACTACAGGTGCCCGCCACCACGCCTGGCTAATTTTTGTATTTTTAGTAGAGATGGGGTTTCACCGTGTTAGCCAGGATGGTCTCGATCTCCTGACCTTGTGATCCGCCTGCCTTGGCCTCCCAAAGTGCTGGGATTACAGGCGTGAGCCACTGTGCCAGGCCTGGATGTGACAACTGTTAAATACTACTTAATATCTTTATATATCACTTGCTACTGTAAATCCTGGAAGCAAAATTTTAAAACTGTCTCATGGGGTATGCTGAAGTTACAGGTTTGGTCAGTGAACATTAAGAGGTTAATCACAGGTACGTGTTTGGGGGTTGATTGGAATGTGTTACTGTACCATGTTAACGATTTTTGCACATAGCATTAAACTGCCTTACTGGGCTGGGCTCGGTGGCTTATGCCTGTAATCCTAGGGAGGCTGAGGCAGGAGGAGCACTTGAGCTCAGGAGTTGGAGACCAGCCTGGGCAACATAGTGAAACCCTGTCTCTACAAAAAATTAGCCAGGCATGGTGGTGTGTGCCTGTAGTCCCAGCTACTTGGCGGGGATGAGGTGGGAGGATTGCTTGAGCTCAGGTGGTCAAGGCTGCAGTGAGCCAAGATCACACCACTGCACTCCAGCCTGGGTGACAAAGTGAGATCCGGTCTCCAAAAAAAAAAAAGAAACTGCCTTACGGAACCACAGGACTAACTCACCGAACCACACTCATCACCATTTGCCCCTATTTCCAGGAGTTATGGTCACCCTGTAGTTTCTAATCTGTATAGGTGTGTAGAGCATGCCTCTTCCCTCTTCCTTTCCCCTTTTCCTTTCCTCTTGCCCTTTCTTAATGTCTTTCTATTGGCTGCTTGATCTTGGTCTTTAATGTTCATCCTTAAGCTTGCTTCTCTCTTCAGACTACTGATTCAGCCTCTTGCATTTTCTTTCAATTTGGGCCAAAAAACAGGCAACATTTTCTTCCTCCACTACCTCATCATCATCCAATTTATTCCTTAACTTTAGTTTGTTTATATTACCACAACTCTCCTAAACGTCCCAAAGTCTCCTATTATTAAGTCTAACAACTTAGCTTTGAACCTCAATTAACCCAAGCATCTGACAACACACTGAAATGTGAAAGCATTATGGCTGAGTGTGGTGGCTCATGCCTGTAATCATAACACTTTGGGAGGCTGAGGCGGGAGGATCACGAGGTCAGGAGATCAAGACCATCCTGGCTAACAGGGCAAAACCCCATCTCTACTAAAAATACAAAAAAATTATCTGGGCGTGGTGGCGGCCCCTGTTGTCCCAGCCAGTCGGGAGGCTGAGGCAGGAGAATAGTGTGAACCCGGCAGGGATGCAGAGCTTGCAGTGAGCCAAGATTGCGCCACTGCACTCCAGCCTGGGCGACAGAGCGTCACTCCGTCACACACACACAAAAGAGTCCCTACCACCACAGCATGCTTTCTATTTATTTAGGTATAGAGGCATGTATGTGTCGAGCATGCAGATTAAGGGAGCAAAGAAAAAACAACCAGGAGAGGCTTCACAGAGGTAGGCAATGTGAATTAGGCTTTAAAAGGCAGTGGACACGAAGAAAGGTGGGATGCTGGTGGGGTTATGGGGGGATGAACGGAGCATATCAAGCATAGGAAACAGCATACAGACAAGCATAGCTAGATTGTGGACAACCTAGAAGAAAGTGCTTGGAAGTGAGGTTAAGAAGGTAAGTTAGCTGGGGGCGGTGGCTCCCATCTGTAATCTCAGCATTTTGGGAGGCCGAGGCAGGTGGATCACTTGAAGTCAGTTTAAGAGCAGCCTGGCCAACACAGCGAAACCCCGTCTGTACTAAAAATAGAAAATTAGCTGGGTGTGTTGGTGGGCACCTGTAATCTCAGCTATTTGGGAGGCTGAGGCAGGAGAATCACTTGAACCCGGGAGTTGGCGGTTGCAGTGAGCCAAGACCACAGCATTGCACTCCGTCTCAGAAAAAAAAAAAAGTTAGTACCAGATTGTGAGAGGTACTGTGTACTACATATGGTATAGGCAGAACCATGTCCCCCACCCCAAAGATATTTATGTCCTAATTCTTGGAACCTGCGAATATAATATGGCAAAGGAGAATTAAGATTGTATAAGAAATTAAAGTTATTAATTAGCTGACCTTAAGATGAGATAATCCTAGATTATCTGGGTAAGCCCAATGTAATCACAAGGGTCCTTAAAAGTGGAAATGCGGGGCAGAAGAGTTCAGAATGATACAATCTGAGGATTCCACTGGCCTTTGCTAGATGGAAGGGGCCATGAGCAAGGAATATGGGTGGCCTCTAGTCACTGGAAAAGGTGAGGAAATGGATTCCACTCGCAGTCTCCAAAGAGGAATCAACATCTTAACTTTAGGCCATGCCAGACTTCTGACCTACGGAACAGTAAGATGATAAATTTCTGTTAAGCCACTAGGTTAAGCAGCAATAGGAAAGTAGCATGTCATGCTAGAATATCTGAACTTCATTCTGCAGGTAATGGGGAGGCCTTTGTTCAATCTGGAAGTACTTGTTTTAACATTTACTGTACTGTGCTGGGCAGAGGAGACAGAATGGTGAAATAGACCCATGTCTCTGTCTTGCAGCCAAAGGGTGCAGAGAGACTGGAAAAAGGTCCAGTCTGGAGACAGAGAGAGAAGAAGGAATCAGACAAGTCCAGGTGGGAAAGGAAGATGAGGGGCTGTGTGGATGAACATTAATAGTTGGGGGCTTGAAGACGGGTCAGTGTGGTATTCCCCTGTTTCACCAGCCCAGGGCCTATCACAGCTTTCAATAAATGTTTGCTAATGAATCCATGATACTTAGAGGGAAATAAAAAGATTGTTTGACTGGATATGGAGGGTGAAGGAGAAAAAGGACACCCAGATGACTTTTAAGTTTCTGGTTGAATGACTAGATAGGTGAGGCTAGAAGGTCCTCCCATGAGCTGAAACAGAGAACTGAAAAGGTTTACCATTTTCTGGGGTGGGTGGGAATTTCAAAAGTTTCATTTTGAAATCTTAATCATTGACTAATTCTACAAATATTTTTTGAGGACATACTGTATGTGAGGCCTTTGCCAAGAACAGGCAAGAAAATAATCATGGTCTCCGATCTCATGGGGCTTACATTCTAGTGGAAAATGGTACACACAATTTTTAAAAGGATGCGATGAGATACGTAAATGAGGAAAATCTGTGAGATTGAGGGGCAACTGGAAAAGTCTGGAAGGCAGACGAGACTGGGATGAGAGAGATATTTGAAAATCACCAGGAAAAGGTGGGATTAGAAGTCATGACAACAAACAAGTGTTCACGGAGTAGGTGGCATGGGGACAGAAGCCTCAATGACAGGACTTCAGGGGATACTGACGTGAGAAAATGGAGCGAGGGATCCACTGCCAACTAGTTTCTGTCCCATGACACCGTGTTAACTGCTCTCTGCATCTGGACCTCTGTACTCAACTTTTTAGCATGTCTTATGCCTACTCACCCCTATTTTCTCAAGACCCTTTCTTCTACTTTTTGAGGGGGGAAAAAAAAACCCCACCACTCTTTGTTCCATCTGTTTTGTTTTTTTTTTTTTTGAGGCGGAGTCTTGCTCTGTCACCCAGGCTGGACTGCAGTGGCACAATCTCGGCTCACTGCAAGCTCTGCCTCCCAGGTTCACACCATTCTCCTGCCTCAGCCTCCCGAGTAGCTGGGACTACAGATGCCTGCCACCACACCTGGCTAGTTTTTTTGTATTTTTAGTAGAGACGGGGTCTCACCATGTTAGCCATGATAGTCTGGATCTCCTGACCTCGTGATCCGCCCTCCTCGGCCTCCCAAAGTGCTGGGATTACAGGCGTCAGCCACCGCGCCCGGCCTGTTCCATCTGTTTTCTTAGAAGATTGTAAAGCTGACTGAAGGGCAGGACCAATTCTTATTTTTTGTATTATGTATAATGCCAGCACTATGCTGAGCCTAAGGCAGGGTGAACTCTAAACTTGACATAATCCAACGAGTCTGAACTGCCTTCAGGATGCTGAGAAAACTCTCTGAGAAATGTAGTTTGAGACCTTTTAGGTATGCTTCATAACTCATGCAGAAGACTTAACACCAAAAAAGATGTCCCACAGTGAGACTGGGGAATGAAATAAAGAACAATTACTTGCTCAGATTACTCCAGTTGATTAATATTATTCTGGAATAGTTGAATCACTCAATTCAAACCTGAGTAATTCAAGTTTTGGGTGCTAACTATAAACAGTATTTTTTAAATTTCATTTTCCAATTGTGTATTTGCAGTATAACAAAAGATAACCGTTTTTACACATTGATGTTGAAACCTTGATAAACTCACTTATTCTGGTAGCTTCTTTGTAGATTCTTTCAGGTCTTCTACATACAAGATCATGCTGCCTGTAAATAAATTCAGTTCTAGTTCTTCCTGTAGGAGACTTTATCTTATTTATTATTTTTTGGGAGATAAGTCTCACTCTGTCACCCAGGCTGGAGTGCAGTGGTGCAATCTCAGCTCATCGGAACCTTTGCCTCCCAAGTTCAAGTGATTCTTGTGCCTCAGCCCCTCATGCACCTGGGATCACAGGCATGCACCACCATGCCTGGCTAATTTTTGTATTTTTAATAGAGACAGGTTTCACCACATTGGCCAGGCTGGTCTTGAACTCCTGGCCTCAAGTGATCCTCCCACCTTGGCCTCCCAAAGTGCTGGGATTACAGGTGTTAGCCACCACGCCCGCCCGGCCCTATAGGAGATTTTAAATCTTGGGGATATAGATAGAGCCACCCGTGAAGGACTGGTGATATGTCTGGGTGACATTGCTTATGGCTTTCTCCACAGGTGTAGGGTGCCAGGGACTGGGGTGGCTTTTAATTCTTCCAGCTGCTCATGTGCACAGAGGTATAGATGTGAACCGCTTCATGGAGGGACTCAATCTCAAATTGGCCTCGATACCAGAATGAAGAGTACATTCAGTAGAGGCAGAAGGGGCTTGGGCAGCCTGCTTGTTCTCAGCGGGTGTCCTTTCTATACCTGCAGTTGATCTCAGCCATGAAACAGCTGACCATTTAGTTGTCAAGGTATTCTTCACTCAGGTGGGTATCCTCAGTTGTAGACTTGACTTCAGTAATTCCATCTTGAATACTGAGGATGGACAGATAAAAAATGCCACCCAGGTCAAAGATCAGATAATTAATTTTGGCATTAATGTTCTCGTCCAAGCCGAGAGCAGCAGCATTTGGCTTGCTGACAATTCAGAACACAATGAGATCAGTAATGGTTCCACCATCTTTGATGGCCTGAAGCTGGCAACCATTAAAGTAACTGGCAGTATGAGGATCATGTGGGTCAGGGGTCATAAAGTAGGTTTCTAGGATTTTCTCCATCTTTTTCAAAACCACTGTGGTAGGCAGATTTCTAAGATACCACCCAAAGACTCCCCACCTCCTGGTGTTCACCTTTGTGTCATCCCCTACCCTCGAGCGTAGGCTCAGTCTAATAACTTGCCTTTTTTTTTGAGACGAAGTTTTGCTGTTTCATCCAGGCTGATCTTGGCTCACTGCAACCTCTGCCCCCTTAGGTTCAAGCGATTTGCCTGCCTCAGCCTCCTAAGTGGCTGGGATTATAGGTGTCCGCCACCATGCCCAGCTAGTTTTTGTATTTTTAGTAGAGACAGGGTTTCACCATGTTAGCCACGCTGGCCTTGAACTCCTGACCTCAGGTGATCCACCCACCTCGGCCTCCCAAAGTGCTGGGATTACAGGTGTGAGCCACCACACCTGGCCATAACTTGCTTTTTAATTTTTTTTTTTTTTTTAAGAGATGGGGGTATCACTATGTTGACCAGGCTGGTCTTGAACTCCTGGCCTCAAGTGACCCTCCCATCTCAGCCTCCCAAAGGGCTAGGATTATAAGCATGAGCCACTGCACCTGGCCCTAACTTGTTTTTAACAAAGAGAGCAGCAAAAATCACTTCTGTGATTAGGTTGCAAAAGACTGTGACTTCTGTTTTACTAGCATTCTCTCCTGACAGTCTCTCTTGCTCTCTGTATTAGTCCATTCTCTCATTGCTATAAAGAAATACCTGAGACTGGGTAATTTATAAAGAAAAGAGGCCTAATTGGCTCATGGTTCTGCACTATTCTACAGGAAGCATGATGCTGGCATGTGCTTGGTTTCTGGGGAAGCCTCCAGAAACTTACAATCATGGTGGAAGGTGAAGGGAGAGCAGGTACCTTACATGGCAGAAATGAAAGACAGCGAGCAAGGGGAGATGCAGGTGCTACACACTTTTAAACAACCTCGCGAGAACTCACTATCACAAGAACAGCACCAAGGGGATGGTGCTAAACCACTCATGAGAAATCTACCCTGATGATTCAATCACCCCCACCAGGACCCACCTCCAACACGGGGCATTACAATTCGACACAAGATTTGGGCAGGGATACAGATCTAAACCATATCACTCCCCTACTTGTTCATTCTGATGCAGCACGCTGCCATGTTGTGAGATGCTCTATGGAGAAGCCTCTGGACAACAGCTTATGAGGAACTGAGGCCTCAATTTAATAGCCTGAGAGGAACCAAATCCAGCCAATAACCGCGAGTGAACTAGGAAGTGAATCTCTGAGATGACTGCAGCCTTGTGAGAAACATAGAATCAGAGGACCCAGCTAAGCTGCACTGATTCCTGACCCACAAAAACTGAAAGAGTAAGTGGTGTTTCTTTTTTATTTTTATTTTTTGAGACAAAGTCTCACTCTGTCACCCAGGCTGGAGTGCAGTGGTGCAATCTCAGCTCACTGCAACCTCTGCCTCCCGGGTTCAAGTGATTCTCGTGCCTCAGCCTCCAGAGTCAGCTACTTGGGACTACAGGTGCACGCCACCATGCCCGACTAATTTACGGGGTTTCACCATGTTGGCCAGGCTGGTCTTGAACTGGCCTCATGTGATCTGCCTGCCTTGGCCTACCAAAGTGTTGGGGTAACAGGCGTGAGCCACCATGCCCAGCCAGTAAGTGGTGTTTCAGTCCACCAAGTTTTGGGGTAATTTGTTACACAGCAATAGCTAACACAACCACAGGAAATACCTCATCTGTATAAAGCTTTTAGTATTCCTCCCTTACCTCCTCTGGATCTTCAGCCTGTGTGCACAGTTGACAACCAGGAAAGTCCAGTGCTTTTCATGTTTGACCAGACAGTTGGATTGTCAAATCGGTGTCTAATTACACCTTTGGTATCTAAAACTGTGTTGATGGAGTCCACTGAATTTGATTCCTAAACCATCACTAATCAAACTTGCTGTGTCAGCTAAAAGCAACATAGCTTGGTTTTCTTGCCCTGACCAGTGGTGATGATCTCTACTGTCCTGTGCTGGAAGACATCTACAGAGGAATAGGTGGTACCAAGATCAGTGACAACTGCAGATACCTTTGATGTGGTTTTGCAAGGGGCGGTGTCTAGCTTAGAGGAAAAAAAGTAGACACTAAAGTGGAACATAGCATTCAATAAGCCATGGTAGGTTTTTGAAATTATAAATCATGTATTTTTTATTTTTATTTTTTTGAAACAGGGTCTCACTCTGTCACCTAGACTGGGATGTAGTGGCTCACTGCAGCCTCAAACTCCTGGGCTAAAGCAATCCTCCTGCCTCAGCCTCCTAGGGTAGCTGAGACTACAGGCACATGCCATTATACCTGGCTAATTTTTTTAAAAAAAAGGTTAGTAGAAATGAGGTCTCATTGTGTTTCCCAGGCTAATCATTTATTTTTGATGTGAAAGAAGGTGAATGTGGGATTGGTAGGAAATATGATTGAAAAAGGGATACAATAGGAAGGACCTTGTATATCAAGCCAGAACACTTGATGCAATGAGGGAAACTGGAGGTATTAAAATTAGTTGGAGGGAATACGAAAAGACAATCAGTAGACGCTAACATCAAGAGGTATCTGAGGTTAGGTATTATTAGATGATGTTAGAGCAACCATCATAAAAATGATTCAACAAGCAATTCTGAACACATTTGAAACAAACGAAAAAGCAGGAAGTCTCTGCAAAGAAACAGAAGATACAAATAAAAAAACATGGAAATTTTAGAACTGAAAAATACAATAAATGAAATAAAAAACTCAAGGATGGGCAGCAGAATGAATGTAACAGAGGAAGGAATCAATCAACTAGAAGATGAAACAAAGGACATTACCCAATCTTAACAGAGACAAAATATACTGGAAAAGAAGTGAACAGAGCCTCAAAGACCTTGTGAAATGATAATAAAAGATAAAACGTACATGTCATAGAATTATGGCAGATTTCCTATCAGAAACTATGGAGGTCAGAAGGAAGTGGCACGGCATTTTTCAGGTGCTGAAAGCAAACTGTCTATGTAGAATCCTATTTCTAGGAAAATATCCTTCAAGAATGAAGAGAAAATTAATACACTCTCAGATGAAGACAAACTAAGAGAATCTGTCTCACTAGACTTACCTTAAAAGAATGGCTAAATAAAGTTCTTGAAAAAAAAAACAGTAAAAGAAATCTTAGAAGATCAGAAGGAAAAAAGAACAGAAAGAATAAAAACATGGGCACATACAACAGACTTTTCTTAGTTTTCTAAATTATGTTTGATGGTTGAAGCAAAAATTATAACATCTGATGAAGTTTTCTATGTCTGCAGAAGAATAGTTAAGAAAATTATAAATAGGGAAGGGTAAAGGAATATAAAAGAAATAAGGATTCTTTTTTTTTTTTTTCTGCATCCAATCATCCATTAGGGAAATAAAGATTCTATACTTCATTTAATCTGCAAGATGTTGAAATCAGTAGATTGTAATAAATTATATACATATGATGTAATAACCAGAGCAACTACTAAATATCTATGCAACAAGATATACTAAAAAGTAACATCAAAATGAAATACCAAAAAAATGTTTCAGCAACCACAGGAAGACAGGAACTTTGATACAAGCAACAATTTGGATGGATCCAAGTTGAGGGCATTATGCTCTGTGAAAAAAGCCAGTTAAAAAGTCACATACAGATCAAGACCATCCTGGCTAACCCAGTGAAACCCCGTCTCTACTAAAAATACAAAAAAAAATTAGCTGGGCGTGGTGGCAGGTGCCTGTAGTCCCAGCTACTCGGGAGGCTGAGGCAGGAGAATGGCGTGAACCCGGGAGGCAGAGCTTGCAGTGAGCCAAGATCGAGCCACTGCACTCCAGCCTGGGCAACAG
>NW_026652303.1:2182297-2237358 GCF_009828535.3 Hylobates moloch | reverse complement strand
GCAACAGAGTGAGACTCTGTCTCAAAAAAAAAAAAAAAAAAAAAGTCACATACTGTATGACTATCTATATAACATCCTCAAAATGACAAAATTATGGAGATGGAGAAGAGATTACTCACTGCCAGGGGTTAGGGACAGTCCAGGTAGGGGGAGGGCAGTGTGACTATACAGGGTAGTATGAGGAAGAACTGTGTGGTGATAAAACAGTTTTGTGTCTTTTTGTTTTGTTTTTTTTGACATGGAGTCTCGCTGCGATGCCCAGGCTGGAGTGCAATGGCACGATCTCAGCTCACTGCAACCTCCACTTCCTGGGTTCAAGCGATTCTGCTGCCTCAGCCTCCCGAGTAGCTGGGACTACAGGCACGTGCCACCACACCCAGCTAATTTTTGTATTTTTAGTAGAGATGGGGTTTTACCATATTGGCCAAGCTGGTCTTGAACTCTTGACCTCAAGTGATCTGCCCACCTCTGGACTCACAAAGTGCTGGGGTTACAGGCATGAGCCACCGCACCTGGCACAGTTTTGTGTCTTGATCATGTGGTTGCATGGATCTACAGATGTGGCGAAATGTCACAGAACTATGTGCAGACATTGTACTAATGTCAATTTTCTGTTTTCTATGCTCTTTCCCCATGTGGTCTACCTCCATCACTACAGCTTTTTTTTTTTTTTTTTTTTTTTTAGACGGAGTCTCACTCTGTCATCCAGGCTGGAGTGCAGTGGCTCGACCTCGGCTTACTGCAACCTCTGCCTCCTGGGTTCAAGTGATTCTTCTGCCTCAGCCTCTCGAGTAGCTGGGACTGCAGGTGCGTGCCACCATGCCTGGCTAATTTTTGTATTTTTAGTAGAGACAGGGTTTCGCCATGTTGGCCAGGCTGGTCTCAAACTCCCGACCTCAGGTGATCCATCTGCCTCGGCCTCCCAAAGTGCTGGGAATTTCTTAATACACGTCTCTCTTCTCGACTTTGCTTCTGCCCTTCTAAATGCCTGCATGACGGAGCTAATTGGATATCTTGTTGCTACTCTAATCTCAGCATATCTTAGATTTAGTCTGTCACCTCCCCTCTCTGACCTCTCATTATTGTTTTTCCACCTTTGTACTTGTCACCTCCAGGCAAACATCAGTCATCCTTCCTTCCTTCTCCATGGCCTGCCACTACCCATCACTTGATTTGTCTTATATGATTCTTTCTTAAATTTATTTCTATTCTCACTGTCACCATGACAGATCAGGATCAGTCATGAACTCTTGCTTGAAACTTGACAAGAACTTCCTGATGGACCATTAGGCTTCCAAACTCTCATCTTATTCACCAACCTTATCTAGTCTGTAGAGCTAATATCAGAAGATCCTTTGACACAAAAAATTGAAGTGACTGTACAGAGGACAAGAAGGGGAAATATAAAGAGATTTGAAAGGAAGTCAAGCAAGATATTTCTCTGCAAGCAGTTAAACATATTCAACTTATAGGCGACGTGTCTTTTTCTCTCATTAAAAGTGCAAAATATGTACCTTAACTCTTCGGGCAATGCTAAGGAATTGACACGTTTTATCATAAAGTCCTTCCAGGTTTTCTCTGTCCCAGTAGAAATCAGGAGTAATCAAGAAGTCTGAACTCAAGTTTATATGGTGCCTTTAAAAAAGGGAAAATTATAACTTTTTATTTATCTTGAATTAAAAATCATTGTTTCTATTATATTTAATATTTACTTAGTGCTTTATGAAAACTCCTTTTTTTTTTTTGGTAAGAGAGAGGGTCTTGCTATGTTACCCGGGATGGAGTGCAGTGGTGTGATCACAACTCACTGCAAACTGAACTCCTGGGCTCAAGCTGTCCTCCTGCCTCAGCCTCCCATGTAGCTGGAACTACAGGCATGTGGCATTGCATCTGGCTGAAAACATTTGTTAATGCTGACCTTTGCAAAATACTTCCAACAAACATGTAAATAAAATTTACAAATGGGTTTCAAACTTCTGAACCAAATTAATTCAATTTTTAATACCAACATTATTTATGAAGTAGACAGAAAAAAACTCATTTTGTTTTCAATTTTTATTTTTATTTATTTTTTTGAGACAGAGTCACTCTTGTCACCCAGGCTGGATGGAGTACAATGGCACGATCTCAGCTCACTGCAACCTCTGCCTCCCAGATTTAAGCGATTCTCCTGCCTCAGCCTCCCAAGTAGCTGGGATTACAGGCGCCTACCATCACGCCTGGCTAATTTTTTGTATTTTTAGTAGAGAAAGGGTTTTACCAAGTTGGCCAGGCTGGTCTCGAACTCCTAACCTCACGTGATCTGCCCACCTCAGCCTCCCAAAGTGCTGGGATTACAGGCGTGAGCCACCATGCCCAGCCTAAGCTTCTTTTTTTTTATTAAAAATTTTAGGGCCAGGCATGGTGGTTCATGCCTGTAATCCCAGCACTTTGGAAGGCCAAGACGGGCAGATTGCTTGAGTCTGTGAGTTCGAGACCAACCTGGACAGCGTGGCGAAACCCTATCTCTACAAAAAATACAAAAACTAGCCAGGTGTGGTGGTGTATGCCTGTAGTCCCAGCTACTTGGGAGGCTGAGGTGGGAGGATCGTGTGAACCTGGGAGGCAGAGGCTGCAGTGAGCCAAGACTGTGACACTGTACTCCAGCCTGGGCAACAGAGTGAGAACTCAACTCAAACAAAAAAAAAATTTAATATGTACACACTTTTTTGTTTTTTATTAAAAAAATTTTTTTAGAGATAATGTCTTCATATGTCACCCAGTTTGGAGTGCAGTCACACAATCATAGCTTACTGCAGCCTCAAACTCCTGGGCTCAAGTGATCTTCCTGCCTCAGCCTCCTGAGCAGATCAAGATATAAACAGGCAAAAATTGATAAATCTTACTCTTATTCTTATCTGTATCTTTCCCTATCAGTAATCCCTTCTAGTTTCCTCTGTATATTTCCAGTGTTTATGCAAACACTAGACAAGCAAGCATACACATACATACTCTCTCTCTTAATTTCTACATTTTAATATAAGAAGTCTGCACTTACTTTTTTTTCTGAGACAGAGTTTTGTTCTTGTTGCCCAGGCTGGAGTGCACTGGCGCGATCTCGGCTCACCACAACCTCCGCCTCTTGGGTTCAAGCAATTCTCCTGCCTCAGCCTCCCGAGTAGCTGGGATTACAGGCATGTGCCACCACGCCCGGCTAATTTTGTATTTTTAGTAGAGATGGGGTTTCTCCATGTTGGTCAGGCTGGTCTTGAACTCCTGACCTCAGATGATCCACCGGCCTCGGCCTCCCAAAGTGTTGGGATTACAGGCGTGAGCCACCATGCCCAGCGTTTTTCTTTTTTGAGACAGAATCTTGCTTTGTCGCCCAGGCTGCAGTGCAGTGGCGTGATCCTGGCTCACTGCAACCTTTGCCTCCTGGGTTCAAGCAATTCTCGTGCCTCAGCCTCCCAAGAAGCTGGGATCACAGGCACACACCACCATTCCTGGCTAATTTTTGTATTTTTGGTAGAGATGGGGTTTCATCATGTTAGCCAGGCTGGTCTCGAGCTCCCGGCCTCAAGCAATCCACCTGTCTCAGCCTCCCAAAGTGCTGGCATTACAGGTGTGAGCCACTGTGCCTGGCCTTACACTTAGATGTTTAACTAAATAAAAATCTAAGCCATAAAAGTACACATAAACTGATGTGGTGGCTCACACCTGTAATCCCAGCACTTTGGGAGGCCAAGGGAGGAGGATCGCTTGAGCAAGACAGGGTCTCTACAGATTATTTTTAAAATTAGCTGGGTGTGGTGGAGCACTCCTGTGGTCCCAGCTACCCAGGAGGGTGAGGCAGGAGGAATCCCTGAGCCCAGGAGATCAAGGCTTCAGTGAGCTATGATCATGCCACTGCACTCTAGTCTGGGTGACAAGGCAAGACCCTGTCTTAAAAATAATAATAATAAAAAAGTAACACATACATACTTGTTCACGATAAAAAAAAAAAAAAAGGAAAATATCCTACAGAAGGATTCAGAAAAATAATGGTAGGCCCTCTTATGCTACCACACGACTTAAATCCTTTATTCTCCCCAAGGACAGGCCTGTAGAGACACTTGGCTGTTTATTTCCAGATCTTTCTGTATTCATACATGCATGTGTGTGCAAGCAAACACATGTACATGTGTATGCATATAAAGATAAACATGAATATTTTTATTTGCTTACACAAATGGGATCATACCCTATATAAATTTAGATTTAGTTTTTTTAATCTAATATTATTTGCCATGTTTGTTTTCACAGATGTATCACATTCCTTGTATTAACAAATAAGCATTTTTATTGTACAGGTAAGGAAACAGGATAATAAAAGTAAGCCTTTATAGAAATTATTTACAAACCTACATATATTTAGTCCTAATTATTCAGTTTGGATATTATAATTCACTACATCAATTTCTGCTTGCATGACAAAGAGAAGAGGAGAGAAGAATCTCTCTACCCTACTTCTCAGAGAATTTGCAGCTTCAGATCTGCTGCAGGATGCTCCTGATGGATGGGTTTTTAAGTTTTGTTGGTACCCTGAACTAGAGGTCCTGTACTATGAGAGATACAGACAATGAAACACCGTACCACTTCTCCTCTCCAGGCAGAGCATCTAAGGAGAATATGGAAAAACAAGTCTTAGGTGAACATTTGCAATGAGCTCTGGTAACTCATTCCACATGCTAGAAGGGATAAACTGGACAATGCTGCCTGTGAGAAAAACACTAACATCTGGGATGTTTCATTCCATAAATCCTGGGACAACTACAAGAATAAAATAAGCTGAAAACCTTTCCAGACACTTATTTAAAATGATTCATCAGTTTTTAGACACAGTTATTCCCATTTTAACATCTCGAGGCATCTTAAAATTAATGGTGTCTGACAGGTGGCAGTTGAGACTTACTTGTCTTTGCCTTAAATAATTTATTTTCTTATGCTTTCCTTTTCATATATGCCCAAGAGGGAATGTGATATAATTTACATCCAGCTAAGACTAAAAGCTATTTCAGTAAGTGTAAAATTTTAATCCTCTGATAAAAAAAGTATTGTCATAGTTTAACTGGCAGCAGTTTTTCTCTCCAGTGGCATCTTGGTGTCTCGGATTCAAAGAAACTTTTCTGTAGCAATTAGGTCTATTTAGCATTATGATGCAGTGATATATTTTTACAGAGAATTCCCGTTAACCAAATTTGGGAATATGTCTTTCTACCTTCAAAGAACACCTACTGCGCTCCTTAATGTGGGTTTAATGTAGATGAATCGTGATCTCTTTTGCACATGCGTAATTTCTTTCAGTACAGTCTTAACATAGCCCAACTACTTCTAATGGGTAAGAGTTCTCCCTGCTTATAATCAATGAAATGAAAACAGCTACAGTTCCCATAAAGGTGTAAATGTTTGCTTGTCACCACAGAACTATGGGAATGTTTTCTTGAGATTGTTAAATATATGAAATATTTTATTTAGAGAGAAAACTTTTACCTTAGGGCAAAGAGTTCACCGATTTTCTGCATAACTTCTTCATGAGATAGTTTCACTTTCTTCCCAGCTTTTAAAGCCTAGTTGAGAGGGAATCGGAAAACCAAAAAACCATGTATCTCTCTTTCTAATAAGCATTAGGTCAACAGGGCAAAATCTGAAGTGGCATAATTTGGATCCTATGTAAATACTTTTTAGGATGGCTGTCTCCCAGATTAATGTCTTAACTCACCTTGAAATTTCATAATTTTATTAGGTAGAAATTGTATATTCTCTTTTTTCATTTCCCTTCTCATCAGCATTTCATAGGATATATACATTCCTAATCTCTTAGTAGAAAAGCAGGGCCTCCTTTCCGAAGTATAATTAGATTACTCTTTCACAATAAAGACATAGTTAATTACAATAAGATGATTTTTAATGTATACTGAAATTTTAATATAACTTTATATGTATTTTTCATACCACTGTTTTTCTCATAGTTTAGCAAAACACTTTCTTAAATCAGGAAAAGTGGTCATAATTTCCATTCTCAGAGAGGAAACATTTCACTTTTTTCTTTAATTCAGTTACATTAAAAATAGTGCAACTGATGGGTATGGTGGCTCATGGCCTGTAATGCTAGAACTTTGGGAGGCTGAGGCAGGAGGACTGCTTCAGGCCAGGAGTTCGAGACCAGCCTGGGCAACATGGCCAGACCCCATTTCAATTATATTAATATTAAAAAAAAAAATACTGCACCAACAGAGGAAACAATTTGAAGTTTTAAAAAGTAAAAAGTAATCAATATGAAGTTTCTTAATGTGTCATTTTATATGTAACTGGGAGTTCTTAAGTTTAGTGTAGCTTTCTTATTGTTTATAATAATGTCGTACTCCTAAACAATCGGCCCTCTATAAGTTCTGCAACTGCAGATTCAACCAACTGCAAATTGACAATATTTAGAGAAAAAAGAATGGTTGCATCTGCACTGAACATGTACAAACTGTTTTTTCTTGTTATTATTTCCTAAACAATACAGTATAACAACTATTTATATAGTATTTACATTATATTAGGTATTTTAAGTAATCTAGAGATGGTTGAAAGTATACATGAGGATATGCATAGGTTATATGCAAATATATACCATTTTATATCAGGGACTTGGACACTGGTAGATTCTGGTATCCAGTGGGGTCTTGGAACAAATCTCCGATGGATACTGATGGACAGCTATATATTGTTATACTGGGAAATTCATATTTTTTCCATATAAAAATCAATCCTTGAATAAGCATAAAATTGATATAATTACCTCAGGAATTGACTGAATAGATTCAATAAATTTATCCAGTGATGCTTCCCAAATTGCCAGTTTTACTGGGAAAAAAATTAATAATGGAACATTTATCATCATATTCACATTTATATAAAATACATAATTGCACAGCATCTTCACTACTATTTCAATAATAGTTTAAGAAAAAGTACTAAAACCTTGAGAATATAGTTTAAGAATAGTTAATTATCATAAAGGACAGAATTAAAGTGGACAGAGGAAACTGAATCGCTTTCCATGCCCTATTAGAAGACCAAAGCTACATTTAGTAGAACTCTTGATTTTCTAATATTACATCTTGGAAACTGAGGGGGGTAGGGTACATCTTGATACCATAGGTAGCTCTGCAGATAGGGCAGGACTAAGACTTCCCTGGCCTCCCCTTCACTCCTCAGGACTAACAGTAAACCTCAGAAATCTCCGAAGCCCCTCAGAGTGGGATGGACAGGATGCTGCAGCAGCCACCTAAGGTAGACTACCGGCAGAAGAAATTCTTAAAGAACTTGTATAGTTTTATTCAGGACATGGATCTTTCAGAACCAACTTACAGCCACTGTGACTCTGGGTCCCATTCCTATGAAACACTAGAGTATGTTTTTCTACACCGGGACCTGTGCCCAGTCACACAAGGCTGGGCTTCTCTGTCTGGATTAGAGACTATCTAAGAATAACAATCGCATGGAGAGAAGAGAAAAAAACAAAGGCTAATATAATCATCATCTAAAAAATACTTTTGGAGAGGTTAAGCTTTATTAATACAATTAATAAGGAATGAGTAACTTCAGCACAGTACTATCTTTTATACTAGATATTTTTTCTGACAGAGGGAAAAAAAGGAAAAGGAATGCTAAGTCTTTGTTGAGTATTCTGAAAATATACCAAAATCGTGACTAAATATTTAAACTTCCCTCAGTGAAATGACAACTGTAGTACCCTATCCCATAAGCAGTAGTAACTTACCAGAAAGGCATAGAGCATTGGAGAAAGCAAACTTCTCTAGGATGGCATCATCTAAATCCAGCTCTGAATTTAACTTGATTTCCCCCCTGTGAAGTTTTGACTGTCCCCTGTGAAAAGCAAAAAGATAATACCTTCTAAATCTTAAAAAGCACTTTAACTTTTCCTTTGAAAAAGACACCATATCATCTTTCTGGAGGTCATTTTGACAATTTGTATCAAGAGTGTTACAAATGTTCTCATATCCTTTGGTCCAAGTAATTCCCCTTCTAGGAGTTTATCCTAAGGAAATAATCAAAGATGCAAAGAAAAATTTGTATGCAAGAAAACTTTTTTTTTGAGACAGAGTCTCACTCTGCCGCCCAGGTTAGAGTGCAGTGGTGCGATCTCAGCTCACTGCAACCTCGGTCTCCTGGGTTCAAGAGATTCTCCTGCCTCAGCCTCCCCAGTAGCTGGGATTACAGGCATGCGCCACGACGCCCAGCTAATTTTTTTGTATTTTTAATAGAGATGGAGTTTCACTATGTTGGCCAGGCTGGTCTCGAATTCCTGACCTCAAATGATCCACCCACCTCAGCCTCCCAAAGTGGTGCTATTACAGGCGTGAGCCACCTTGCCCAGCTGAAAAGTTTTAAAAAAATGGTCAGTGTTGGCTGGGCACGGTGGCTCACGCCTGTAACCCCAGCACTTTGGGAGGCCGAGACAGGTGGATCACGAGGTCAGGAGATCGAGACCATTCTGGCTAACATGGTGAAACCCCTTCTCTACTCAAAACACACAAAAAATTAGCTGGGTGTGGTGGCGGGCGCCTGTAGTCCCAGCTACTCAGGAGGCTGAGGCAGGAGAATGGCGTGAACCTGGGGGGCAGAGCTTGCAGTGAGCCGAAATCACGCCACTGCACTCCAGCCTGGGAGACTGAGCAAGACTCCGTCTCAAAAGAAAAAAAAAAAAGGTCAGTGTTTAAGAGTAAAAAATCAGGAAAGAAACCAAATGTTCAGTAGGGGTTGGCTCAGTAATAGTCACTCCACACAAGAAAAACTTAAAAGTATGTTTTGGAAGGATAGTTAATAAAAAGGAGAACGTTCACAGTAAATTTCTATGTGAAAAAATGCTGCATATAAAACTATATATGGAGTGTAATCTAAAATCACACCGACATGATGGGGTTGGGGAGGGAGGCAAGGAAGTTGTGAAAAATGAACATGTGACTGTGGAGAATCCTAGACAGGGGACGGGGGAAGAGGGGAACGTGTGAATATAAACATCACACGCAAATGGAAAAAAGACAGGGTAAACCTTCACAAAAGACGTCAGACAAGAAGTGACGGCCAAAGGGAGGGGGACAAGGGGCCTGATGGAGGGCTGAGAGGCGGCATCTGCTATGACAGCCTCAGATGGAGGAAGGAAAGCAAAGACAGCAGTCACAAGAGGTTTTTTTTTTTTTTTTTTGAGATGGAGTATTGCTCCGTCACCCAGACTGGAGTGTAGTGGCGTGATCTTGGCTCACTGCAACCCCCACCTCCTGGGTTCAAGCGATTCTCCTGCCTCAGCCTCCTGAGTAGCTGGGATTACAGGAGTGCACCACCACACCCAGCTAATGTTTATCACCATATTGGCCAGGCTGGTCTCGAACTCCTGACCTCAAGTGATCTGCCCACCTTGGCCTCTCAAAGTGTTGAGATTACAGGCATGAGCCACTGTGCTCGGCCACAAAAGGCTTTATGGGTAAACTGGGCCCATGCCACAGAGCCGAGCAGATCCCTGGAATCATGGCAGGACTCACGTAATAACCATGTAGGTGGCAGCCAGGACAGTCTTTCTGAAGAAACAAAATAACTGACTCTGGGATCCTAAGCACTGAAGATTTTACTCCTCACAGACTGTACAGTAACGTGTGTGTGTGTGTGTATAAGCGTATACACACACACACACACAAGGGTCTAGTAGTAGCTCGATATGGAAGTATTAGGTTGGTGCAAAAGTAATCGCGGTTTTTGCCATTTTAATATAAACCTAATAGAACACAGAAAGGGGATTCACAGGAGCCATATCTGCAGGCCAAGGGCTGAATAACTACTAAAGATAATAAAACTACCGGCTGCTCATTTGCTGTCTCTCTCAGGTTTACATCCTCACCTCTGACTGCAGCCACCACTGGGCTCAGGCTGACTCACAGTCAGGTGCCCTTTGGCAAGACAGGATTCAATAAATCTCATCTGAAAGCCAGTTAGCTGCAATTATAGGGTTTTTCCCAGGATTAAATGAAATAATACATGGAAGGCACTTACTTAGAAAACCGTGACTGGCCCTATTGGTGGTGAGCGCTGATTACTCAGCTCTTATCCCCATCTGGTCTTTCTATAGCTAGTCTCTGTCTCTCTTCCAAGTCTTCCCAGAGCTCTGCTTTTAACGCTTTTTTTTGAGACAGAGTCTCGCTCTGTTGCACAGGCTGGAGTGCAGCGGTGCGATCTCGGTCATGGCAACCCCCCAGGTTCAAGCAATTCTCAGCCTCCGCCTCCCAAGTAGCTGGGATCACAGATGCTCGCCACCATGCCCGGGTAATTTTTGTATTTTTAGTAGAGATGGGTTTTCTCCATGTTGGCCAGGCTGTCTTGAACTCCTGACTCAGGTGATCCTCCCACCCTGGCCTCCCAAAGTGCTGAGATTACAGGTGTGAGCCACCAAATCTGGCCAACACTACCTTTCTTAAGAACCTGCAAAGACTCATATTCTACTAGACAGGTAACTCCATGAGGAAAAAGACACTACCATCTTGTTCATACTGCCTCTGTCTCGGCCCTAACATCTCTTCATTTTTTTCCCTCTGGCTGAGTCAGGAAAATCAGCTAGTCTGTTGCCTACCCATTTATCTTAGTGAAAATGGTACATCAGGTCCCACTTCTTCTGGCACCCACACTTCTACAAGTGGGTCTCTTAGATTGCCACCTCACTATACTTCCTTTTTATACCCCTCACCCCCCAAAATCAATAGGAAAAAACTGGATTAAGAGGAAAATTTACTGGAATAATTTGATAGGTTCATTTGATAAATGCATACTATTTTATTGGATTAGGCTGCTTAGAAACTTAACATTTCCATTTTGGGGCTACACTACTGACTTGTTTTAACTTGTGGATAGCCTGAGAAGTTCAAAAAGTTATGTTTAGCTTCTAATATTTATTATATGGTTTAGACTTCGTATTTGTACCAGTAATCTTTTTCTTTTTTACTTTTTTGAGACGGAGTTTGACTCTCGTCACCCTGGCTGGAGTGCAATGGCGCCATCTCGGCTCACTGCAACCTCCGCCTCCCAGGTTCGAGCAATTCTGTCTCGGCCTCCCGAGTAGCTGGGATTACAAGCACCCACCACCATAACCAGCTAATTTTTGTATTTTTTAGTAGAGACGGGGTTTCACCATGTTGGCCAGGCTGGTCCTGAACTCCTGACCTCAGGTAATCCACCTGCCTCAGCCTCCCAAAGTGCTGGGATTACAGGTGTGAGCTACTGTGCCTGGCCACTTTTTTCGTAAAATGAAGTTTCCGGGCCAGGTCTGGTGGCTCACGCCTGTAATCCCAGCACTTTGAGAGGCTGAGGCAGGCGGATCACAAGGTCAAGAGATGGAGACCATCCTGGCCAACATGGTGAAACCCTGTCTCTACTAAAAATACAAAAAATTAGCTGGGCGTGGTGGTGCACGCCTGTAGTCCCACTTACTCGGGAGGCTGAGGCAGGAGAATTGCTTGAACCCAGGAGGCAGTGGTTGCAGCGAGCCGAGATTGCATTACTGCACTCCAGCCTGGGCGACAGAGCGAGACTCCGCCTCAGAAAAAAAAAAAAAAAAAAAATTTCCATATGCATAATTATTTGTCTCCTCTATTGCTTTACCTAATTTATTCCAAGTGCCCCTTTCATAAATTTGATGAAAAGTTGCTTACTCTGTTTTTATGTAGTTAAGTTCTTCATTTTCCCAGTGTACCAGTGCAATTTCATAGGGCTGAATTTCATGTTTTTCTAGAACTTTCATCACATGCTTCATCTAGAAGAAAAGGAAGATTAATCTGAAATCATAACTGACTCCCTCAGTTCAAGTATGTTATGATTTTAATGCTTATAACAGTCTTCATTACATTTACAGGCATTATTTCTGTTGCATGTTTTTAAGGAAAAGGCAAATCAAATCCATTGTGATATTAAAGTAATCAGGATGACATGTTCATTTGTTTTTACACTTGGAAAACACAGATGAGAACGGAGAAGAAAATCAAGGTTATCATTATCCCACAACCCAAGGAAAATCACTAGTAATATTATAATTTGTATTCTTTAAATCTCTTTAATAATCCCGTCACTTTGGGAGGCAGAGGCGGGTGGATCCTTGAGCTCAAAAGTTCAGGACCAGCCTGGGCAACATGGCAAAATCCTGTCTCTACGAAAAAATACAAAAATTATCTGGGTGTGGTGGTGTACACCTGTAGTCCCAGCTACCTGAGAGGCTGGCTTGAGCCTGGGAGGTGGAGGTTGCAGTGAGCCAATGTCAGCCTGTGTGACAGAGCAAGACCCTATCTCAAAAAAAAAAAAATAAATAAAATAAATAAATAAATAAAAAGTAAAGCCCAACATACTAATAAAAAATTAAGCCACACAGGTGTGGGAGGTGATCATCTCTTTCTCTCTTCTCTACTGAAATCCTAATCCCCAGAGGCAACCATGATTAAACTTGGTGCATATCCTTCCAGACTTTTTATGTGTATATATGTACCTATTTATGCTTTTTATGTAAAATAGGATCATATTATGCACATGACATTTTCCACACTATTTTCCTTTACAGACGAACTGCAATTTATTTAACCAACCTAGGTGTGTCCTCCATGGGGAATTTTTTCTACTCTCCACTATTACAATGTTGCAGTGTGCCACACTTGTGCATACGTCTTCATGGCCTTGTGGGAATAATTCTTTAGGAATTGCTAGATCAAAAGATATGCGGACTTACACAATATGTATATATGTAAGAGACAGGGTCTCACCTTGTCACCCAGGCTGGAGTGCAGCAATGCAATCATAGCTCATTGCAGCCTCAAAATCCTGGGTTCGAGCGATCCTCCTGCCTCAGCCTCCCAAGTAGCTGGGACTACAGGCACACACTACCACACCTGGCTAATTTCTAAAAACTTTTTGTAGAGATGGGATCTCACTGTGTCGTTCAGGCTGGTCTGGAACTCCTGAGCTTAAGTGATCCTCCCACTCCAGACTCCCAAATTGATACGATTACAGGTGTGAGTTACCACACCTGGCCTACACTTATAATATTGCTAGCCTGTCTCCAAAGTAGTTTTTCCAAATGTAGAATCTAAACATTTATGAAACTACTCTTAAGAAATGGGGTTTATCAGCCTTTTACATCTTTGCAACTTCAAATAGCCAACTTGTATTTCTTATATTTATTGGTCATTTATATTTTCTTTTTTCCAAGTTCCCTTCCCGACCACCTACTGTGTGTTTCCTTTTCGTAAAATTGGGATTGTATAAAGCATGTTTTTTAACCAGTTCTGAGATTATATTGGTTATACTTTGTAATCTGCTTTTTTTTTTTTTTTTTTTTTGAGACAGAGTATCCCTCTGTCTCCCAGGCTGGAGTGCAATGGCCTGATCTTGGCTCACTGCAACCTCTGCCTCCAAGGTTCAAGCAATTCATGTGCCTCAGCTACCCGAGTAGCTGGGGTTACAGGTGTGCACCACCACGCCTAGCTAATTTTTGTATTTTTAGTAGACATGCGGTTTACCACGTTGGCCAGGCTGGTCTCGAACTCCTGGCCTCAAGATATCTGCCGGCCTTGGCCTCCCAAAGTGCTGGGATTACAGGCGTAAGCCACCATGCCTGGCCATATAATCTGCTCTTTTAATGTAACTGTATTATATATATAGGTAATCTCCCAGAAATAGATATTTTTTACATGATTTCTAAGGGGATCTATAGTATATCTGTAGTATGTGGATGTATTTAACAAACTATTATTGTGTATTTTGGTAATTTCTAATTTTTGCCATTATAAATATTGCTCTGATGAACATTTTTGTACAAAAATCATCATGAATAGTTATGATTATTTCCTTTGGATAAATTTCTAGGTGTAAAATTACTGGGTTAAATATAAAGCTTTAATGTAGATTACCAATTTGCCTCTAAAATGGTTGTATTAAACAAATCTTGATTTGGATCTTGAAAAAATTATTTCCCATGAGTAGTAAGTTCTAGACAACTTGACCTAAAAGAACACTCAATGCAACCAGCTTCCAATTAACTGTGCATACATTTTGTATAGTACAACATGCAAAGTCTACAGTACTTCTTTCTGTCTGCAGTATAGTTAGGATGGTTCTGATTCTCCACAAATTAGTGTGTGTCTAGAGAAAGGAAAAAGCAGGAAATCTTAACCCAAAATACAATATATTTTGGAAGATGAAACTGATAAGTATCATGTAATGCAGAGCAAATAAGTTTTGCATTATCTATTAATTTCCCTTCTAATGTTTCAGTTTGTGCTAATTAACAATTCGTTCTCACAAAACTACATTTTTATACTTTCACATTTTTATTTACACTTACAGTTTTGTCTTTCACATTCCAAAACACAGCAGCTCCTTCCCTGATTTAAAAAAATAAAAGAACCAACTAAGATACAGGTAGAATACATTCTTTAGGGTCATATATAAAGCCATGTAACTTCTAGAATGTATATGGGATGCAATTTTTCAAAATATGAAGTACTTACTAATTTGATATTATGGTCCTTAGGTGAACTTGCTACAGTAAGAACTAAAATAAAATTCTTGATAAAACCCGACCTCCTCAAAATTTATGATTTCTCACATGGTTTGCCAAACAAATAGCCATTATTGTAATACTATATAACTTCACGTATGTAGACTCTTTCATACCTGGTTCAATTCTGATCCACAGAAATCAGAATAAGGAAATTTTTTGAGACCTTGTCTTAGTTCTCATTAGGCAGACTCTACTATGTGCAAGGAATAAAGGGCTATGCCTATCATAGTTGTGGAATAAAGAGATGGTGGTTAATTTAAGCGTCAGATGGTTAAAGGCCTCTACGGAATAATGCTCCCCAAGCTCACAGTGCTTGGAACAGAACTACAATGATGCCATAGGCGGCTCTCTGAATCCGATTATGGCTTTAACATTATTTAGGGTCTAAAACTACAAATGCACTGGTTTTGATTTCTGAAGTTTGATGTGTTGAAGCTGTTTCAGGTAGTAAATAAAAACAGGAGTTATGGCTCAGGGTCACTGCACTGGAGGAAGGAAAGGAGGAAATAAAAGAAAGGTTAAAAATATTAATGGCCCCACGTTATTCTTTAAACATTTCTTGAGTAAAGTACTTAGTATATGTGTGGGTCCATGCTTAGTATCTGTGATAGAAAGATGTGTATGATTTCATTCCTATCCTCAATTTAGAAAAGACTGGGACTGACACTTAGACCACCAATTACAATAGTGTGTGATCAGTGCTACAAGAGTATGCAGAGTATACCATGAGATGTACACCAGAGGGACCCCTTTGCTAAAGGACTAGCAGAGGCAGCCAAATGAGAAAACAAGAGGAGACAACATAGCAGAGGGCACACACAGGCTCAGAGAGGAGGTGGGAGGGAGCAGAGCAGCATCTCAGAATAAAGAGCCAGTAGCTCCATGGCTGCAGATGTGGTCAAGTAGTGGGCAAGCAGGTTAAAGAGGCAAACAGGGGCCAATCCAGAGGGAATTTTATGCAGTGATAGAGAATTTGTTCATAGTCCATGGAGATTTAGGCAGGAGAGTGTAGTGGTCAGAAATGGCCACTGAAGAATGACCCTGCTTACAATAGATAAACAGACCAGTGGTGGGTGAGCAGGCAGGCAGGGAGCCAATAAACTGTTACAATAGGCAGGGATAAGGTTTCAGGATATGGATTTGAGAGGTATTTCAAGCCACAGCCACAGTATCAGTTCAGAGAATCCCTTCCAGGCAGAAGAGAGGTCTGGTGAATTGCGTATTCCTCTATCCAGAGGAATGCACTGCGCTGTGCAATGTGGTTCTCAGAGGCCACATGTGGCTACTGAGCGCTTGAAACATGCCTGGTGCAAACTGAGATGTGCTGTAAGTGTAAGTGTAAAATACACAGCAAAATTCAAAGACTTACTATGAAGAGTGAAAAAATATCATTATTAATTACATGTTGAAATGATAATATTTTAGATATGTTGGTTGAATAAAATACATTGTTAAATTAATTTCATGTTAATATCATGTTAAGAAACATGATATTTGTGTTGTTCAAAATTAATTTTATCTTTTTAAAAATATTTAAAATGTGGTTACTGGAAAATGTATCATTACATATGAGGCTTGCATTATATTTCTTTTTTTTTTTTTTTTTTTTTTTTTGAGGCAGAGTCTCACTCTGTTGCTAGGCTGGAGTGCAACGGCACGATCTCAGCTGACCACAACCATTGCCTCCCGCGTTCAAGTGAATCTCCTGCCTCAGCCTCCTGAGTAGCTGGGATTACAGGCACCCTCCACCATGTGCCTGGCTAATTTTTTGTATTTTTAGTAGAGACAGGGTTTCACCATGTTGGCCAGGCTGGTCTCAAACTCCTGACCTTGTTATCTGCCTGCCTCAGCCTCCCAAAGTGCTGGGATTACAGGCATGAGCCACCGCGCTCAGCCAAGGCTTGCATTGTATTTCTGCTGGACAGTGCTGATCTAGAGTCCCTCAGAAATCTAAATTCCTCACTTGGAACAATATGGATGCTGTTATTCTACTTGAATTAAATGTTGGAATCTTGATTATCTCTAAAGATGGGGTTAAAAGGAAGGTAGGCATTGAAAGGAAAAAAGAACTTCCACTTATCATCAACTATAAGGACTATGACCACAAGAACTTTATTCAACTTTGGATTCCTACAGATGGTCCATGTGTTTCTGTTCTGTCATGTATTAGTCTCATGACTATGGGTAATTCACTTAATCCCTATGACCCTCAGTTTCCTCAGCTGCAAAATAGGAGTAACAGAC
Source organism: Hylobates moloch (assembly GCF_009828535.3). Taxonomy (NCBI): domain Eukaryota; kingdom Metazoa; phylum Chordata; class Mammalia; order Primates; family Hylobatidae; genus Hylobates; species Hylobates moloch. The sequence goes on along the minus strand of NW_026652303.1, from coordinate 2,220,500 downwards.
CTTCATTGAGTGTGCTGAGGATAAATGAGATTATTTCACACAGTGCTATCATTATTATCATTCCCAGGCAGCTACTGTGGAGTATTTAGTATTGAGTCAGCCTTTAGATAAAAGGAATAAGTGTGTATGTGAGTCTCCTAGTCTAAAACCTCTGGAGAGGTAAGCTAAAACTTTAAAGAGCTACCAAAGGGGAAGGGAGAAAAAAAAAGAAAATGGCAAGAAGAGACAGCAGGGAGGTAGCGGGAGTTTCCCTGGGGCAGGAGTCTGACAAGGGGCACTAAAGATGAATGGGAAATTGGCTGCTTTCCATGAAAATCCGTATTTACGAAGAAAGACACCCCGGGGAAGATCATTCACTTGTTTGAAAAATTATTTACTTTATAAGAGGGTTTACCAGAAAATTCCTAAAAGTGACAAACTCTCCTAGATTAAATAAGAATTAAATGATAAATTTAAATCACAAATACATTTTGAACATATTTACTGTTAAGAAAGGTATGTCTGCACCTTTAAAGACCACAATTACTTGACCCAAACCCATCATCACCTAATGGGGTTTCTTTCCTGTCTTACCTGAAGAAGAATATTGTTCCAGGATCACCTTCTTTTGCAGAATTGTCCACACCCACCACCAAAATATTTGCTGCATCTGTGATTTAAAATAAATGAACAAAAAAGCTATGTCAAGGTAACACAAGGTGTAAGAGTCACCTATAAACACTCTAATAAAGTACTTAAGATCATTTCTTTATGTACCATGGAGTGCTCTGTAACACAATCACCATCTTTCTACTAAGGCCTCTGAAAGGATTTAATATATAAAAATGCAAATACGACCACAGAAAAAATGATCAGAAATTACTTTTATAAAACATTCAACAAGCTGTGATATTATTATTAGAGCTCATTCATGCCCATTTTGATTCAATAATCACTAGTCCAGATAATTAATAAAGTCTTAGGTTCGATACAACTAAGTGTCAAGAATTAAACTTCTTTCTACAAAATTAAAAATAAAATTTGAAGAAGTATTAATATATTCTCTTCCTTTAAATACCATTTCATTAATAATGCAATTTTAACATTCCCAAACTACTCCTTCTGCTGAATTTTAAAGTATAAAGACTAGGGCAACAGAAAATACACAGAAATAAAGATACCACTTCAAAACATATGTGATTTCAAGGTTAATCACTGCAGGGACTACCACTGCAGCCACCTGCAACTATTTTTAAAAAAAAGTTTTTTTTTTGTTTTTTGTTTTTTTTTTTTTGAGACAGGGTCTTGCTCAGTCTCCCAGGCTGAAGCGTGGTGCCATGATCTCAGCTCAATGCAGCCTCAACCTCCTGGACTCAAGGGACCCCCCCCACCTCAGCCTCCCAAGTAGCTTGGACTACAGGCATGCGCCACTGTACCTGGCTAAATTTTTGTTTATGTTTTGTAGAAATGAGGTCTCACTATGTTGCCCAGGCTGGTCCTGAACTCCTGAGCTCAAGCCATCTGCCTGCCTTGGCCTCCCAAAGTGCATTACAGGCATGAGCCACGGGGCCTGACCTAAGTATTGTTAAACATATACTAATATACCAATATTCATCATAAGAAATTGCTTTACATATTAGCATAGTGATATTTATCATAAGCATATATTCCATAATATAAATTACAACCAATGTTAATTTATCAATTAATAAATATACTATTAATTTGCAAAAGGTTGTATGTCTTAATGGAATTAACATAAAATTAGGATCCTCAAAGCTTCAAAAATTTCTGGTAAAGGTTGGGTGATGGGCAATTCAGACAGAGACCAAAACTGTGATTTTTTGTTTTTTGTAAATTGTTAATTACTACATCCTACATAGGACAGAGTTTGCCTATGCAGCCAAAAGCAAAATAAAATCGACTGAAACAACCCAGGGCAGTGAAGCCTGCAATTCTGTGAAGCACAGACCACACAGCTGGCAGCCTTCAGCATCAGCCAACAATACCTCCAGGCAAATTTTCATCCCAAGGGGCTCTAGACATAGCTCTGTCTTTCTAAGTCACAACTATGCTTGTTTTTGTCACATAATCACACAAACAGTCTGTTTGGATTATCACAATGATATCTCAACTATCTTCTATGGGATTGACTCTTAAGAATTTCCGCTGTTATAGGAAGGCTTTCAACCTATTTTTGCTACTCTTAGGTAAATTAATAAATGTTCTGGGTATTGGGCTATCCTGAGTTTCACTGTAAAAGTTTCTTTATCAAAATGTTCTAAGTAACTTATTTATTTTTGAGACAGAGTCTCGCTCTGTCGCCCAGGCTGGAGTGCAGTGGCATGATCTTGGCTCACTGCAACCTCCACCTCCCAGGTTCAAGTGATTCTCCTGCCTCAGCCTCCTCAGTAGCTGGGATTACAGGCACGTATCACCATGCCCAGCTAATTTTTGTATTTTTAGTAAAGGTGGGGTTTCACCATGCTGGCCAGGGCTGGTCTCAAACTCCTGACCTCAGGTGATCTGCCTGTCTCAGCCTCCCAGAGTGCGGGATTACAGGTATAAGCCATCACGCCCGGCCTATTTATTTTTTGAGACAGAGTCTCACTCTGTTGCCCAGGTTGGAGTGCAGTGGCATGATCTCAGCTCACTGCAACCTCCACCTTCCAGGTTCAAGCAATTGTTGTGTCTCAGTCTCCCAAGTAGCTGGGACTACAGGCTCGTGCCACCATACCTGGCTAATTTTTGTATTTTTGGTAGAGATGGGGTTTCGCCATGTTGGCCAGGCTGGTCTCAAACTCCTGACCTCAAGTGATCCACCCACCTCAGCCTCCCAAAGTGCTGGGATTACAGGCCTGAGCCACCATGCCTGGCCTAAATTATTTTTAATTAATGTAAAGCAAGCCATTTCTCAAGAATCCTTCCTGATATCACCATAAAAATCCTCAATTAAGTTCATTTTAATTTTCTTCTTTTTCATTTTTATCTTTTAACTAATCGTTTTATTACTATTATTATTTGTATTTTTAGTAGAGACAGGGGTTTCTCTATGTTGGTCTAGCTGGTCTCGAACTCCCGACCTCAGGTGATCTGCCCGTCTCGGCCTCCCAAAGTGCTGCAATTACAGGCATGAGCCACTGCACCTGGCTAACTGTTTTAAAGTATTAGATTGAGCTGGTAAATTTTTTTTTTAAAGGATCTCCCCATGTCTATCAACTTCATGGTTCTTCTATAAGACTAAAATAACGGGCTGGGTGTGGTGGCTCAAACCTGTAATCCCAGCACTTTGGGAGGCCAAGGCGGGAGGATCAGATAAAGTTGGGAGTTTGAGGCCAGCCTGACCAACATGGAGAAACCCCAACTCTATTAAAAATACAAAAATTAGCCAGGTGTGGCGGCACATGCCTGTAATCCTAGCTACTCCGGAGCCTGAGGCAGGAGAATCGCTTGAACCTGGGAGGCGGAAGTTGTAGTGAGCCGAGATCACGCCATTGCACTCCAGCCTGGGCAACAAGAGTGAAACTCCATCTCAAAAAACAAACAAAAGAAAAAACACACACAGATACACACAAACTAAAAGAACTTCTTAATGTGCTAGAAATGAAGTAGTATGACCTCTGACCACCTCAAGTAATAATGATCCTATAAATAATGCTTAATAAATCATACTGATTTTAATGAGAAGTTCTCTGTAAATACATTTTAATTCTTAACTTTGTCATCTGTATAGATTCAACATCCACTTTTATGATACAATCCTTTCAAAAGAAAATGAATTGCAAACAAATACATACTTAAGATAGTATCATAGGAAAATTATCCAATACATTTTAACATACTTGGCCCCAGGTTCAAGAAGAAGTACCTCTAGGCAAGCTTGTTACTTCAACATATCCGTGGGAGGCCAGATCTTGAGACAGATTTCCCAGATGATACTCATCTGCCGTTGCAAATGCTGTGCAGTGCATTAGGTCCTGTTCCGGGGAGATGAGCATAACATGGGTTACGAAGAGGCTGAAGCATCTGTGACGGCTGCTGAGCACCCTATCGGACTCCACTCTGCAAAGCTAGAACTCCAGAATTTTCTTCAAACATCTCCAAGGGTGATACACGGGATGGGATGAAGATGAAGAGAACGAAGTTACTGGGAGGCAAATTTCAGCTCAATCTTGAAAGGAACTTGCTCCCTCCCACCAGGCAAAAAGATGGAATGGATTATTCTGAAAGGGAAGCCCCTCTCAACTGGTAGTGTCTCAAGCATAGACTGAATGCAAAATAGAGATGATTAAGGCATCACATGTGTGACTGGATGGAATGATAGTTAAGGCTCTCCAACCCTGAGTTTCCATGACTCTTTTTCAAAGCAACATTGGTATTTGAGGTCATTTCCTAATTTGTAACTACTCTCATACAGGCAGATTCCTTGAAATCCCCAAAGAAATTACAGTATTTTTACACTGGTTAACATTTAACAAAAAGGTCTGTAAATCTGAGCATGTGTCTTGGTTTGGTTAGTACTCTGGTTCATGCCCCATCTTGCCTTTGCACACATGAGGAGAGTCATCTTGTGTCTATACAATATACAGATGGTAAGCACTGTGGCTCAGTGCTGTGTGTTTTCAAACTGTAGGTCACAACACATTAGTGAGTTCTGATATCGGTTTAGTTGGCTCAAAACAGCTTTTTAAATAAAACTAAATAGAAAATATTACAGTGCATTATTCACAGGAAATGCTATTTTATGAAGTTTTCTGTCACTTACATGTATCTGTATCTACTCTAGGTCGCTATGTAAAATGTTAAATATATTTCTCACTATGAGATGTGGTCAATAAAGTTTGAAAGCTATTGGCATAAGAGTTAAGATTTTAGGCACAGAAGTTGGTTACAATTTTAAAAGAGTATCAGAATAACAATAATGCCTACTTTATGGGGCTGTTGTAAAGTTTAAATAAGCTAATAAACAAACGGCTCAGGACTGTGGCTAACACAACTGTTCAATAGTTGTTAGATTCTAGTTGGCCAAAACAAGTTTACGAGTCACTAAACCAACATTTATTCTTAGGATTTACCCCTCTCAGCTCCCCAATTCTTTCCCGTTCTGTATATTCCTAGTATGAAATTCTAGAGAAGTATGTATTAATTCATTCCTTCCTCCCACCTCCATTCTGTAACTCCTGGCGCTTTCTCATGAAATGGCCTGACCCCATTTGCCCTTCCTCAATCTGTTCCACAGCTCTGATGCGTGGTTTAAAGGTAGAGGAATAACAGAGAACCTGAGGATCCATGCAAACTGAAAAATCCAAAATCAATAAAGTATCTACTCATAAACAAAATGAGACTAATCCAATTAGAAAAAAAGTCAGACAAGCTGAAATTACTGGGGAATGTGGGGATAAATGGATGTAGTACCCTAATTATGAGCAGATAACCGCTAATTCCTTCCAAATTAGCTAATTCCCATAGTCACATACGCAAGTAGGAACACAGGGATATACAAATAAAAATGTATCCGGAGTTACCAGAGTATAGGGAACAGGCAGGTGCTTAAGGTTTAGACCTGTGAGCACTAATTCTTTTTAAGGCTCCATGGAGTTAAAACTAGCTGATGTGCTATGTGTGTAAAGATTCAGCCAGCTGAAAGAAAGGAATCCTAGCAAGGGGCATCAGACCTCGGGCAGGCTCCACTCTGCAAGACCTGACAAATTCACTCAAGCTTGCTAGGTGAAATAACAGTACATTAGGTTGGATGTCAGAATTACTTCTGTGATGGCTGCAGCTCATGTGCTTAGTTTGGGCTGAAGTAGGAAGAGGAAGAGGCACAAAAAGGAGATAAGGAGGTCACAAGCTAGTCCACTGAAGGATCTTCCTGTAGCTGTACTGAAAATGGCAGAGGCTGTCTCTTTCGCTAGAATTGGAGTTGTAAACTGGCAGCTCGGAGAACCATCCAACTCAAGAGTTGACCTACATCACGTTTCTAAAATTCAAATTGACTTGTCAACAATAAACTGAGAGATTTCACACAAAATCCAGATTTCCATCATCTTCTGACCGAGTGGAAGATCTGGCTATAATAATGGACTAGGATAGAGTAGGGGGGCCCAGGGTCTCCAGCCTACACCGTCCCTGCCTCTCCCTGTTGTCTCACGTCTGCTTCACCATCATGTGTTACTGGCCAAGCCCATCTGCACTAAGAATGTGTACTACTTTTTTTTTTTTTTTTTTTTTTTGGCAAGGCCCAATGACTCATGCATGTAATCCCAGAACTTTGGGAGGCTGAGGCGGGTGGATCACTTGAGGTCAGGAGTTCGAGACCAGCCTGGTCAACGTGGTGAAACCCTGGCTCTATTAAAAATACAAAAATTAGCCAGGCGTGGTGGCACACGCCTGTAATCCCAGCTACTCGGGAGGCCGAGGCAGGAGAATCCCTTGAATCCAGGAGGCCGAGGTTGCAGTGAGCCAAAATTGCACGACTGCACTCTAGCCTGGGCAACACAGCAAGATTCCATCTCAAACAAAAACAAAACGAAACTTTATGTTCCTTTATTGGAGCAAGATTCTAGATTGATATACAGTGATGTATTAACTAAAGAGACCTGTGCAGAAATTACGTACTATCTACGTAGACAGGTTGTTATACTTTGCCTGTTGATGGAATAGTTCCATTTATCAAGTTTTATACATCAAAAAGCTTTGAATTTCACCAGGCTCTCCATTAATCCACCTCTGAAAAAGTGGCATTTAATTTCAGCTGCTATATTTTACAGCATAAAAAGCTTATGCATTAGAGTGCTTCTCTGCACAACGGCATGTTACAGAGCCGAGTCCATTATCCCACCCGGATTTACATACTCACATTTGAGAACTTTATACCAGCGAGCCAGGATGACGTTACTCCTAACCAACACAGACTTCTTACTCTCAGAGCCTATCTTCTTGGCTATATTTTATAGCGCCAGTGAAGACATGCTGGCAAGTGTCCCATACACAGCTTGGCATTAGAGTACAAGGTCTGTTTGATGGTGGTGGCAGGCATTATTATTTTATTCTATTTTTAGATTTATTATTATTATATTTTTGAGACAGTTTTACTCTCGTTGCCCAGGCTGGAGTGCAATGGCGCAATCTTGGCTCATCACAACCTCCACCTCCTGGGTTCAAGCGATTCTCCTGCCTCAGCCTCTCGAGTTGCTGGGATCACAGGCATGTGCCACCATACCCGGCTAATTTTTGTATTTTTAGTAGAGACGGGGTTTCTCCATGTTGGTCAGGCTGGCCTTGAACTCCCGACCTCATCTGATCCTCCTGCCTCGGCCTCCCACAGTGCTGGGATTACAGGCATCAGCGACCACACCCAGCCTATTTATTATTTTTGAGACGGAGTCTTCCTCTGTCGCCCAGGCATGAGGGCAGTGGAGCGATCTCAGCTCACTGCAACTTCTACCTCCTGGATTCAAGTGATTATCCTGCCTCAGCCTCCCGAGTAGCTAGGATTACAGGCATGCACCACCACACCTGGCTAGTTTTTGTATTTTTAGTAGAGACGGTGTTTCTTCATGTTGGCCAGGCTGGTCTCAAACTCCTGACCTCTGGTAATCTGCCCAGCTTGGCCTCAAAGTGCTGGGATTACAGGCGTGAGCCACCATGCCCGGCCAGGCACTATTATTTTAAATCAAGGTAAAAGGCCAGTTTTAAAAACTGCCACTTGGAGATAAAAATAAAGGGCTCAATATATTCAGAACTGAGTTTTGGGCAATCTGATATCCCAAATTATGTGAATATTCAGACACTAATGGCAAATTGAGAATGTACTATTTTCAACTCTCAAGGACAGGACAAGTCAATCACTATTTTTATGAGAAAATATATTCTAAGCTCCAAAGAGATTATGAATAAATCTTTAAACACAATCTGTTTTCACTTAGCCATCCTAAGCATCTTTGTTGTAGGTTTTCCAGACTGTCAACTGTCCCCTTTCCTTCTCTTGGGATCTCCCATTTAGTTTGGCTCAAAGTTCTATCCAATGTCACTCAGCTTATATGGTTTGCCACACTACTTTCTGTATTCTCCTTAAACTTCTTAGGTCTGAGTCTTAGTTGTGGGTTTCTTCTATTAATAGATGAACTTGACATTTTAGACATTTTGTTTTGGTTTTGTTTTCTTTGCTTTATTTTAGCCTATTTGGTAAAAGGAAAGGGAACCATGGAATGTCTTGTCTGCTTTTTTTTTCTTTATTAAAGATGCTGTTGTTTTCTGAGCAGCTTTCATTTTTATACATCTTTTTCTGGATTTTTATAGTGAATCCTTATTAAGCATTAGCTACATATATATGTAAAGCATATTTTGGGTTTCAGGATGGGGGATCTACAACTTGCTCTTAAATAGATGTGTCAAACCAACCTATAATAGTTATGAGATTTAGGGCTTTTCTACTTCAAAATGTTTTAAAAAAAACCCAAAATGCAAAAACCCCAAACCACTGTATTTTAGTATGTTTTGTTTTTCTGGCCACAGAAGACATGTTCCAGCAGATGGGGCTAGAAATCTACATATGATTCTTGTTTTAGGAGCATCGCATGTTCTGATCAGAACATTTTTTTAAAAATTGTACTTTCCTTTACACTGTATTACTGAAGAAAATTAGTGTATTACAGCAATGTTGCTTCTATAGTGATATAATACATTTACATTTGGTCTTTGTCCTTGGTTCCCAGTAGAGACTCCTAAAACCCCTGTAATTTTCTAAGTGACAGGGGCATTTTTGGTTGTAGTATTTGCTCTTTGCCTTCAGTTACTAACACAGAGCTTCTAAAATCCCTTGGAATTTCACGAGTGATGGGAACATCTTTTGTTTTAACGAGGTGACTCTCAGTGGCTCTTGGACAGCTTCAGGGTGGGGGGTGGTTACCAGAAAGACCAAACTTTGATTAGAAGCTTAGAACTTTCAGCCTCACCCTTAACTTCTGGTGGATGGAGAGGGGCTGGAGATTGAGTTAATTATTAATCATGGCTTACACAATGAAACCTCCATAAAAACACCCAAATGATGGGGTCTGGAGAACTCCTGGGTTGACCAATGCATCCATGTGCTGGGAGGGTGGCACAGCCCAATCCTACAAGGAACAGAAGCTCCTGAGTTCCAGGCCCTTCTTGACTTCACTCTATGCCCCTCTACCTCTGGTTGTTCATTTGTATACTTTATATAAAAAACCCAGTAAACGTAAATAAAGTGATCCCTGAGTTCTGTGGGCCATTCTGGCAAATCATCAAACCTAAAGAAGGGGTGGTGGTCATAGAGCTGGTTGGTCAGAAGCACAGGTGTCAACTGGGAGGGCAGTCTTATGGGGCTGAGCTTAACTAACTGGGGTCTGCACTAACTCTGGCTAGTGCTGGAATTGAACTGAATTGCAGGACACCTTGTTAGTGTCTGGAGAATTGGAGAACTGGCTGGTAGGAGGAGGAAGAGGTCCCCATATATTTGATATCAGAAGTACTGTGAGTAGATAGATCATACTAAGGAAAAATGCCTTTTCTCCTGTAATGTACTGATTGGAGATGAAAGCTATAAAAACACAGATACATTTTACGTTACCAATATTATGCTTTATCTTGTAAGTTTTTTTGACTACAACCTATAAATCATTATACATAGTACATATACACGTATATGTTCACACACCAGTAATTGCCACAAAAGCTTCACAAACCAGTATTTACCTTGATCACGAGTAATGTATTCTGTTATTTTCTATTCTATTTCATTTTTCAAAAAAATGGTTAGCAATCCACCAGTGATTCTGTAACACACTGTGCTATTAGCCTGAAAACATTCTCCCTGGTGTCAGGCTCCATGCCACTCAGACCTGCTGTTCCCATCCTCTGCTGTTCTCTTCAAAGACTGGACATTAACAAGAAGCACTGCTATTATTGTTTTCTCGTTTGTTTAGTGACAGGGTCTCACTCTGTCGCCCAGGCTGGATGAAGTGAGGTGCAGTCATGACTCACTGCAGCCTGGAACCCTGGGGCTCAAGCGATCCTCCCACCTCAGCCTCTTGAGTAGCTAAGACTACAGCTGCGCACCAGCAAGCCCGGCTTCTTTTTTTTTTTTTTTTTAAGTCTTTTAGAAATGAGAGTCTTGCTATGTTGCCAGGCTGATCTTCAACTCCTGGCCTCAAGTGGTCTTTCTGTGTCAGCCTCCCAAAGCACTGCAATTATAGGCATAAGCCACTGGACCCACTATTGCTTTTAGGAATTGTAAGCCAAAGGGATGTGGGTTGAGTATCTCAGATTATGATCTCTGAAAATGAGACCAGGTAAAGATTTAATTCCAACAGACAGGGTGACTGAAACCTCATTCAGCCAACTCCAGATGCATGCTGTTCTGCAGAGCTGAAAAGATGAGCTAGGTGCAACTATGGGAACAAAATAAAGTCCACGTGCTTTCTGACACAAAGCAGAGTCTTTTCCTTGTCTCAGTCAAGACGTAGTATAAAGGGTTTACCACTTTGATGGTATAAAGTGGTATAAAGGGTTTACCACTATGATGGCCAAATGAAAATGTAGTGGCCCTCAATTGGGGCAGAGGAAAGTCAGTCTTTAGTCCTGGGGACATATGACCTAGTCATGCCAAGACTGCTTTCTCTATGAAAAGTAAAGTCTTCAAAAAATGATGTTCCAAAATTATATTATCTCAGATCACTTTAGAAACATGATTTTCTTTTTTTTTTGAGACAGAGTCTCACTCTGTCACCCAGGCTGGAGTGCAGTGGCGCGATCTCGGCTCACTGCAACCTCTGCCTCCCGGGTTCAAGAGATTCTTCTGCCTCAGCCTCCTGAGCAGCTGGGATTACAGGTGTGCACCACCACCACGCCTGGCTAATTTTTGTATTTTTGTAGAGACAGGGTTTCATCATGTTGGCTAGGCTGGTCTCGAACTCCTGACCTCAAGTAATCCACCTGCCTGGGCCTCCCAAAGTGTTGGGATAACAGGTGTGAGCCACCGCCCGGCCAGAAACATCTGATTTTCTATTATTTCCCTATGCTTTCAGAAAGACAGCATGCGACTTGTTTTTTGCCAAACTCCAACTGAAGTCATTGTCTGTCATGTTACATAATGTCTCCTATAACAGAATCCATGAAATAACTAACTCCTTAATTTCAGTGCTGGAAAAAATTATTTCTCTGAAGATATTTTTATGTTTTTACTCTGCCCTCTCCCACAACAATAAACAACAAACAATAAATCCCAGGAGGATTTCCTCTTTTAATTACTGGGCTTCTCAAAACAAAATGTTCAACTAGATTATTCATTTCAGGTACTTCATAACATTTTTCTGTTCATGTCAACTATTTGCTCTAATATGTGAAAGTATTTGTTATCTCATTTGAAACTATGTTGAATGTTGAAAACCTACTTCAAATTCTTTCCTGGAAGGAAGTAGAAAAAAAAAAACCTAAAGAAAAATAAGATATGGTATTTAGGAAAATTGTTTCCAAGTCTAAGGATGGCCCAAAGAAATAGCCTAGGGACATCTCTGACCTATCAGCTTCTTCCTAAGAAACCTGACGCACTGTGCTCCTAGATGTTACAAATGAACAAAGTGAGTTGCGCTTTCTCTTTTTTGGATCTGCCATGAATTCAGGTTTTTACACTTAATGTCATCTCAGACACTTAAATACTGAATTTCCCAGGTTACCCCAAAGCTCCAGCAAAAGGAAAGGGGGAGCAGTAGCTGCACAACACTTCATCCTTCACATCCTGAGTTCAGAGAAACCATACAAGAATTGAAAGCATTCCAGAATCCAACACAAAAACCATTCATTCATTCCTGGTTTCAGAATCCAGGATGAGGATGAGTAAAGGTATGTATGTATACCTTTCCAAGGGGTGTCAGCTACACAGTAATAAAAACACAGCCAAAATTAAACAGGCTCAGGGGCTAACTTTTCAGAATCAAGACTTGAAGACAGACATTCTAACCTGTTTTCTGATAGATTCAGAAGTCTTCATCAAGTTTAAAATATCTTTAAAGTTGATGACTATCGGCATTAAAGATCCTCTTGCCTCTTTTTCAATCCTTTCTGATTTAATAAACATTTAAGTACAAGGTACAGTTCTAGGTATTATGCAAGATACAAGGGTTACCAAGGGCTTGATCTTGACTCTTATGTTGTTATTGAAGGAGAAATGCAAATTGTAGCAGAAAAATTCCCAGAAACCCCTTAAGGATGAATAAAAAATAACCCCTTAAACCTTAAGAGGATAAAAAAGCAGGGCTCTCCCGCCCTGCTGCTTTTGGAGTCCACCCTACCGTGTCATTTCACCGCCCCATGCAACTGCCACAGCCTAATAAAGGCTTATCTGTCTGCAGAGTTACAATTTTTTTTAATTTGATGAAGAATTTCTAGTTTTTAATGGTTTTTTGTTTTTTTTTTTACAGTCCCATTCTTAGACTGGACTTAATACTGGTCCTCTTTTTCAGTTTCCTTAGTCCAATAACCACATCTTTTATAAACTCTATTTTCATGTTTTATTACCTGTATTTTGTTTCTATATGTATAATTAATTGTTAAAAATTAAGATTTTGAATCCCTTTGGATATTTATTAGGCTTCAAAGACCTTGATGGAGAAGTCTGAGTGACTGCTAGTTCTCTTACGCTGGCGGTAAGGCTGGGGTGCAATGCACACTGGTTTAGCGTGAGCAATGATCACTAAGCACAAGAGCCACGGCCACCCCTACTTTACCTCGTTCACAGACAGAACTGGAAGGTTGGTCCTGGATGGCTGTCTGGTCCTGGATGCTTTTAGTGGTCTCTTCATCTGTGGGAAGTCTTGTTTTGGAACAAATGTTTCCGTCGATATAGATGAGAAATGCCTCTTTAATATTTTTATAAACCATTTAGAACCCAATAGATTTGGTTTGTGGGTCACTCTCCTGTGAGTACCAAAGGATTTCATGGTTGGAAGGTGTGCCTTTTCATCTTGGCAACGAGCAGCATTTAATGGAGAGAGCATGCTTGTATCTGACTTTTTTTGGTTCGTTTCCAGGATCTGAGACTTATTCAAACCACCAGCTGTTTTATCATGAAGGAACAAATCCAGATTTTGACGTATTGTCAGTGTGCTGCATGTTGTATTTTCAAATTCCTTAAGTGGTTTTAACATTAGATGACCGATTCTTCGGCACTGATGTGCTTTTGATAATATACGATGAGATCCGGCCACGGCTCTGAGGAATGTGGCTGGCATTATCACATCCCAAGCTAAAAGAAAAGGAATTCAAAGTTCAAGTTTTTAAATTAATGTTTAAAACATATATAATATTTCCCTAGGTAGCAGGCATATTTCTGTAAGAAAAATTTGTAAAACAGATACATTCTAAGTAAATTCTAGTAAAAGAACAAGGTTAAAAAAATAAGTACAGTGTTTCTGCCACTTTGCCTTTACCAACATTTGGCCTTCTTCCTGGAAGATTACAAGATTATAAAGCTACTGACATAACAAGAACCTTAAAAAAAAAAAGTGATGGGACCACTTCATTTACTTCATTAGCATATCAAGTATATAAAAATCTGTGCTGGCCAGGCACTGTAGCTCACACTTGTAATCCCAGCACACTTGGGAGGCTGAGGCAGGTGGATTGCTTGAGTCCATGAGTTCCAGACCAGCTGGGGCAACATGACGAAACCTCATCTCTACAAAAATGACAAAAATTTAAAAATTAGCTGGGTGTGATGGCAGCTCATGCCTGTAGTCCCAGCTACTCACAGGCTGAGGTGGGAGGATCACTTGAGCCCAGGAGACTGAGGCTGCAGTGAGTCACGATTGTACCACTGCATCAGCTTTTTCTCCGTCTCAGGAAAAAAAAAAATCAGGAAAGGCTCCCAGAAAGATCTAAGCTGATTCTAGAAGGGGAAGGTGCTTTTCAGCTTGGGGCTGGGCATGGGAGTGCATGAGGCATGTCAGATACACACATGGACATTCCAGACAAGGGAAACAGAATTTCCCCCTTATTTACATTATGAAATATATTATTTTAAAGTTAGCCTATAGTAGGCCACACACGGTGGCTCACGCTTGTAATCCCAGCACTCTGGGAGGCTAAAGGCGGGGGGGTGGGGGGGAATCACTTGAGGCCAGGAGTTCAAAACCAATCTGGCCAACATGGCAAAACCCCATCTCTACTAAAAATACAACAAAAAATTAGCCAGGCATGGTGGTGCATGCCTTTAATCCCAGCTACTCAGGTGGCTGAGATATAGAATCGCACGAACCAGGGACGCAGAGGTTGCAGTGAGCCAGGATCGCCCCACTGCACTCCAGCCTGGGCGACAGAATAAGACTCTGTCTCAAAAAAAAAAAAAAAAAAAAGTTAGACCGTAGTAATCAATAATTCTTTTTTAAAAATAATATGTTAGGTGCTAGAGATATATGAATCAATGATCTCAGAATTCAAAGTCTAGCAGAGGAAAATGAATGAGATGCACAAATTGCTCTAGTCTGGAAAAAGGAACATGTGAAGAGTGTGGCATTGTCACAGAGGTGACATTTGAACTGAGTCTTGAAAGGGCAGAAGGATCAGCAAGTCAAACACCCCAGGCATGGAGTCCTATTCATCTCCCCATCTCAGAGGAGGTAGGAGTGAGCTGCAGGAGGTAAGAACCAAAAAAGAGCCGATGGCCAGATCACCAAAGGATATATAAAGTCATCCTAAAGAGTTTCTACAGGTGGGGAGAAAGCTGAGCTTTTAACTCAGAGTCACGCGGTCAAATGTATGTTCATGAAACAAATTTTTGGTGATGATGTGCAGGAGGAAACCAGAGAGACTCTGACATCACTCTGAGCGCTTTCTACACGCTAAGTGCTTGGCTTCACCTCATAATGATCCCATTTCACTGATTAGGAAACTGAGGTTTAAAAAGGCTAAGTGCTCACCGTTAAGAAGCTGCAGAGATGTAATTAAAATAAAACCCGGGCTTTCCCAATTCCAAAGTCAACACTCTTACCCACTACCTTGTTATTTCTTTATTACCTCTCTCCAGGATAAGGACAAAGATGATTCATGGTGATATTTAGGAGGTAGAACCTGCTGCTTTCAAAATCCCTTCAAAAGCTGGTATTCTGTGCTTCATTCTAGTCCAATTGGCTACTGTAGTTCATCTTTAATTAGTACTATTCCATGCCAGTTGAACCACTTAATTTTGAAGAAACTAACTATAAAATATTTTAGAAATTTGTCTACAGTCCTGGATTCTTTTTATTCTGAGTAAATTCTTTTTTTTTTTTTTTTTTTTGAGATAGGAGTCTTGCTCTGTCACTCAGGCTGGAGTGCAGTGGTGCCACCTCAGCTCACTGCAACCTCCGCCTCCCTGGTTCAAGCGATTCTCCTGCCTCAGCCTCCCGAGTAGCTGGGATTACAGGTGTCTGCCACCATGCCTACTTAATTTTTTGTATTTTTAGTAGAGACGGGGTTTCATCATGTTGGCCAGGCTGGTCTTGAAATCCTGACCTCAGGTGATCCACCTGCCTTGGCCTCCTAAAGTGTTGGGGTTACAGGCGTGAGCCACTGGACCCAGCCCATTTTTATCACTGCACCTTCTAGAAAGCCTAAGATTACATTTGTGCCTTACATTGTTTTTCTATCAGACATGGCCCTATTGTCATTATCAATACATTGGACCTCCTCATCTCAATTTCATCCATTCTACTCTTTAAGCACCACCTCCTATCTTTGCATCTCACTCCTTCTATTACCCAATTCCAACAATTCTTCAACCCCAACAGGACCCACAAGTCAATGATCCAACCACCTTTTCACTGTCTCTCACTCCCCATGACTTCACTTCCTCCATATCCAGTTTACACTCCGGTCTACCATTCTAACTCTCCCTTATACCCCTAGAATCCCTTGCATCCCTTTCTTCCCAGTCTTTCCCATTCATGAGCAGTAATAAATATCTTTATAACTGCTAAGCCAAAAACGTGGAGTCCAGCTTGACTCTTTATTCTCCATATCCAACTTGTCAGTAAATCCCAAGGGCCTTCTAGGGACCACTGCTCATCATCAGTAATACTACCTGATCCAAACTGCTATCCTTCCCATGGATTATTATAATAGCTTCTTAACCAGTTTTCCTGATTCTGTTTTGGGCCCCCTACAGTTTCTTCTCAACACAGCAACCAAAGTGATCCTTTGAAGTCGAATCTCAACGCGAAATCTGGCTGTGGCTTCACGGTTCACTTAATAAAAGCCAAAGCCCTCCAACCAGGCATGGCGGCTCACGCCTGTAATCTCAGCACTTTGGGAGGGATCACTTGGGGTCAGGAGTTCCAGACCAGCCTGGCCAACAACACGGCGAAACCCCGTGTCTACTAAAAATACAAAAATTAGCTGGGCATGGTGGCATGGGCCCATAATCCCAGCTACTTGGGAGGCTGAGGCACGAGAATGGCTTGAATCTGGGAGGCGGAGATTACGCCACTGCACTCCAGAATGAGCAACAAAGCGAGACTCTGTCTCAAAAAAAAAAAAAAAAAAAAAGGCCTGGCCCAGTGGCTCACGCCTGTAACCCCAGCACTTTGGGAGGCCGAGGCGGGTGATTCACAAGGTCAGGAGTTCGAGGCTAGCCTGGCCAACATGGTGAAACCTCGTCTCTACTAAAAATACAAAAAAATTAGCTGGGCGTGGTGGCGGGTGCCTGTAATCCCAGTTACTCGGGAGGCTGAGGCAGGAGAATCGCCTGAACCCAGGAGGCGGGGGTTGCAGTGAGCCGATATCGCGCCACTGCACTAATGCCTGGGCGACAGTGCAAGATTCTGTCACGGACAAAAAAAAAAAAAAAAAAAAAGCTAAAGCCCTCAAAATGGCCTGCATGGCACTACATTCTCTGGCCCTTTATCACCACTCTGACAGCACTCTCCTTTGCTTATTTTGCTTCTCATTCTGGCCTCTGGATCTTTGCACTTGCTGTTCATTACACTCTTCTCCCAGGGATCTGAAAGGCTCACACCCTCACCTCCTTCAGATGTTTGCTAAAATGTCTTCTACCCAGAGAAGGCTTCCCCAACCACTACATTAAAAACACACAACCAGCATCCATTCTCTATCTTCCTCCACTTTGCATTTCTCCATTGTTTAACATCACTTGCACACCTTTAATTTTTAGTTTATTAATTCATACTGCAAACGAACTCAGTTCTTATCATGTGCCAGGCATTGTCCTAGTTGCTGACAATACAGCTGAAAATAAAACAGACAAAAATCCTATCTTTCGAATCTTTTGAACCTTGCATTGGGAGTGACAGACAAAAACGAGGAAAATCAGTAAAATACGTGAGACACAACGCTAAAGGAAAAAAATGAGAGAAAAGGGCAGATTTTTGTGTCTTCCCTCCAGAATAGAAGCCCCCTGAGGATACAGATTTGTGTGTTTTTTCGTACTATATCTCCTGACAATAGCGCCCAGCACATAGTAGGCATTCGATCGAACTTTTAAAATGAAATACAAGGCAGTTACTCAGTTCCAGAGCACATTTCAACTTTTAGAGAACAATAACATCAATTAAGAAAATCGATTCAAGAGATAAGTGGCGCTCCTCTTTGGGAGTATGCCGTTCAATTCCTCAAACTCAAAATTATTTTATCGATTTCTAGTTACCGCGGTGCACTGGCACAAAAAAAGGGTTCACTAATTGACTGAGTGCTTTTTACTCCCAGCTAAGTCGACCAAAGATCACGGTAAGAGGCAAAGGGTCACACAGCCGCACTGGCGTAACCCGTGACTGTATACGTTCCGGGCGGCCAGGAGCCAGGGCGCAGACCTCCGAGCCGGACCACCCGAGCTGCTAGGGAAAGGCAGTACACTAACCTCTCCGCCGGAAGAGAAGAAGGAAGCGCCAGGGACGCATGCTTCCTCCGCAGGACTGCAAGGAAAGAGCCACACCACCAGCCTCTCACTACTGCAGCCAACCCATCTCCTGGAAGGGCGCTCCTTCCCATCCCTGCTACTGCGCAGCCGCACTGAACTCTGGTCTCACTTAGCGGGAGAAACTCGGGCCACGTGACTGTCTGACCACGTGACCCTCGTCGCCGCGACCTCTTCCGCTCCCTAGGCCCTGGGACCTCCCGGTCCTTGCCTGCTTCCGGCTTTCGCTCTCTTCCATATCCGCTCCTCTAGTCGCCCTCCGCTGTCCCCGCCTTCGTCCCCGGAAGATTGGGTCCTCTGGCGAGCCACTGTTTGCCGTTTGATCGGGCACCAAATAAAGTTTCTTTATTCAAAAGCACTTTTTTTTAAAGCCACACCACCCCCATTCTCAGCTCCTCCTTCGCGGTGGTACCGCCTCTGTTTCTGCGGCGGTTGAACAGCCGAGCTTTGCGGCCGGGATCGCGGAACGTGATGGCTGTCGTCCCGGTGTCTCTCTCAGGACAGGACGTGGGGTTAGTCTAGCTTTTCTCCTCCCCACTTTTGCGGAAAGCCGGGCCTCGCCGGGAGCCTGTGGGGACTAAGCGGAGGGCGTCCGCTCCCCGGTGGGCTGCGTTCGAGTCCGAGTCCCGCCGCCTGGCGCGGCTTCCCGGGGCGCTTTTGCGGATTTCGCGGACTGGGTCTGAGGCGAGGGGAGGAGGCCCCGGGGAGGGAGCCTGCCCGCCGCGGCTGCTCGTAAGGATCAGGATAGGGGTCAGCTTCGCGGTCTGTTCCTGGCAGTCACTTTTTATTCACTTTAATAAAAGCGCTTTGGGGGCGTTAAAATTCTCCGTAAGAGTTGGGGATCTCAGCGCTATTAAGAAACAGGTTTCTTCCTATTGTTGATCAAATCGTAATCTCACAGTAAGAACTGCCTGTAGTTTTTTGCTTTATAGTCGTCACCGCTACTGATTCTTGGGTAAAGTTATGGGCGACCGTGCAAATAACATCCATTTGCATAAATTGAATGGCCAAATTTATATTTGAAATTTGTCCTTACTTCAAAATATTACAAAAGACGAGAACACTTTGAAGAAAATAAACCTGGGCAGAAAGTAGGTTGAGGCCAGCAAAGTGGCGCCAATGGCCCCAAATTGAAGCAGGCACTGTTTCAGGTCATGCAAGTATAGAGAGTGTCTCCTTCAATTTCGCGCCCTAGGGCTTCTGGCCTCACTCCAGTCCTGGCCAGAGATTTTGCTCCAGAGGTGCAGGAAATGTAGTAGTTAGGAAAACAGTAATACTTTCTAATTAAAGTAAAATCTCGAAAAAGGACTTACTGTACCTACTGCGTGGGAAAATTCAAGTGACAGTTGATTTAATGTTCCTGCTCACCCTCTGAGGTATTAGTGATTTCTTTTATTAATGATTTTTAAAAATTAAATTCTGATCAACGTAGTTATTATGCGCATTAAAACCTAATCACTGTTTTGGGTGGTACTGAAAGCACCACAGAGTCAGAAAGTGTTTGCAGTTTTTTTCTTAAAGTTCTATAGCTATCATTTGAGGAAACCTTTTGAAGAAATACCCGAGTTACAATCTAGTAATTTAACAATTGTCTCCTGTGATCCGGAGATAAAAACACTAGTCAGCTAAGCTCTGTGCTCTATATTTAAAACTGCACAGAATTTCTCCACCAAATAAAGCTTTTTTTCTACCCGAATCATGTATTTCCTTAAAATGATATAAAATGATAATCTGTAAATCTTGGTTTTTGTATGAGTAAAATCAAGAATATCTTTAATTTTTTAATGCAGGTATAAGTTTTTCTTCATCTTCAGCTTGCTTCATTCTTGAACACTTTATAAGATCTCATTTTTTGATTGGGAAGAGACAGTAGCATGGCTTCATTTGCTTAGGGGCAGAATAGGATGGAAGGAGTCCATTGTGCAGATAGAGAAGGCAGAGAAGGGGAAAACTTGAAAATAATTAAAATTGACTTAGAATATAGACAGAATCTAGAGAAACAGGCTTATAAGTACCTTTAATACTTTATGTTGTTCAAGCACATTAGACACTTTAGGTGGTTTTAGATGCATTGCTTCATTCACCTTTCGAAGCATGTGACTTAGCAGATAGTAGACCTGAGACAAGAGCCTGTTTGATTTCTAAGCTAATCCATTCCCTATCTTATCACGTTGCTAAGCGAGTTTCTGATTTAGGAAAAGAAAAGCAATAGAATAGGAAAGATAAGAATGATTAAACAGACTCCATGGGAGAATCTGGGATTAGAGGCACCAAGACGATTTGGCTTCCATGACATACCAGAGAATTTTTCAGGTTTTCTTATGTCTTAATATAGTAATCATACAATACTTGTCTACCTTTTAATAGTTGTATGAGGAGTTTAATATACATGAAGTGTTCCAGAAACTAAAAGATAGCCAGTCTTCTAGTATTGATGCTGCTAAGTAATACATTGCATGTGACTCTTTTTTCTAGATCATTTGCATATCTTACAATTAAAGACAGAACACCACAGATCTTAACTAAGGTTATTGATACATTGCATCGACATAAAAGTGAATTTTTTGAGAAACATGGAGAGGTAAGAATTGTTTTAACTTTTAATTTTTTGTTAATTTCTCAACAGAAACATAATAAATAGTTCTTGAAGATATAATTTTCCTTTAAATGTAAAAATCAATAGATGGGCCAAGTATTTATTTGTTTTTAAGGTAATACATTGAAATGAAGATAGAACAGCCAATCTTCAATTTAGAAAATAATTGTGTTCCAATAATTAATTCTGTCAGTTATTTAGACCTCAGAATGTATTTTCTAATATATGCAATGTTGTAATTGGTGACTGGGCAACAGACTTGCAATTGACTTAGTCAAATGACTAAGCAATTGAGTTGCTTAGAAGAGCTTTTTAAATTTCAAGTTTAATTTGAGTTGCAGTATTTATATTACTAATTTGAGATCTTGAGTCCTGGAACTTCAAGCTGCTATGCACAGCTCAGGGATATGAATTATAATTGATTGACACATTGTACTGATTCAAGTTGGGACTCATTAGCATTCAGTGCAGAATAGGACTTTAGAAATCACTTTGTCCATTCAATTAATGGATGAGGAAAAATCCAAATAACTATGTTATGTTAGACATAGGTCTTTAAACTTGTAAGTTCAGTAATCTTTCTATTACACAATAGACTGTCAAAGAGCATACATACACCAGTACATTTTTTAAAGAGTTGAAAACAAAGATTAGAGAAATGGTTGGTGATCTTTTCTCCTTGGCCAAATTGAAATGGAGCAAGATAACACATATGCAGTTTGAGTGTAATGTTCTACTTCTTTCAACTTCTTTTATATTGTCTTGTTTGAAACTAATCCTGGCATAACACAGGGATTACCTGTTGTTCCTTATTGCTAAAATCCAGCTTAGACACTGACAGTTCTATTGATGAATGGTTTTAATGTTTATCACATAAACATAATTTTGGTAGCTGACATACCTTTATCACACAAGTATAATTTAGCCAAATTTGGATAGTTCACTTTAGTATTTGGTCATATATGTGAGCAAATTACCACAATACTTTTGTTTTTCTTGTTGTTGTTTTGTTTTTTGAGACAGGGTCTTGTTCTGTCTACTAGGCTAGAGTGCAGTGGTGCAGTCATAGCTCACTGCTGCCTCAAACTCCTAGATTCCAGCAGTTCTCCCAGTTCAGCATCCTAAAGTGGTGGTATTACAGGCGTGAGCCACTGTGCCTGGCCCCATAATGCTTTTGTAATTTCAGTTTTTTCGACCAGAGTGATCTAAAATGTAGTAATTAATGAAGTCCTAGTATATTGCTACTTGGCCTGTATGCCCGTAATCACCAGGTGACTGAAGGCAGAGTTTATTGTCTCACCAGCCCTACCCCATTTCACACTCTGCTGGGCACAGAACAAGGTGTAAATTGACACAGATAAAGTCTGCTTTTGGTAGCCTTTCTGTCCCTTTTTCATGCCTCTGTTATATGTATGGCCACTCTCCTTGGGCCTCATGTGTTCTCCTAGTTCCCTAAGCCCCCACCTATAGCAGGGCCAGGCTTATCTCCAAAGGAGCCATGCCACACAGTTTTCTGTCTTCCCCCACCTCAGCGGTCAAACGTCCGTCCCCTTAGACTACCTGGTTTGGCAGATGTGTGTCTCCTGGAGACAGGGCCAGGCTTTATTCATCTTTCTCTGGCCCTGAGGTTAGTGTCAGGCGCATACAGGGTTCAGTAAATGTTTGAATTCAATTCAAGTAAGTGAACAAACTGGCAGTGACATAACTATTAATCCATTAGCCTTTTTAGGTATATGCTTCTGTAAAAGGGTGCCTGACATCCTATAAAACCTCAGTTGTTGGAATTTATAGTTAAAGAGTTGAAGTTTAAGACTTTAGGGAAGAGATTTGGAGGAGGGGGAGTTCCTTTCAAAACAGTCAGCCACAACTTCTTTTCTTCTATTTCTGAACCTGCAGAATCTCTAAAGCTTCAATCTTTTGTTCTAGCAGCAAAATAAATTCTACCTGGAACAAAAGAAAGATTGGAGAGATGTTTATATTGAGAAAATTACAGGTCTGAAAGTAGGGACTAAATATCAACACGATAAAAATGATCTTATAAAAATACTCAGGCTTGATGTTTACTCTCTACATTTTATTATATATGTGTCTTATTAGGCTTACATTTTCTTTTTTTTAATGGGGCAGGAATCTTCCTGATGTAAAACCAGAGGTGCCAAGTCATTTTCACTTCATTCTGATCCCATTACATTTGTCCCCACTCCAATTGGCCTGTTATGTGAGATAATATTGTAGTGCCTTGTTTGTCAGCATATCTCATCTCTCCCCTAGCTAGAATTCGGCAGAAAACAAAAAAAATTTGAGCTACCAAAAGAAACCTCAGAAAGGCCACAGTTTCTTTTCTAGTGGTGTCAATGGTGAAAGAAGAATATGTATGGAAGCATGAAAGACATGGAAAATCTGGCAGGGGTTCTTTTCCCTCTGTAGTAATGGTCATCCCACCGAAGATACAGAAAGGCTAGAACTTAGGTAGATAAGGCATGGTTATGTTCATATGAGATCTATGTGTGTGTTTTGATTTTCAGTTTAAGAGTTCTAAATGTAATGTTTAAAGAAATGTAGTTTTGAACATTTTTCTTTTCTTCTTAAGTCTGTAAAAATATGTTACCCTAGAGGAATTGCACAGACACACACACACAGAGAAACACACACAATTTATTTTTCTTGTATTTTTGCAGGAAGGCGTGGAAGCTGAAAAGAAAGCTATCTCTCTCCTTTCTAAATTACGGAATGAATTGCAAACAGATAAACCATTTATCCCCTTGGTTGAGAAATTTGTTGATACTGATATATGGAATCAGTACCTAGAATATCAACAGAGTCTTTTAAATGAAAGTGATGGAAAATCAAGGTGGTTCTACTCACCGTGGTTGTTCGTAGAGTGTTACATGTATCGTAGAATTCATGAAGCAATTATCCAGAGGTACGTGTGTAATCATCAACTAGCAAATGTTCAGATAATTTATACTTTTTCTGAAATTGTAAAAGGATAAGTTTAAAAATAAGCGCCACTGGAAGCTTGAATTTGGTTGAGTTTAGCAAATCTTAATAGCCTTGTTGGACATTTCTACAAATGTTACTGATGGATATTTCTATAGCTGTTACCGATTTGACAGATTCTTGGCAATTATAATCTACTTGCCTAGAATAGACATAAGAGTAAATATCTAAAGTATGAATTGGCCAGGCCCTGAGGTTCACGCTTGTAATCCCAGCACTTTGGGAAGCTGAGGTGGGCAGATCGCTTGAGGTCAGGAGTTCGAGACCAGCCTGGCCAGCATAACGAAACCCGTCTCTACTAAAAATAAAAAAATTAGCGAGGCATGGTGGCACAGGCCTGTAATCCCAGCTACCCGGGAGGCTGAGGAATAGGAATCGCTTGAACCTGGGAGGCAGAGGTTGCAGTGTGCCAAAATTGCACCACTGCACTGCAGCCTGAGCAACAGAGTGAAACTCTGTCTCAATAAAATAGATAAATCATGAATTAATGATTCTATTAAAGACTTCTAGAATAAGAGAAGTTTTGCTTGTTGAGTAAAAAATGTTAATTTGAAATAGTTATATATATAAAATCAGGATGGGACAAAGTAGCATATGTTTTGTTTATTAAAATAGATAATAAACATGTTACAACTTATTTGGTTTAAGGAGTCATGAGAACAGTGAATCATACTATTGTATTACAGTCTTAATCTTCCATTATTTTTTAAAAAGGCTAGTTTAGAAAAAGATTTTAAAAGTACACATGTTTCAAAGTAACTTTTTATAGGCTTGTTTATATTATTTAATTTTCCCCAGGAAAACATCTGATAGAGAACTAGTTTTTAGACCAGGCGTGGTGGCTCATGCCTGGAATCCCAGCACTTTGGGAGGCTAAGGCAGGTGGATCACTTGAGGTCAGGAATTTGAGACCAGCCTGCTGAATGTGGCGAAACCCTGTCTCTACAAAAAATATGTAATTACCCAGGTGTGGTGGCACATGCCTGTAGTCCCAGCTACTCGGGAGGCTGAGGCAGGAGAATCACTTGAACTTGGGAGGCGGAGGTTGCAGTAGCCGAGATTACACCACCGTACTCCAGCCTGGGCGACAGAGCGAGACTGTTTAAAAAAACCAAAAAACAAAAAACTGTTATTTATAGTGCCAAAGAAAAGTTAATGGGGATTATTGGATTATCCTTAATAAGCATAGGTTCCAAAAATACAGGTTTGTTAAGAGGAATCCTTTGGTATCTGTTCCTAAACATAGCATAGGACAATTTAAGGTGATCTATCAAGTCAGCACTAATTGTAAAATAAAATTATTTTGGGAAACATATGGAACTTTAAAATCTGTTCATTAGCTTTTTTGTCTTAATCTTATACACACATATATATATATTTTTGTTGTTGTTGTTTGTTTGTTTAAGATGGAGTCTCGCTCTGTCGCCCAGGCTGGAGTACAGTGGCGCCATCTTGGCTTACTACAACCTCTGCCTTCCGGGTTCAAGCAGTTCTCCTGCCTCAGCCTCCCGAGTAGCTGGGATTACAGGCACCCCCCACCATGCCTGGCTAACTTTTTTTTGTTTTTGTATTTTTAGTAGAGATGGGGTTTCCTTATGTTGGCCAGGCTGGCCTTGAACTCCTGACCTCAGGTGATCTGCCCACCTCATCCTCCAAAGTGCTGGGATTACAGGCATGAGCCACCACGCCCAGCCTAAATATTTTTTTTCATATCACAATTTGTTGTTTTTTCTGATAGATAGGTTTTAGAACTTCTGATCTAAAAGCAAAATACGCTATTAAAACTCTGGTGCAGGCCGGGTGCGGTGGCTCACAGCTGTAATCCCAGCACTTTGGGAGGCCGAGGCAGGCAGATCACAAGGTCAAGAGATTGAGACCATCCTGGCCAACATGCTGAAACCCCATCTCTACTAAAAATACAAAAATTAGCTGGGCGTGGTGGTGCACGCCTGTAGTCCCAGCTACTTAGGAGGCTGAGGCACAAGAATCACTTGAACCCAGGAGGCAGAGGTTGCAGTGAGCCAAGATTGCACCACTGCACTCCAGCCTGGGCGAAAGAGCGAGACTCTGTCTCAAAAACCAAAAAAAAACTGGTGCACTGCTTGGCACGGAGAAGGCACCCCAGCTGAAGATGTAAGGGGCTGTCAGTAACTAGCAATGTTCTAGTGACTGCGCAACCCAGTGAAATGTAGGCGTTGTTATGGTTTCCATTTTACAGTCGAGGTGACTGAGGTTCAGAGAGATTTCTAACATGCCCAAGGTAACATGGCTAGTAGGTGGTGGAACCAGGATTTGAGCCTGGTCTGTGTGAATCAGATTAGTGTCCTTATTCAACCATTCTTCCCAAATAGTAGATTTAGATGCCTGTCAAGGACTTAGAGTAGTCTGAAATTCGGGGTGATGGTTTCATAGTTTTGGAAAATATCTGTGGTATGAGCCAAAGCTGCCAAAGTGTTGAAAGACTGGGTGGCATCTTGAGCGGGGTTGGTGGAGTTTGTGTGTTTAAGGCAAGAGGAATGCTGTTTCTGAGTTTGATTTTAGAGGTTGATCAGATTCAGAGACTAAAAATACCTAGAGCAGATTTTCACAAACCTGGCTGCACATTTATGACCCAGTTGGGGGAAAAGGAAGGTGGCTTCAAAAATGCGTATTTTTAGGCCAGGCACGGCGGCTCATGCCTGTGATCTCAGCACTTTGGGAGGCCGAGGCAGGTGGATCTCCTGAGGTCAGGGGTTTGAGACCAGCCTGGCCAACATGGTGAAACGCTGTCTCAGCTAAAAATACAAAAAATAGCCAGGCATGGTGATGAGCACCTGTAATCCCAGCTACTTGGGAGGCTGAGGCAGGAGAATCATTTGAACCCAGGAGGTGGAGGTTGCAGTGAGCCGAGGTCGTGCCATTGTACTCCAGCCTGGGCGACGAGCAAAACTCCGTCTCAAAAAAACCCCACATAATTTTAGATTATTATGTTGGAATAAATACAAATTGCTTAATTTATCTGGGGTGGGGCCTGGGCATCAGTTTTTCTTTCGGAAGCTCGGAGTGATGATACCCACTGGTTCAGCGAACAGATTGTTAAATGGGATAGAGGGAACATGCAACTTTTAAGTTCAAGAAACTAGAATGTTGCACAATCACGGATGTAGAACTCTTCCCAAAGCGGTTTCTGTGGCAGATAAAGAGCCATCTTACAGTGGAGCCAGCACTGAAGTAATTCTTAAATGTCTAATTTTTAGGTTCTTCTATGGGGGATCCCTATCCTAGGTCAATGGCAACTCCAAACTGACCAGCTTTTATAAAAGACATGTTTATATTGATTTTACCATTTTACACTGAAACATGCTTCGATAGTCTGCCAGTCTAAATTAAGATTCAAAGTTTTAGCCATATGTGAAATTTAAACATATTGGGTAAATACACTTCAGATATTGAAAGATGAAAGTGTAGAGAAAATACTAGATTTTTAAAAAACTTTTTAATAAAGTGTAATATACATATAGAAAAATGTGCATGCCTTATGTGTTCAAGAACATACTTGCGTACCCAGTGCCCAGATCAAGAGACAGAACCTTACAGACCCCAGAAGTCCACTTTGAGTCCCCTTCCAGTCACTGCCATCATTACCTCTCAAGGATAAGCATTGTTCTGACCTGTGTTAGTTTTGCCTGTTTTTTAACTTTACTGAAATGAAATGATACAGTGTATAGTTTTGTGTCTGGCTTCTTTCACTCGTTTTTTTGTTTGTGAGACTCATCCATATGTTACAATATAATTATAGATCATTCTCATTGCTTTATAATATTGTGTTATACGAACATATTACAATCTGTTTACTTCGTTGTGATGGATATTTGAGTACTTTTCAGTTTGGAGTTGTTAGGAAGAATGCTGCTATAAACATTCTGACACTTTTTTGCTGAACATATGTATGAATACATCTGTTGGGTATATCCCTAGAAGTGAATCACTGGGTCATAGTGTGTGTACATACACAGCTTTAGTAGATTCTAAAATAGAAAACATTCTAAAATGAGAATTTATATATAGTTATGTGAGTTTACTCTCTTAAATACAAGAAATAAGGCTCATTCTTAATATGAGATGTGACTTTAATGAATTAGAACATGTTTTATTAGAACTTTCTGTAAAGGGCCAGGTAGTAAATCTTTTAGGCATAGGGGCCATGTGGTCTCTGTTGCAGCTGCTGAACCTGCCATTGTAGTATGAAAGCAGCCTTAAATACTATGTAAGGATGAGCAGGGCTGTGTTCTAAAGAAACTTCATTCAGTGGACACTGAAATTTGAATTTCATGTGTCACAAAATACCACTTTTCGTTCACTTTGTTTTCAGCCATTCAAAAATGTAAAAACCACTCTTAGCATGTGAGTCAGACAAAACAGGTGGTGGGCCGGATTGGGTCTGTGCATCCAAATGATTTTTATCCTTTTAAGTCACCTTGAGAGACTGATTGATTTCAGCGGTGCTGCCATTGCTAAAACCATCTTTGAATTATTTGGAACTTCTTTCAGAGCAAGTTTACATGCCTCAAAATGAAAATTAGTCTTCCTGTTTTTTTAGTTACTCATTTTCGATTAAAAAAATGTTTTTATCCAATTTGATCACACACCTCATTCTACTGAAATCACTCAGAGTGACTTTTGGCTGTTTCCAAAAATAAATTGACTCCAAAGGATGAAGATA
Source organism: Hylobates moloch (assembly GCF_009828535.3). Taxonomy (NCBI): domain Eukaryota; kingdom Metazoa; phylum Chordata; class Mammalia; order Primates; family Hylobatidae; genus Hylobates; species Hylobates moloch. Next base: position 2,192,294 of record NW_026652303.1, on the reverse strand, counting down.
TGTGATCACTGACAGGAGGTTTAATGATGTGCCATAGGTTCTGAAGAAAATTCCAAAAGAGGAATTCCAAAAGTGCTCTGAGCAATGGCAGCGCCCTTGGAATAAGGGTGTAGCTTCCTGAGGTGACTGGCAGAAGGAGGCAGCCATCATTCGGATGTTTAAATACTGGTGTGTTATTTAAAAAAACAAAACAAATCAAGCCAATTACACCAGTGTTAGATTGTTTTTACCCTAACATGAATGACCCATGGAAAAAGTAGTTAATTTGGAAGACCCAATAATCTGAATGTCTTTTATATTCAATTCAGTAAAGATGATTATATTAGTATTTATATCTTCTTAGTTATGATTTTCTTAGGCCAATATAATATGATTTAATCTCTCATTGGAAAACATGAAGGTGTAGCCATGCCGCATACATCACCTTTGGTTAAAGTTGCCCAAAAATACCTAAATATTAGTGATAAAAAGTTATCGTTCTTCTAAAACTTAAAATAGTATTGTCTGATTTATCTTAAGTACTCATTGTATTTCCATCATACTCTGTGTTTCATTCTGTTAGTGATTGCTGCATTGTATTCAAATATTCTGTTTATATTCTATACATTTGTTACTAGAACTCTGCCACATCGGCGCTTAAAAAGTGTTTGTTGAACTAAAGCAGTTGTCTTGAAATTTATCTTTCTCCTTCTTTTGCCCTGGAATCCCTGCTAGGTAGATAATTATGAGCATAGTCACTATCACTATTTAATATTTCCAGAAAAATACTTGATTTGGGAACTTTTGACTATTAAAATGAGTTTGAGAGATTTTTGTGTAATTTGATTATTTAGTGTTAAGTTTTTCTAGTTAGTCAGTTAGATAAATGTTATATCTAGTTTCTGTTAGCACTAATTATTGAGACTGTATGGTGCTATTTTCTTTGAAGAACTGCAGTTATCCAAATGTACAGACTAAAATGTTTCACTTTGTTTTTCTCCTACTTTAGTCCACCAATCGATTACTTTGATGTATTTAAAGAATCAAAAGAGCAAAGTTTCTATGAGTCACAGGAATCTATCATTGCTTTATGTACTCACCTGCAACAATTGATAAGAACTATTGAAGACCTAGATGAAAAACAGCTGAAAGATGAGTTTTTTAAACTTCTGCAGGTAAATATGATCATTAATCTTCTGAGTATGTTTTATTTAAACAAAATAAACTGCTATACAGTTAACAAAACATGTAAATATTTTTCTTTGCTATAATTGATGATTTTTTACCTAATGGTGTTAAGAGATGAAATTCCATTTAATTTCTAGAAATGGGTTTGAAATCTTTTTCTGCTCTCACTGGCTATAATTTTAGTGGCAAAGAAGTTATCTGACTTCCTAGCTTCTGTCATACTTGAGAGAATACTTCATAGTAATTTGCTTAGCTTTTGTCATGCTTGAAAGAATACTTAATAGTAATTTGGTCTCCCAGCTGACTTGGGTGTGTGTTGGCTCTGTGGCTAATTTGTGTTTGGACCTGAGGCCTGTCACTTAATTTCTCTGGGCCTCAGTTTCCTCCTCTGTTCAATGAGGATAATGTATACTGTGTAATTTGATGTGAGAATTCAACTAGATTCTTGCATATGAAGTGCTGAGCACAGAGCCTGGGATACAGCCTGCTGTTAGCAACAGTAGGTGATAATACTCGGGTGTTCAGTTGGACCATTAATACAGTTTCATTACATTTCTTTGTTTATCTTGTATTCAGTTTAGTTTTTAATTCATGCAAACATCCTGAAATTTACAACACGATATTAGAATCAGATAGGAAACATGTGGTACATAGCAGTATCCCCAGCCCTTACATTTTCCAGAAAAAGTGAGGAAGACTTTCAAAAAGAAATGTTAGAAAGTGCCATGAAGAAAAATAAAGCAGGAAAAGGGCGTTGGGAATGTTGGGGAAGGGATCAGGGCTGCCAGGGAAGGGTCCATGGAGGCTGAGGCCACAGACCTGAAGGCAGGGAAGGAGGAAGTCAGGTGCATGTCTGTGGAGTACATGGAGAGATGAGAAACATTGCAAGGAAACCCTGTAGTTACTGAGAGGTAGCGGGGTGGAAGGGACACAGAACAGCTTGTATTAAATAAATTTTTACTAAAAGTGAAACAGAAGCCATCAGAGGGTTTTGAACAGAGAGGTAATGCTATTTGACTATTTCAAGGAATGTTTCTGAGAATAGACTGCAGGGGCCGAAGGTGGAAATGGGGAGAGCTGGTCTGAAAATAACTTGGGGAGGGAGGTTGGGGCCAAGTTGGTAGCGTAAGAGTTAGTGACATCACCAGAGCCTGGGTGTTCTTTGAACATAGAAGCTACAGAACTTGCTGACAGATTATACGTGGTGACAAAGCCCTGGTGAGACTTCGAGGGCAAGCAAAGTCACAAATAAAGGCATATTTTGAGTTCAAAACAAAAATTGTCAGGACATTGTTTTTTTTTGAGACAGTCTTGCTCTGTCACCCAGGTTGGAGTGCAGTGGTGCGATCTCAGCTCACTGCAACCTCCGTCTCCCCGGTTTAAGCAATTCTCCTGCCTCAGCCTCCTGAGTAGCTGGGATTACAGGCGTATACCACCATACCTGGCTAATTTTTGTATTTTTAGTAGAGACCGGGTTTCGCCATGTTGGCCAGGCTGGTCTTGAACTCCTGACCTCAGGTGATCCGCCCGCCTTGGCCTCCCAAAGTGCTGGGGTTATAGGCATGAGCCACCTTGCCTGGCCCAGGATATTGTTAACTAATAAACCTTGTTTTTTTGTTTTTTCCTCTTAACTCTGCCTTATGCTTAGCCTTGGAATTAAAAAAAAAAAAAAAGACTGGTGTGCTAGTTCTTGACTCCTAGCTAGCCCATTCTTTCAGGGAATCATTTTCTTTGAATGTGTTCTTTGTCCCGTAAGTATAATAAACTGTGAAGAAGAATGAGCATGCATCTATTTTCTGTCATCGGATTTAGCTAACAACTTCTTCACACTGTCACTGTGCTCCCAAGTGAAGGGGGCCAGAGTTGCCTCTGCTTGGTGTCCGCAGTGAGCAACAGGTTAACATCTCAAGGGAAGCTTGAAAACATTCTAGTTTGCAGAGAATGTTGATCTCTTTCAAAAGTCATAGCACTCTCCCACTGTCCACACGCACATTTCTGGGGCCACTATGTCAAATGCCATTCTAGGTGCTGGGCATGTAGTGGTAAAACAAAAACAGGCTGATCCTCCCTATCAAAACTTGTAATCTTGAGGGAATATAGACAATCAAGTAATTGCACAAAGAACTATGTCATTACAAACTGGAAGATGGTGTGAAGGGAAAGTGCAGGAGGCTAGCACAGAACCTGCTCTCAGTCGCTGAAGGCCAGCGTGGACACCATTGTATGGATTTCTTCAGGAAACCTAGAAAAAGGTGACCTTGGACACTTTAGTTATTATTTAAGCCTTATTTTTTTAAAAACATTTATTCATTTATCTCTTTTTAAAATAATACTGTTCGGCTGGGCATGGTGGCTCACACCTGTAATCCCAGCACTTTGGGAGGCTGAGGTGGGCAGATCACCTGAGGCCAGGAGTTTGAGACCAGCCTGGCTAACATGGTAAAACCCCGTCTCTACTAAAAATACAAAAAATTAGCTGGGCGTGGTGGTGGGTGCCTGTAATCCCAGCTACTTGAGAGGCTGAGGCAGGAGAATGCTTGAACCCGGGAGACGGAGGTTGCAGTGAGCCGAGATCATGCCACTGCACTCCAGCCTGGGTGACAGAGCGAGACTCTGTCTCAAAAAATAAATAAAAATAAAAATAAATAATACTATTTCCCTGTAATCCCAGCACTTTGGGAGGCTAAGGCGATCACATCACTTGAGGTCAGGAGTTCGAGACCAGCCTGTCCAACATGGCAAAACCCCGTATCTACTAAAAATATATAAATTAGCTGAGTATGGTGGCATACACTTGTAATCCCAGCTACTTGGGAGGCTGAGGCAGGAGAACTGCTTGAACCTGGATGGCGGAGGTTGCAGTGAGCCAAGATCGCACCACCGCACTCCAGCCTGGGTGACGGAGACTCTATCTCAAAAAAAAACGCGAAACGAAAACCCTATTGGTGGGAACATGCATTCTCCTTATTTTAAATCACAAATGAGGGCCTGACAAGGTGGCTCATGCTTATAATCTCAGCATTTTGGGAGGCCACGGCAGGAGGATTGCTTGAGGCCAGGAGATGGAAATTAGCCTGGTCAACATAGTGAGACCCCATCTTTATTCAAAAAAAATCACAAATGAGAGTAGAGTCTGTTTTGGCTAGTGTTTATTGAGTACTTCTATATGCCAGGTATTTGGTACATTATTTACATGTATTAGATCAATTCTCACAATAATTCTGTGAGGTCAGTAGTAGTATCTCGTTTTTCAGTTGCAGGACTTGAGCCTTAGAGAGCTTAAGTAATTTGTTGATGATCATAAACTGAAGATGCTGAGTTTGAACCCAGGTCAAGCTGGAAGCCCTAAACGTGTAATTTTATGGCTTAAAAAAAAAATAGGCCTACATACTGTTTTCTACAAAATGTAGTTGAGTATTAATTCAATTTAAAGCTGAATAAGATAATTGATTACAATGGGTCTTTAGTTAACATGACCTTCTTTAAAAAGTAGCATCTTTAGATTTCACCTTGTTCAGTTTTTAAAATTTTACAAATGAGAGAACCAAATCCCAGAGAGGTGTCATGTCCTAAGGTTATGCGGTTAGCGAAAGAAACTGGACAGTTCTGCAGGGGCAAGGAGGAAAAAATAAACTTTTATTTTTTCTCTTGACTCTGGATTATATGGGCAACTTTGAGCCTCTCTTCACGCATCTGATTATGTTCTAATATCTGCAAGCTGCAAAAACTTTTATTCTGAATAAACAATGTGAGTGCTAAAATGATTGAAACCAGTTTTTTTAAGTCCATTACATACTGATGAATTAAAAATTTCAGTTTTATCTTGTTAATACAGCATCATGTGAAATAATGTTTGTGCATTATTAGAGAAAGTATAGATTTGATGGGCATTTAAAGAGTTTTGTAGATATTTAATAGTTTTTTAGCAATGTCCCCCCACCCTGCTACATAATGGAGTTTTGTTGGCTATTCAGAAGAAGGGTGAATATTTTTTACTTTTTCTTTTTCAGATTTCACTGTGGGGAAATAAGTGTGATCTGTCATTCTCAGGTGGAGAAAGTAGTTCTCAGGATACTGATGTACTAAATTCATTGGAAGACCTAAAACCTTTCATTTTATTGAATGATATGGAACATCTTTGGTCATTGCTTAGCAATTGCAAGAAAACAAGAGAAAAAGCTTCTGTTACTAGAGTGTATATTGTTCTCGATAATTCTGGATTTGAGCTTGTTACAGATTTAGTATTAGCCAACTTCTTGTTGTCCTCTGAACTGGCTACTGAGGTTCATTTTTATGGAAAAACAATTCCATGGTTTGTTTCTGATACTACTATACATGATTTTAATTGGTTAATTGAACAGGTAAAACATAGCAATCATAAGTGGATGTCCAAGTGTGGGGCCGACTGGGAAGAGTATATTAAAATGGGTAAATGGGTTTACCACAATCATATATTTTGGACTCTGCCTCATGAGTACTGTGCAATGCCTCAGGTTGCTCCCGACTTATATGCTGAACTACAGAAGGCACATTTAATTTTATTCAAGGGTGATTTGAATTACAGGAAGTTGACAGGTGACAGAAAATGGGAGTTTTCTGTTCCATTTCATCACGCTCTGAATGGCTTCCATCCTGCACCCCTCTGTACCATAAGAACATTAAAAGCTGAAATTCAGGTTGGTCTGCAGCCTGGGCAAGGGGAACAGCTCCTGGCCTCTGAGCCCAGCTGGTGGACCACTGGAAAATACGGAATATTTCAGTACGATGGTCCCCTTTGACTTGATTTAGGAGCTCCCAGTTGCATAGAAAGATCTGATGAGCACCTTTTCATCCCCAGAAAAGGAGCGCGTGAATTGAGTCGCCTGGCGGCTCTGTACGTGCTCTGGGAAGCTTAACTTCTCGGTGCCCATCTATGTACACTGGATGATTTTTCTTTTGAACATTTTGCCCCACTACACTGTTTTGGGGATAGCTGGGTTAAACAAGTTAAAGATATTTACATTTATATTGGAGTTTTAGCAACTTTTTTTCAGGTTAAATACATAATTTCAAGTGCTTTTAATGAACTTTTTTTTTTTTTATTTTGAGACGGAGTCTCGCTCTCTCGCCCAGGCTGGAGTGCAGTGGCGCAATCTCGGCTCACTGCAAGCTCTGCCTCCCGGGTTCACGCCATTCTCCTGCCTCAGCCTCCCGAGTAGCTGGGACTACAGGCGCCCACCACCATGCCCGGCTAATTTTTTTATATTTTTAGTAGAGACGGGGTTTCACTGTGGTCTCGATCTCCTGACCTCGTGATCTGCCCGCCTCGGCCTCCCAAAGTACTGGGATTACAAGCGTGAGCCACCGCACCCGGCCAATGAACTTATTTTTATTGGCTAGGAAGCAAAAAATAAGTGAGTTCTGCTTTCAGTTAGTTAACCCTGTTCTTTTCTTAAGTAGTACACTGCATGGTATTTAATATTCCAGGAAGCATGGGATTTTATTTTGCTTGATTTTGGGCTCATGAAATAATAGCTCTATGAAAATGCGCATCTTAATGACTCTTTGTAAAGAGAGGCATTTCTTACAACTGTGATGTTTGCTTACATAAAAGTTACCTCATAAGTTAATTCTAATTTTTATTCTCCTTGAATTTTTTATTTCATTTCAATAGCTTGTTTCATTTGCACGCCTTTGTATTTTGATTGACCTGTAGAATGGATGTTAGGAAACTCAAAATTGAACACAGTGAAACAAATGGTATTTGAAGAAATGTAATATCTTTTATATTCTATTTATGATATCCATAATCAAATGAGATTATTTTACCACATAAATGTTTTAAATAAACAGATTTTTAGTTTGCAGTTTTAGGAAAATGCTTTAGATAGAAAAGGTTCTTAGGCATTGAATTTGGAGTACTACCAACAATGAATGAATTTATTTTTTATATTTTTACACATTTTATTGGTCATTGTCACAGATACTAAATACTAAAAATTTCAGGTCAGTTTGTTTTGAAACTGAAATTGGAAATAAATCTGGAAATGTTTTGTTGCACTAAAATAATAAAATGAATTGTACTGAAAATCTCATTGGTTTTATTTTCCAGTGGGGAAAAGTCAAGAAAGGAAGATTAAAAATGAGATTTATATAAAATTGCCAAAAGCAGTTATTAAATATCATTTATAAAAGGTTATTAGTCTATGCTCTTGCTAAGTATTAAAAAAGATTTTTGCAAAATGTTTATATAAATAGCTGTACATTTTGAATCTACTGTTTCTTTATCCACATGTGTGCCTGTTTTAAAGAGTAAGTTTGTAAAATGCTTCCATATTAGAATTATTTGTAGGCATTTGACATAATTTAGAAACACAGTTGTATATTTAGGGTGACTTCATAGCCACCGTGTGAGCTCCAGCACTGGAAGTAGTTCAGCACCCCCACTCCCCCATGAAAAAGAGCAAGGAAGCAAACTAGTGCGAGAAAGGTGGCACTGAGGAAGAGGAAGTCAGGTCAAGGTGGAATTTTTTTTAATGCTTAGCAGGAGGAAGGGCCTACCTATGTTTTCACCAGTTGATTTTTAAGTTTTAATGTTAGTTTAGTGTTGTTTTGTTTTTAAGACAGGGTCTCGCCCTATTTCCCTGGCTGGAGTGCAGTGGCATGATCACAGCTCACTGCAGTCTTGACCTCCCGGACTTAGGTGATCCTCTGACCCCAGCCTCTTCAGTAGCTGGAAATATGGGTGTGTGCCACCATGCCCAGCTAATTTTTTTTATTTTGTAGCGATGAGGTCTCACTATGTTGCCCAGAGCTGGTCTCAAACTATTGGCTTCAGACTCCCAAAGTGCTAGGATTATAGGCAAGGCCACCGTGCCCAGCCTCACCAGTTGATTTTTTTTTTTTTTTTTGAGACGGAGTCTCACTCTGTTGCCAGGCTGGAGTCCAGTGGCGCAATCTCAGCTCACTGCAATCTCCGCCTCCCAGGTTCAAGTGGTTCTTCTGCCTCAGCCTCCCGAGTAGCTGGGATTACAGGCATGGGCCACCACCCCAGCTAATTTTTGTAGTTTTAGTAGAGACGGGGTTTCACCATGTTGGCCAGGATGGTCTCGATCTCCTGACCTCGTGGTCTGCCCGCCTCGACCTCCCAAAGTGCTGGGATTACAGGCGTGAGCCACCGCACCTTGCCCAGTTGATTTTTTAAAACAGCTTTACTGAAATACAAATACAATTCATCCATTTAAAGGGTACAGTATTTTAGTATATTCACAGGGTTGTTTTTGTTACCGCTAAAACAAACTAGTACCTATTGATAGTCATTCCCCTTTGCCCCCTCCTTAGCACTTGGCAACCATGAATCTCTCTGTCTATATGAATTTAGATGTTCTGGACATTACATATAAATAGAATCAAAATAGGTGGTCTTTTGTGACTAGCTTATTTTCAAGGTTCATCAGTTGTATGTGTCAGTCAGTCCCAACTCTTCTCTAATTAGGACTCTACAAGTACTTCATCTTTTTTGATGGCTGAATACTTTTTTTTTTTAAGAGATGGGGTTTTGCCATGTTGCCCAGCCTGGTCTCCGGCCTCCCAAAGTGCTGGGAGACCTCCCTGCACCAGGGAGTGCAGGAGACCTCCCTGCACCAGGGAGTGCAGGAGACCTCCCTGGTCTCCTGGCCACCAGTCTTAGCCTCCCAAAGTGCTGGGATTGCAGTTGTGAGCCACTGCGCCCGGCCCAAATACTATTCCATTGTATGGACATACCATGTTTTATTCATTTGTCAGGTGATGGGCATTTGGGTTGTTTCCACTTTTTGACTATTATGAATAATGCTGCTATGACATTCATGTATAAGACTTGTGTATGTTTTCACTTCTTTTGGGTATATACGTAGGGGTGAAAGTGTTCCATCATATGGTAACTGTAATGTTTTGTGTGTCTGTCAAATACTTTCCCTGACGTGTTTGCACCATTTCACATTCCTTCCAACAATGCACGACAGCTCCAGCTTCTCCACGTTTTTGTCAGCACTTGTTACTCTTTTTTTTTTTTTTTTGAGACAGAGTCTTGCTCTGTCACCCAGGCTGGAATGCAGTGGCATGATCTCGGCTCACTGCAACCTTGCCTCCTGGGTTCAAGTGATCCTCTTGCCTCAGTTTCCCAAGTAACTGGGATTACAGGCACGCACCACCATGCACCAGTTAATTTTTGTATTTTTTTTAGTAGAGACTGGGTTTCACCGTGTTGGCCAGGCTGGTCTTGAACTCCTGACCTCAAGTAATCCACCCGCCTCAGTCTCCCAAAGTGCTGGGATTACAGGCGTGAGCCACTGTGCCTGGCCTGTTATTAATGGTATCCGTGTTTTTGATTATAGCTGAACTGTTGGGTGCAAAGTGGGAATCTCATGCTTTTGAATGGCATTTCCCTAATGAATAATGTTGAGCATATTTTCATGTGCTCATTGGCCGTTTGTGTATCTTCTTTGGGAAGATGTCTTCAATTCCTTTGCCCATTTAAACATTATCTTCTTATGAGTTATAAAATTTAAAAGATATATTCTGGGCTGGGCGCAGTGGCTCACGCCTGTAATCCCAGCACTTTGGGAGGCCAAGGCGGGCAGATCACAAGGTCAAGAGATCGAGACCATCCTGGCCAACATGCTGAGACCCTGTCTCTACTAAAAATACATAAATTAGCTGGGCATGGTGGCGTATGCCTGTAATCCTAGCTACTCGGGAGGCTGAGGCAGGAGAAGCACTTGAACTAGAGCAGTAGAGGTCGCAGTGAGCCGAGGTCATGCCACTGCACGTCAGCCTGGTAACAAAGTGAGACTGTCTCAAAAAAAAAAAA
>NW_026652303.1:2151515-2182197 GCF_009828535.3 Hylobates moloch | reverse complement strand
CAAAAAAAAAAAAATAATAATAATAATATATTCTGGCCAGGCGTGGTGGCTCACGTCTGTAATCCCAGCACTTTAGGAGGCCAAGGTGGGCAGATCATGAGGTCAGGAGTTTGAGACCAGCCTGACCAATATGGAGAAACCCCTTCTCTACTAAAAAATACAAAAATTAGCTGGGCATGGTGGCGCATGCCTATAGTCCCAGCTACTCAGGAGGCTGAGGCAAGAGAATCACTGGAACCTGGGAGGCCGAGGCTGCAGTGAGCCAAGATCACGCCACTGCACTCCAGCCTGGGCGATAAGAGCGAGACTCCATCTCAACAACAACAACTCTCTCTCTCTATATATATATATATAAACATATATATATATTTTCTGGATACAGGTCTCTTATTGGACATATGATTTATAAATATTTTCTCCAATTTTGTGTGTTATCAATTTCTTGATGGTTATCGGTTTGCAGCACAAACGTTTTAAATTTGGATAAATACTTTTATTGCAAAACATTGGTGTTGGAGCTGCTTAAAATCCTCTTAAGGGTCTCTAAAGTGAGGGACTGCCAACATTCTCTCAACCCCCCTCAACACTCCCCGCATCCTGCTTCCAACACTCTTGTTTCCACCTGAGCAAATGTGGCCTACACATGTTTAGTATGGGTGCAGAGGAGCACAGTTTAGTATGGGTGCAGAGGAGCTCATCTTTCTGCTGAGGTTCTGCAATGGGGTGTGAATGGGTTTTCCACTGAAGAGCTGAGTAGCCTTCCCAAAATAGCATCTTTAATTGTTTCTCAACTGCTACCACACCTACATATGAAGTAAGTGTAGCTTATAAATTTCATGCAATACATTTTTATCAAGACGTAGATCCAGTATTGTAGGTATATTAGGATGAAAATGTAGATGAAGGGCAGGTAAATAATTATGCAGAGAATGGTGTTTTTATTTAACAGCAAGTGGACAAGATTTGTTGTCATGATCCAGCTTTTCTTTCTTTTTTTGAGAAGGAGTCTTGCTCTGTCACCCAGGCTGGAGTGCAGTGGCATAATCTTGGCTCACTGCAACCTCTGCCTCCGGGTTCAAGTGATTCTCCTGCTTCAGCCTCCCCAAATAGCTAGGACTACAGGTGCACGCCACCACGCCCAGCTAATTTTTTTTTTTTTTTTGTATTTTTAGTAGAAACAGGGTTTCACCATGTTGGCCAGGCTGGTCTAGAACTCCTGATCTCAGGTGATCTGCCCACCTTGACCTCCCAGAGTGCTGGGATTACAGCCGTGAGCCACCGCGCCCAGCCATGGTCCAACTTTTCTTACTAATTTGAGGCAGTGTTTGTGTTTGATAAAATGCAGTAATGTTTTCGAAACTTTATAAAGCCAAAATCCGAGTTGCTTATTCTCAAGGTCATGTTTCTATAAAAGAAAACGCACCAGCCACAAAAAGCAACACAGTTTAAACCTTTATTTGCATTTTAAGAAAACCCCAGAGTGGATTGAAAACATAGTTCAAAGTTGTTATTAAAATTTCCTCTCTCAATCAGTTTTCTTTTTTTTTTTTTTTGAGACGGAGTCTCACTCTCTCACCCAGGCTGGAGTGCAGTGGCGCGATCTCGGCTCGCTGCAAGCTCCGCCTCCCGGGTTCACACCATTCTCCTGCCTCAGCCTCTCCGAGTAGCTGGGACTACAGGCGCCCGCCACCACGCCCGGCTAATTTTTTTGTACTTTTAGTAGAGACGGGGTTTCACCGTGGTCTCGATCTCCTGACCTCGTGATCCGCCCGCCTCGGCCTCCCAAAGTGCTGGGATTACAAGCGTGAGCCACCGCGCCCGGCCCCAATCATTTTTCTAACACAGTCCTCTCTGCCCAAACTCCCACTAAGCTTTATTCCAGAACATCAACAAAATGTCTTTTTTCCCCTTTTTGTCTCTACCCTCCTTTTTTTTGCTAGATTGGGAGTGGAGAAGACTTTGAACACTTCTATGCATTCATGTCATTACCTAGATAAAGTGCTCATGCCATGTCTGACACTCATGGTAAGCATTAAGTGGTATCTTGAAATTGCAGCAAATGAATACAGCAGAGAAAAAAAAAAAAACCTCAGAAAAACAATAACAGTGTAGTAACACCATCTCCAAATACCCCGTTAAGATTTGATGTATATATTGCTAAGTTCTTCTTTATGTATAGACATACCTTTTTTTACATTTCTAAGATAAAAAAGCAGGATCATACCATTAAAACATTTTTTTTTGTTTTTGAGACAAGGTCTCGCTCTGTCGCTCAGGCACTCACAGCAGCCTCGACCTCCTAGGCTCAAGTGATCTTCCTACCTCAGCCTTCCAAGTAGCTGAGACTACAGGCATGCACCACCATGCCTGGCTAATTTAAATATTTTTTTGTAGAGATGAAGTCTCACTATGTTGCCCAGGCTGGTCTCAAACTACTGGGCTCAAACGAGACTACTGCCTCAACCTCCCAAAGTGCTGGGATTACAGGCATGAGCCTATACCCAGACTTTTATTTTATTTTTTTTTAATTCTTAAGTATTTTTCCAACTTTTAACTTTTGTTTGTTTGGTTGGTTTTGTTCTTGTTGTCATTTTACGTTTTGTGGGGTTTTTGTTTGTTTAGTTTACGAATTAATTCCTGTTAGACGGATAGGAGGTTTTTTTGTTTTGTTTTGAGACGCAGTTTCACTCGTCCCCCAGGCTGGAGTGCAATGGCACAATCTTGGTTCATTGCAACCTCTGCCTCCCAGGTTCAAGCGATTCTCCTGCCTCAGCCTCCCGAGTAGCTGGGATTACAGGCGCCTGCCACCATGCCCGGCTAATTTTTGTATTTTAGTAGAGACGGGGTTTCGCCATGTTGGCCAGGCTGGTCTCGAACTCCTGACCTCAGGTAATCTACCCGCCTCGGCCTCCCAAAGTGCTGGGATTACAGGCGTGAGCCACTGTGCCCCGCCAGGAGATTTTTTTTTTTTTTTTTTTCTGGATAGCAATATGACCTTGGTACTAAATAATGGCCTGAGACTCATAAATACTTGATTTATAATTCTTGATTGTCTTAGTCCATTGGTGACACTATAACAAAATACCTGAGGCTGGGTAGTCTAAAAACGACAGAAATTTATTTCTCATAGTTCTGGAGGCTGGGAGTCCAAGATCAAGGTGCCAGCAGGTTTGTTGACTGGTGAGGTCCTGGTCTCAGCTTCCAAGATGGTGCCTTGTTGCTGCATCTTCTAGAGGAGGGGAGGAACACTATGCCCTCACGTGGAGAAGGCGGACGGGCACGGGAGCTGAATGCCGCGTGACGCCCCTGAAACCCATCTGTGAAGGAGGATCCCTCCTGACCTAATCACCTCTTAAAGGCCCCGCCTATTAATATCACCCTATTGGCCACCAGTTTCAGCACATGAATTTTGGAGGGGATAGATTCAAATCATAGCACCAGTCTACTATGAACTATGTGACCTGAGTCACATTCTTACCATTTTGCTGGAAAAAAAACACGTTAATTCCGGCCAATTTAAACTACATTGAATACCAAACTCAAATTACCCGAGGGAAACTGGAAACTTGCTGAAAGGTATTAACATTCTGGCACCCCCTAGTGGCCACCTGAATATTCTGTAAAACCTGATTTTTTTCCATTTTGCTTTTCTTTGGTGTGGCACATTTTTCGTTTTCACTTTATTTACTATTACTTCATCCCATTTTTTTTTCTTTTTTTTTTTGAGACGGAGTCTCGCTCTGTCGCCCAGGCTGGAGTGCAGTGGCTCAATCTCGGCTCACTGCAAGCTCTGCCTCCCGGGTTCACGCCATTCTCCTGCCTCAGCCTCTCCGAGTAGCTGGGACTACAGGCGCCCGCCACCACGCCCGGCTAATTTTTTTGTATTTTTAGTAGAGACGGGGTTTCACCGTGGTCTCGATCTCCTGACCTCGTGATCTGCCCGCCTCGGCCTCCCAAAGTGCTGGGATTACAAGCGTGAGCCACCGCGCCCGGCACTTCATCCCATTTTTAAACCTTTTAGAAAATAAAAGGGAACATCAGTTCATACAGAAGACACTTCTAACTTGTCGATTCCCACTAATCTTACATTTCTTAGGGCAGCCACCACCTGTATCTTCTGTGCATTTGTCCTACACACAATTGAACACAGTAGTTGCTCAATGAATGACTGATTGATAGGTAATGCATTCCAGTGTTTGAAATATTTCTTGTTTTGTTTTGCTTTGTTTTTTGAGATGGAGTCTCGCTTTGTCACCCAGGCTGGAGTGCAATGGTGTGATTTCGGCTCACTGCAACCTCCGACTCCCGGGTTCAAGCGATTCTCCTGCCTCAGCCCCCCGAGTACCTGGGATTACAGGCGTGCGCCACCACACTTGGCTAATTTTTTTTTTTTTTTGTATTTTTAGTAGAGACGGGGTTTCACCATGTTGGTGAAGCTTGTCTCGAACCCCTGAACTCAAGTGATCCACCCACCTCGGCCTCCCAAAGTGCTGCGATTACAGGCATAAGCCATCATGCCCGGCCTTGAAATATTTCTTTAAAACTGAGCTGATGCTATTTAAATTGAACTCTGAAGGATAAAGTGGATCTGTTGGAAAGCCTGACATATAAGGAGATCAATAGTACTTGTTGAATGAACAAAGGGATATATATTTTATATAATTGAGGGTTTTCTTTTTTCTTTTTCTTTTTCATTTTTCTTTTCTTTTTTTTTTGAGACGGAGTATTGCTCTTGTTGCCGAGGCTGGAGTGCAGTGGCGCAATCTTGGCACCCTGCAAACTCCACCACCTGGGTTCAAGCGATTCTCCTGCCTCAGCCTCCTGAGTAGCTGGGATTATAGGCGTGCGCCCCTGTGCCCAGCTAATTTTGTATTTTTAGTAGAGATGGGGTTTCACCATGTTGGTCAGGCTGTTCTTGAATGCCTAACCTCAGGTGATCCACCTGCCTCGGCCTCCCAAAGTGCTGGAATTACAGGCGTGAGCCACCGCACCCGGCCTGAGAGTTTTTGATAAGTGTATGCTTCTTTAAATACTGCTTTGTTCCTTCAATATTATAATCAATTTTCCGTTTGTTAAAAATTCTTCAAAAATGTATTTTTTTTTTTTTTTTTTTTTTGAGACAGGTCCTGGCTCTGATGCCCAGGCTGGAGTGCAGTGGCACGATCATGGCTCTTTGCAACTTCCACCTCCCAGGCTCAAGATATCCTCCCACCTCAGCCTCCCGAGTAGCTGGGACTACAGACACCTACCAGTACACCTGGCTAATTTTTGTATTTTTGGCAAATACGGCATCTTCCTATGTTGCCCAGACTTGTCTCTAACTCCTGGGCTCAAGCGATCCTCCTGCCTTGGCCTCCCAAAGTGCTAGGATTACAGGCATGAGCCACTGTGCCCAGGCCAAAAATGTGATTTTTAAATGGCTACATTCATCATATGACTAGATCATAGTTTATTTTGCTATATAGATTGTTAAAAAATTTTGCTACTAGAAAAAAAACTGAAATGAACATCTTTGGACAACTAAAAGTCTTCAGATACTGCTAATTATTAAGAGCCACCCAGTTACTCTAGTCCACCTAGAATAGTGTTTGCATTAGATTCATAGCCCCAAGTTGTCAATATCAAGTAACTGCTTATCATGGGGAGGGAAACTGCTTTTTCCTCTACTTATTTATTTATTTATTTATTTATTTTGAGACAAAATCTCGTTCTGTTGCTCCGGCTCGAGTGCAGTGGCATGATCTTGGCTCACTGCAACTTCTGCATCCTGGTTCAAGCAATTCTCCTGCCTGAGCCTCTCCAGTAGCTGGGATTACAGGTGCTGGCCACCACGCCCGGCTAATTTTGTATTTTTAGTTGAGACAGGGTTTTATCATGTTGGCCAGGCTGGTCTCAAGCTCCTGGCCTCAGGTGGATCCACCTGCCTCGGCCTACCAAAGTGCTGGATTACAGGTGTGAGCTACCACGCCTGGCCACAGATGTTTGTTTTTAATGTTTTGTTAACTATTTCTATGTAATTTTTCCCTTTGCATTGTTTATTTAACGCATTTACACATTTTATTTGGAGGAGTCCACGGCACAAACAGTTATGAACATGTGCTCGTTTTTTCCTGTTCCCCCAATTCTCTTTCCTTTTCACAAAGTTGATGAAAGGCATGACTGATTTTATTTATTTATTTATTTATTTATTTATTTATTTATTTATTTATTTATTTGACGGAGTCTTGCTTTGTCACCGAGGCTGGAGTGCAGTGGCACGATCTCAGCTCACTGCAACCTCCGCCTCCTGGGTTCAAGCGATTATTCTGCCTCAGCCCCCTGAGTAGCTGGGGCTACAGGCAAGCGCCACCACACCTGGCTAATTTTTGTATTTTTAGTAGAGATGGGGTTTCACCATGTTGGTCAGGCTTGTCTTGAACTTCTGACCTCGTGATCTACCTGCCTCGGCCTCCCAAAGTGTTGGGATTACAGGCGTGAGCCACCACGCCCGTCCCATTTATTTAATTTTTTGAATCAAAGAGGAGATGCATTATAGTGTACTTTTTTCTTCCCATCTCAAATCTCACTTAATGCTAAGCCTTTCTTGTGCAGCTCCATGCCGTCAAAAGATCTTTAAAAGAAACAGTAGATTTCACATGTGTACAAGGATTGAGTCATCCTTAACATTATTAAGAGGATTTTTACAATTGAAAAGGATGTTTCAGGCCACCAAGCAGCTGGAAGCCAGTGGGTAAGATTTTGGAGGGAAATGGTTTTTGTGAACAAATGGAAATGATTTGACCAGGACACACTGGCTCACTCTTCTAACCAAATGGATGACAGAAAAGTTGTGTTTTGCTCTCAACTTGAAATCCAAAATTCTACTTGTATAAATCAATCTAATTCCTGCCTCATCTTTGATAACATTACTGATAAACTGTTTAAAACTAAATGAGGTCCAACTTTACATTAATCTGTGAAAGTATGCATTAATTTTCCATTTTTATTTTTTATTTTTTCTCATCATTTCTCAAATGGAATGTGATTTGAACCACTGAAATCCAAATAATTGTGGTCTTGGAGAAGACTCATCAGCCACTTCCATTACTGAGATGGATTCAAAGAGTCAATAACTTGGGCAAGCGTCCGTCCAGTCCCAGCTCTGTTACTAAATAAGTATGTCATTTGAAGATAGGTCACAAAATCTAGCTAGCTTTTCATTCATTTTGCTACTTAATGTCCTTATATATACGCAGAAAACTCACTTTTAGCTCCGTGTGTGATTTTAGGATCTAATTGCTTATGCTTTTTGCCACGCACCAAGCAATCCTATTTGATCGTGCACAAAAGTTGGCACTTTATCGCTGGGCGCGGTGGCTCACGCCTGTAATCCCAGAACTTTGGGAGGCCGAGGCGGGCGGATCATGCGGTCAGGAGATCGAGACCACGGTGAAACCCCGTCTCTACTAAAAAATACAAAAGAAATTAGCCGGACGTGGTGGCAGGCGCCTGTAGTCCCAGCTACTCGGGAGGCTGAGGCAGGAGAATGGTGTGAACCCGGGAGGCGGAGCTTGCAGTGAGCCGAGATCGCACCACTGCACTCCAGCCTGGGCGACAGAGCGAGACTCCGTCTCAAAAAAAAAAAAAGTCGGCACTTTATCTTTGTAGAAAATTCTACTTCCTTCTTCCTACTTAGCTTGTGTCATTTTTTTCTTCACGGAAAACTCTACTTTTTCTCTCTGCTAATCCGTTTAACTCATTGAAGTATCAGCTAAGTCCCATCTTGATTTCCATCCATAAGGTGATGACTCCCACGTCCACATTGGGCAGGTTGGTGGTATCTCGCTCTTTTTTTTTTCCCCAAGATGGAGTCTCGCTCTGTCGCCCAGGCTGAGTGCAGTGGCGCAATCTCCGCTCACGGCAACCTCTGCCTGCCAGGTTCAAGAGATTCTCCTGCCTCAGCCTCCTGAGTAGCTGGGATTACAGGCGTGCGCCACCACGCCCAGCTAATTTTGGTATTTTTAGTAGAAACAAGGTTTCACCATGTTGGTCAGGCTGGTCTCAAACTCCTGATCTTGTGATCTGCCGGTCTCGGCCTCCCAAAGTGCTGGGATTACAGGCGTGAGCCACTGTGCCCGGCCAGTTGGTGTATCTCTTATACAACAACACACTTTTGCAAGTTTACTGCTTTTATGGGGAGTTTAAAATGGTTTCTATAGGACAAATCGTGAAGATATAATTAAATGTATTAGTAAGTTTCACTCGAGTCCGTGTGAAGAGACCACCAAACAGGCTTTGTGTGAGCAATAAAGCTGTTTATTTCACCTGGGTGCAGGTGGGCTGAGTCCGAAGAGAGTCAGCGAAGAGAGATAGGGGTGGGGCCATTTTATAAGATTTGGGTAGGTAAAGGAAAATTACAGTCAAAGGGGGGTTATTCTCTGGCGGGCAGGAGTGGGGGTCACAAGGTGCTCAGTAGGGGAGCTTTTGAACCAGGAGAAGGAATTTCACAAGACAATGTCATCAGTTAAGGCAAGAACAGGCCATTTTCACTTCTTTTGTGGTGGAATGTCATCAGTTAAGGCAGGAACTGGCCATCTAGATGTGTACGTGCAGGTCACAGGGGATATGATGGCTTAGCTTGGGCTCAGAGGCCTGACATTCCTGTCTTCTTATATTAATAAGAAAAATAAAATGAAATAGTGGTAAAGTGTTGGGACAGCGAAAATTTTGGGGGGTGGTATGGAGAGATAATGGGCAATGTTTCTCAGGGCTGCTTCGAGCAGGATTAGGGGCGGCGTGGGAACCTTGAGTGGGAGAGATTAAGCTGAAGGAAGATTTTGTGGTAAGGGGTGATATTGTGGGGTTGTTAGAAGAAACATGTCATTTAGAATTATTGGTGATGGCCTGGATACTGTTTTGTATGAATTGAAAAACTAAATGGAATAAGAGAAGGAGAAAAACAGGTATAAAAGGTCTAAGAATTGGGAGGACCCAGGACATCTAATTAGAGAGTGCCTAAGGAGATTCAGCATAGTCCTGCCAGCAAAGATTATTTATTTACTTCAAGAGTTTAGAGTGGCGGTTTGGGGATAGCACCAGGAGATACCAGCTGTGATGGCTTGGAGGAACAGTGTAAACCGGCAGTGTAAACAAGAGCAGGGCATGTATGAGTAGTTGAGAATGGTGAATAGGAGTATGACTAGACAGAAGATAGTAGGGATGACAAGTTTTTGGGGCACAGTCTAAGTTGGTCTGGTGTCTGGAATGAGACTAGGGCCTAATAAAAAGGAGCGTCTATACAGGAGCTTAAATGGGCTGTACCTTGTAGCATTCTGAGGACAGGGCTGAATTCTGAGAAGCAAAAGTGGTAAAAGTATTGTCCAGTCTTTTTTAAGTTGGTGGCTGAGCTTGGTGAGGTGTGTTTTTAAAAGACCATTAGTCTGTTCTACTTTTCCTGAAGACTGAGGACTGTAAGGGATATAAATGTTTCACTGAATACTAAGAGCCTGAAAAACTGCTTGGCTGATTTGACTAATAAAGGCTGGTCTGTTATCAGACTGTATAGAAGAGGGAAGGCTAAACTGAGGAATTATGTCTGACAGAAGGGAAGAAATGACTGCGGTGGCCTTCTCAGACCCTGTAGGAAAGGCCTGTACCTATCCAGTGAAAGTGTCTACCCAGACTAAGAGATATTTTAGTTTTCTGACTTGGGGCATGTTGAGTAAAGCTAATTTGCCAGTCCTGGGCAGGGGCAAATCCCCGAGCTTGATGTGTAGGGAAGGGAGGAGGCCTGAACAATCCCTGAGGGATAGTAGAATAGCAGATGGAACACTGAGAAGTGATCTCCTTGAGGATAGATTTCCACGATGGAAAGGAAATGAGAGGTTGTAAGAGACGGGCTAGCGGCTTGTAACCTACATGGAAGACGTTATGAAATGACGACAGAATAGAATGGGCCTGTGAGGCTGGAAGGAGATATTTTCCTTGGTCTAAGAACCATTTGCCTTGTGTGGGAAGAGATTGATAGGTGGAAGTTTCAGCAGGGGAGTAGGTGGGAGTGACTGATGTGAAGGAGAAAAACTGGCCCCGAGGGACAGAAGTTGGAGAGCCAGCTGCTAGTCTAGCCACCTTATCAGCATAAGCGTTGCCTAGAGCAATGAGATCTGACGCCTCTTGCAGTGAATGACTTCAGCTTCTTTTGGAAGTAAAGCGGCCTTGAGTAGAGTTTTTATTAAAGAGGCATTAATGATGGAGGACCTTTGTGTAGTGAGAAAACCTCTTTCAGCCCATATGACCGCATGGTGGTGCAGAATATGAAAGGCATATTTAGAGTCAGTATAGATACTGACACGTAGTCCTTTTGCGAGAGTGAGGGCTTGAGTTAAGGCAACTAGTTCGGCTTGCTGAGAGGTAGTGGAGGGGGCAGAGCAGCAGTCTCAATGATAGATGTGGAAGATACTATAGCATAGCCTGCCTTCGCTGGTGAGTGGCGACTAGGCCTGGTGGAACTGCCATCAATAAACCAAGTGTGATCAGGGTGAGAAACAGGGAAGAAGGAAGTGTGGGGAAATGGGGCGAATGTCAGGTGGATCAGAGAGATGCAGTCATGAGGGTCAGGTGTGGTATCCGGAATAATGTGGGGAGGCCGGATTGAAGTCTGGGCCAGGAACAACGGTAATTGTGGGAGACTCAACAAAGAGTGAGTACAGCTGAAGGAGCCGGGAAACAGAAAGTATATGCGTCAGGTATGAGGAAGAAAATAGATTTTGGAAGTTATGAGAACTATAGAGAGTGAGTTGAGCATAGTTTGTGATTTTGAGGGCCTCTAAAAGTATTAAAGCAGCGGCAGCCACTGCACGCAGACATGAGGGCTAGGCCAAAACAGTAAGGTTTGCACAGAAAGGCTACAGGGTGTGGTCCTGGCTCTTGTGTAAGAATTCTGACCATGCTAACTATGCCTAGGAAGGAAAGGAGTTGTTTTGTAGAAGGTGCTGGGGTTTGAGAGATCAGTCAGACACAATTGGCAGGGAGAGCACGTGTGTTTTTATGAGAATTAGGCTGAGATAGGTAACAGATGAGGAAGAAATTTGGGCTTGACTGAAGTAATGGGGGCTGTCTGTGAAGCTTTGCGGCAGTACAGCCTAGGTAATTTGCTGAACTTGATGGGTGTCAGGGTCAGTCTAAGTGAAAGCTAAGAGAGGCTGGGATGACGGGTGCAAAGGAATAGTAAAGAAAGCATGTTTGAGATCTAGAACAGAATAATGGGTTGTAGAGGGAGGTATTGAGGATAGGAGAGTATATGGGTTTGGCACCACAGGGTGGATAGGCAAAACAATTTGGTTGATAAGGCGCAGATCCTGAATTAACTTGTAAGGCTTGTCTGGTTTTAGGACAGGTAAAATGGGGGAATTCTAAGGAGAGTTTATAGGCTTTAAAAGGCCATGCTGTAGCAGGCGAGTGATAACAGGCTTTAATCTTTTTAAAGCATGCTGCGGGATGGGATATTGGCGTTGAGTGGGGTAAGCATGATTAGGTTTTAATGAGATGGTAAGGGGTGGATGATGGGTCGCCAAGGAGGGAGTAGAGGTATCTTATACTTGTGGGTTAAGGTGGGGGGATACAAGAGGAGGATGTGAAGGAGGCTTTGAACCGGGGGAAAAGGTGGCAATGAGGTGTGGCTGTAGCCCAGGAATAGTCAGGGAAACAGATAATTTAGTTAAAGTGTCTCAGCCTAATAAGGAACTGGGCAGGTGGGGATAATTAAAAGGAGTGCTTAAAAGAGTATTGTCTAAGTTGGCACCAGAGTTGGGGAGTTTTAAGAGGTTTAGAAGCCTGGCCGTCAATACCTACAACAGTTATGGAGGCAAGGGAAACAGGCCCTTGAAAAGAAGGTAATATGGAGTGAGTAGCCTCCGTATTGATTAAGAAGGGGACGGACTTAGCTTCCACTGTGAGAGTTACCTAGAGCATCTGTGATGGTCCTGTAGGCTTCCGAGGTGATTGGGCGGTGTCAGTCTTCAGCTGCTAAGCCGAGAAGATCTAGGAAGGAGTCAGTCAGAGAGCCTTGGGCCAGAGTCCTAGGGGTTCTGGGAGTGGCTGCCAGGTGAGTTGAACAGTCCGATTTTCAGTGGGGTCCTACACAGATGGAACGCGGCTTACGAGGAATCCCGGGCTGCGGGCATTCCTGGGCCTGGTAGCTAGATTTCTGGCACTTGTAGCAAGCTCCTGGGGGAGGAGGTTCTGGAGGAACGCCTGGCCACTGCGGTTCAGGTGTTTGGAAGTTCTTGTGTGCTGGAGATGTGGCTGGGGTTTGTCTCACAGTGGAGGCAAGGAATTGCAACTTTTTTTTTTTTTATTATTGTACACCTTGAAGGCGAGGTTAGTTAAATCCTGTTGTGGGGTTTGAGGGCCGGAATTTAATTTTTGGAGTTTTATTTAATGTCAGGAGCAGATTGGGTAATAAAATGTATATTGAGACTAAGACGGCTTTTTGACCTTTTAGGGTCTAGGGTTGTAAAGCATTGCTGCCGAACGAGCCATGAACTGGGCTGGGTTTTTTATATTTGATGAAAGAGCCTAAATGCTCACTGATTTGGGAGAGGTCTGATAAAGAAAAAGGAGCATTAACCTTGACTATGCCTTTAGCTTCAGCCACCTTTTTAAGAGGAAATTGCTGGGCAGGTGGGGGAGGGCTACTCACGGAATGAAACTGTAAACTGGACCAGTGTGAGGAGGGGAGGTGCTAAAAGGATTATAGGGTGGAGGAGCGGAGGCTGAGGAAGAATTGGGACCTAGCTCGGCCTGGCGAGGAGCAGCCTGGGGAGGAGGGGAGAGGTCAGATGAGTCTGTAGAAAAGGAAGATTAGAAAGACTCAGCGACGCTTGGGATTGGGACTGGGGACAGGTGGGAGGGAAAGAAGGAAGATTTGGGATGAGTTGTATTGGAAACAGAGACTAGAGAGGGACTGATGTGTAGAAGAATGCCTGGACATCAGGCACTTCAGACCATTTGCCTATTTTACGACAAGAATTATTTAGATCTTGTAGGATGGAAAAATTGAAAGTGCCATTTTCTGGCTATTTGGAACGACTGTCGAGTTTGTGTTGGGGTCAAGCAGCATTGCAGAACAAAATAAGACTGATCAGTGGTCTGTATTCAGCAGGCTGATATATCAGATGAAATAGAAGCAGTCGATGGTCTTAAATCAGTGTTTTGTATGTAGTGATAACACTTTTAGGAGCTATCTCAAGGGACTTCTGTCTCTGGGAAGGCTGAGGTGTTCATTTTTTAAAAAACATTAGCTGATTGGTCAGCTTCCTGTGTCTTGCTTCCTTCTCTCTTTTATAAGAGGAAATTTTACAGACCAAATACATTTATGGCCAGTAATGCAAGTTTATAAATAGGGTATTTTAATTGAGGTTAAATCTGTGAAATCAGCAGAAGATAAAATGTCTTTCCAAAAATTAGACTAATTTATGATGATGATGTTTCTGAGAGGGGCAGATGAGAATCACTATATATATATATATAAATGTATAGGATTGGCTAAACTTGGAATCACTATATATATATGTATACACATATATATATAAATGTATAGGATTGGCTAAACTTCAACTGATAATAGAAATCTAGCCTGGTCTGCATCAGAAAATTTACTGATATGTTTTGGAATGCTTTTGTGAAACCTCAGCAGGAAGTTAGAATCAACACGGAGAATCCAGGGCAGTAAGTACATATGAGAAACAGTCGTTGCTCTCAGCTTTTAAAAACAAGAAGTATTTGTTGCTTTTTGAAAGAAAGTTGGCACAGTTTTAAAAGAAATGTAACACATGTCTAAAATGGGGTCAGGAAAATCCCACAGTAACCCCCCCACCACCCAAAGCCATAAGATTTTCCAAAATAATAAGGGCATTTTAAAGATCCAGAAGAAGCTGTCTTTTTTCTTTCATTTAGAAACCATGTTTACTTTTGAGGTTGATTTTAACGGAATGGTAGGCAAATTATCATCTTTTTGGAGGAATCTTTAACATTGGTCTTTCTAGAACTTCAATGTGTGGAAGCAATATCATTTTCCCATTGCTACCTTAGAATAATCCTGACTAACCTCACCTTGGTGGTTGTATTCGTCAGGGTTCCCTAGAGGGACAGAACTAATAGGATATATACATATGTATATATGGAGTTTATTAAGGAGTATCAACTCACACGATCACAAGGTCTCATCTGCAAGCTGAGGAGCAAGGAAGCCAGTCTAAGTCTCAAGGCTGAAGAATTTGGGAGTCTGATGTTTGAGTGCAGGAAGCATCCAGCGCAGGAGAAAGATGTAGGCTGTGGGGCTAAGCCAGTCTAGCCTCCTTTTCACGTTTTTCTGCCTGCTTTATATTTGCTGGTAGCTGATTAGATGGTGCCCACCCAGGTTAAGGGTAGGTCTGCCTTCCCCAGCCCACTGACTCAAATGTTAATCTCCTTTGGCAACACCCTCACAGACACATCGGGATCAATACTTTGCATCCTTCAGTCCCATCAAGTTGACAGTATTAACCATCACAATGGTCATAATGGCGACCTTAATGTCCTGTTCTATTGACAGCTCATGGGCACATCCTGTGAATGGACAGGGAGCCTGAGGGAAGAGGAGTCCTGGGGAGGGCTTTGTAGCCACAGGCTTGCAGGCTTTGAGGGTGAAATCTTGATTTTTATTAATTTAGATGAGAAACTGAGCTATTAAATGGACAAGACATTGGCATTTGAGGTCCACTGTCTTCTCAGCCTCCCCTGCCCCCCAACCGGTTTCCATTGTAAAATAATCTGTCTTGTGATTATCATATGCTTTTCTTATACGTATTAATGTATTTAGTTAAATTTCTGTCTTGGCTGGGGAGATAGCATGTCTTTATAAGATGTTTGGCATATCTCTGCTTTGGTTTAACCATATGAGGCCAATTGATTGATTGATTTTATTTCATTTATTTATTTATTTGAGACAGGGTCTCACTCTGTCACCAAGGCTGGAGTGTGCTGGCCTGTCGTAGTTCACTGCAGCCTCAAACTCCTGGACTCAAGTGATCCTCCCACTTTGGCCTCTCAAAGTGCTGGGATTTCAGGTGTGAGCCATCACGCCTGGCCCATAGGCCAATTGATAGTTCTAAGTTCCTGGAGGCAAGGCACCTCTTTGTTGCCCCAACCCCCTTCTAAAATTCCTATTTTCCAAAAGTAAAGAAAATTCTTCAAAAATGTATTCTTACATACTGAGTAGTCAAAAAAAAATTAAGCCAATGATCTTCCAAATTTCAGAATAATTTACAGTAAGAGTAAACACTTTGCTAGCTCTTCTTTGTAGTGTCTTATGGGAGAATTCTCTACTCTGTGTTTTAGAAGAGTAATGCTAATAGCTCATACTTATTTTGTACTTTGTCCTAGGTTCTGCAGACTAAGCATTTTACATACATTACATAACTTAATCTTCAAAGCAGCCACATGGATTATGCACTGCTATTTCTTCTATGTTACAGATGAGGGATAGGCCCTAGGAGGTTGAGAAGCTTATCCAAGATCAGGGAATTCAGAAACGGCAAAGACAGAATTTGAACCCAGACACCCTTACTCCAGGGTGTGTCTACTTAACCACTGTTAGAGGGCCTTCAAGTCCAGGGGTAAATCTAAGGACTTTCAGTTTTTTAATTTTTATTTTTAGAGATAGAGTCTCCATGTGTCGCCTAGGCTGGAGTGCAGTGGCATGATCTTGGCTCACTGTAACCTTGAACTACTGGGCTGAAGCCACCCTCCCACCTCAGCCTCTTAAAGCACTGGGATTACTGGTGTGAGCAACCACACCTCGCCAGCTTTCAGTATTTTTTAAAAAGGGCATTGTAGTTCTTGAGCAAAAAAAAGAAAAAAAGATCTCTCGTATACTTTATGTATTTTTGGTTTTCGTTTTCATATATATGAAACCAGATCTCATTTATAATACATTTTAAATTAAGGGTTAATCTACTCTTTGGCAACTTGATTAAAGCGGGGAAAATGTTTTAAACCACAACAATTTCACTGGGCAATCTGTTATTTCCAGCTACCAAAAAGGAGGGCTAGTTTTTATGCAGGAAAGAGCTGCCAACTCCATGGATCAGCTGTAATTTTTTTTTTTTTTTTTTTTTTTTGAGGTGGAGTTTCGCTCTTGTCACCCAGGCTGGAGTTCAGTGGCACAATCTTAGCTTGCTGCAAACTCTGCCTCTTGGGCTTAAGTGATTCTCCTGCCTCAGCCTCCCGAGTAGCTGGGAATACAGGTGCCTGCCACCATGCCTGGCTATTTTTTTTTGTATTTTTAGTAGAGACGGGGTTTCACCATTTTGGCCAGACTGGTTTTGAACTCCTGACCTCAGGTGATCCACCTGCCTTGGCCTCCCAAAGTGCTGGGATTACAGGCATGAGCCACCGTGCCCAGCCTCTAATTTTTAAGTACTACATCTATTGAAGACGTTTGCTCTTAGCTGTCATCATCTGTCAACATCCTTGGTGACATCAATGTCCAACTATGCGACCCATCCAAAATCTTGGCCATTCAGTTAGTTGATGACATGCCTCAGAATCAATGATTTTTTTTTGCAATATTTCAGCTGAGCCACCTGTTCCCATGGTTACAGCCTAGGCCAGGAACTGCACTATCTCTAGTTTTAAGCATCCTACTCTGACTGCCACCGACTCTCCTTTCAATTCACTTAACTGGAATAGCCCCATTGCAACAATGCTCTGACCTCATCAGGACCTCTCAGTCATTGATCCTATTCTATTTTTTCAAACTCCTATATTCCTTTATTTTCTTCCTATCTTCATTTTCTTTACTATCCAGCTTAAATTCTATGATCCATCATTATAATGGACTCCCTTATAAATACAATCAATTACCTGTTCCTCTCTCTATCTTACTTTCCTGGCATAACCCTGACCTTGGTTGAAGGTAACTATGTTCCATTTTCTCAAACAATGGAAATATATAGGAGAAAAATCATACAATCGAGCTGACTGGTTTCATTTTAAAATCATGACCATAAACCTCAAGGGCTCACTTAGCACTGCTGGGTAATTCCATTGTGTTTCCCTGTACGGTGTTCTCCAAATGTTAGTCATTCCTCTATCATCTGTATGACTTTTGGTGTATCTGAATACTACCTATGCAATCATTTACTAAATAATTTAGCTTAAGTTGATTCCAAGTGAAAAATGTACCCATATCCTAAACTTTGACCTAGACCAGGGGTTGGCAAACTATGGCCCATAGTTACCTGTTTTTATATGGCTCATAAACTAAGAGTCAGTTTTAAATTTTTGGTTGGTTTTTTAAAAAAAGAATAATAATATCTTGTGACATATGAAGATAAGTAACATAAAATTCAAATTTTGGGGTCTATAGATAGTTTTATAGGAACATAGCCACATTTGTTTATGTTTTGTCTCTGGTTACTTTCACACTCAAACAGCAGGATTGAGGGGTTGCAAAAGAGACTACATGTGGTGCTCTTATCATTTTGCCCTGCTCATCCACACATCACAAATAATAGGGGTACAGTTATAACTCTATGGTGTTTGGTAAAGTACCATATGTATTGTACTATGGTGACATTTACTTTAGTTTTAAAATTACCAGAGCTTACTCATCATGTTAATACAAGAAACATGGATTTTGGATGTCACGCTTTTAAGACAGTGGATAGTAGATTATTTTTGTAGAATTAAATGCCAAAGCATTATGTTTACTATAAAGATGACACTATAGATGTGCTAAAAGAATACTTAGACATTGACATAACTAGACTAAGCACTTGTTATAATATCCTTAACTCTCAGAAAAGTAACAGTTAGAAAAATTAGAAAATTTAAAATGGAATATCTGACCACGGCAGAATTGTCTCACAAAAATAAAAGATAAAATGAGGCTGCAACCAAAGTCAGTTTCTGAGTGGTTAATTTATCAGCCAGTCAAAGAGAGCCATTTACCAATGTTGAGTTCATTAAATCATGTTTAATTGCTGCAGCCAAAGAAACGTGCTCTTAGAGAAGATAAACTTGCCTTTCAGTGAGACTGGTTGTTCAGAGTTGAGGATGTTGGGAGCAACATGAACACATTTTTGCCTTAAAAACAAGGCAAATGATTTTCCTTGGCTCTTGACAAGTTCAAAAATGTTAACAATACTGAGCAGTTGTCATGTGAAATATCAGTGCCAAGACCGAAGTAATCAAAAAAGCCTGTGTGGAGAGAATACAGGTGAGAATATTTTAAGAGAAACAAAACATGAATTCAGTACAATCTGAAGTAGAATCTGATAAGATGTGTTAAAACTGATGATGGTAAAAATATGTGTTCACCAGAAAAGGGTTTAATTGGGTACATTTACAAAGCTTTTGAAAATGAAAAGCCTGTGGTTATTCATTATATTATTCATCAGCAAACACATCACAGAAAATATTTGTATTTATCAGGCATTATTAAACCAGTAGTGTAAATGTTGAACTTCATCGCTCTTGTGGACTTAACCTTTGTCACTTCTACAGGTTTTTGCCAGAAATAGAAACCATATATCCTGACTTGCTCTGATGCACAGAAATTTGTGGATCAGTGGCGACAATGTTTCATTTCAATTTTTTGAACTCAGGGCTGAGATTGAAAGTTTTTCCAAATAAGACACACAGCCTTCAATCAGTATTACTGAATACTGAACGGCTTTGGAAATTAGCTTTTGCTGTAGAGTTGGTAATATTTATTAATCAATTCAAGGTATAATTACGAGGTAAGACAGTACTATATGCAATAACTGCTAATGTTGTTCTAAGTACAAGCTGTCAAGCTGTCCTATATGCTTTCTGTGCTGATGAAATTTAAAACAAGATGTGAAATCTTCATTCTCACAAATATTCAGCCCTCAATGCGCATGCAAAGGAAAGTCCCATATTTCAAAAATATATTAATATTCAACTGCAATTGAGGAGCTTCCATCTAACCTTCAACTGGAGGCTTTTAATCTGCAGCGTAATGACATGCTAAAAGATAAATATCAGCATAAAAATCTAAGGTAATTTTATAGATGCCTTCTGAGTGATTAATATGCTCAATTTAAATCACATGCTTATGAAATGAAAGCAGTAGTTAGCAGTACCCATCTGTGTGAATGACATTTTAAAAGATGAAACATGTAAATTTTCATTCCAGATAACCATTAAGAAATGGAAATTTGGCCGGGTGTGGTGGCTCACGCCTGTAATCCCAGCACTTTGGGAGGCCGAGGCAGGTGGATCACCTGAGGTTGGAAGTTCGAGACCAGCCTGACCAACATGGAGAAACGCCGTCTCTACTAAAAATACAAAATTAGCCGGGCATGGTGGCGTATGCCTGTAATCCCAGCTACTTGGGAGGCTGAGGCAGGAGGGAGGCTTCGCTTGAACCTGGGAGGCGGAGGTTGCGGTGAGCCAAGATTACGCCACTGCACTCCAGCCTGGGCAACAACAACAAAAAAAAGTGGAAATTAAGAATAAATTTTGATGATAGGAAACACTAACTTTGAGCCTTAGTGAAGAAGAATGTTATTCAGCCCCCAACATAATTCTGTTCTTATTAGTAGTAGACTTCAGCTCTTCTAGGGAAACCCCCAAAGGATAAAAAAACTTTCGGAATAATTGGCTGCCAGGTGACTCAGAGGACAGAGGATTCAAAGGCTCGTGGAGCCCTTGCTTCATCCCAGTCTTTCCATAATCCTCCCGATCGGTTGACACTTTTCCTATAAAAAGACATGTGATGTGGTCCTTCTGGCAATCCTTTGCTAGAAAGTGCTTTCTCCTCCTAGAACAGAAAAATGTTAACATTGATTGCCCAGTTTATCCCTCTAAATTTTTCCAAGAATACTAAACTATTTTAAACTTGCAATTTCACAACTGAAAGATCACTTCAGTAAGGCCATGAATGGTGGCATTATATTATATACAACAAATCTTTTTGACTAGTTCAGAAAATACCAATTAAAACAGAATTCAAAGGTATTGAATTTACAGTCAAATAAACATCATATAGGACAAGAAAATATATATTTATTGTAGGTGTTTTTTAGAACCTTATATTTACCCAACTAAAATGTCTTGAAATGTACTTTACATTTTTGATAAGATGTTTTTTAAAAGAACAATTGTGATTTACCTTAATAGTGAAACCGAAGGTCTTTCAGTTTATTTTTCATGAAGTGAGCGCTCAGTGTTTCTCTAAGCTTAGCCTATAATAAAGTTATAAGATGGATCACATTTTAGGTGTAAAAATATATTGGAAACAGTCATATGTATGGGGAAAAGACAGAAAATGGACCTTGAAATAAATGAAATGAAATGTACGAAAATCTTTGGAAATGACACCGACAAATTGTTTGACAACCAGCTTTATGTCACAACAGAACAAATAAGGGACAGGGGATCTGTTTTAGGATGAATTAAAGTCATTGCTGAAGAGTGTTCATTTATTAGATATATCAAATAAGGATCAGCAAACAAGTGAAACAAGTCTAGGAAAGGACTGAGAATGGCTTTAAAGACCTTTAAGAGCTGCCACTTGCTTGGAATAGCAGGTTTCAGTGGTTTGTACTTCACCAAGTAATCTTCTGGTAGATGACTGAAGGAGCTGCTTGCAGGCTTTGAGAACATTTCGTTCAGTTAGGACTTAGTCCATTCAGGCTGCTATAACAAAAATACCTTAGACTGGGGAATTTATAAACAATAGACATTTATTTCTCACAGTTCTGGAGGCCAGAAAGCCCAAGATGAAGGAGCCAACAGATTTGGTGCCTGGTGAGCTCCTCCTGTTCCTTATGGATGGATGGCACCTTCTTGCTGTGTCCTCTTTTTTTTTTGAGACAGAGTCTAGCTTTGTCACCCAGCTAGAGTGCAGTGGTGTGATCTTGGCTCACCGCAGCCTCTGCCTCTTGGGTTCAAGTGATTCTCATGTCTCATCCTTCCTGAGTAGCTGGGATTATAGGCAGCTGCCACCACGCCCGGCTAGTTTTTTGTAGAGATGGGGTTTCACCACGTTGGCCAGGCTGGTCTTGAACTCTCGACCTCAAGTGATCTGGCCACCTTGGCCTCCCAAAGTGCTGAGATTACAGGCCTGAGCCACCATGCCCGGCCTGTCTTGCTATATCCTCACATGGAGGAAGAAGCAAGGGAGCTCATTCAAGCCACATTTTTTAAGTTTCAAAAATATTACTTTATATGTAGATAAAGTCCTTTTAAGAAAGAATTTTGCTTTTGAAAATTTTTTCTTCATTTAAAAATTTTTATTTTATTTTTTTGAGATGGCGTCTCGCTCTGTCACCCAGGCCTGGAGTGCAGTGGCACAATCTTGGCTCACTGCAAGCTCCACCTCCCAGGTTCACACCATTCTCCTGCCTCAGCATCCCAAGCAGCTGGGACTACAGGCACCCGCCACCACACGTGGCTAATTTTTTGTATTTTTAGTAGAGACGGGGTTTCACCATGTTAGCCAGGATGGTCTCGATCTCCTGACCTCATGATCCGCCTGCCTCGGCCTCCCAAGGTGCTGGGATTACAGTCGTGAGCCACCGTGCCGGGCTAAAAATTTTAATGGTGTTTTTTAAATTGACATATGATTGTATATATTGATGGGATTCATAGTGACATTTTGATACAAATATATAGTGACCAGGATAATTAGCAGATCCATCATCTCAAACATTTATTATTTCTTTGTATTAGGAACATTCAGTATCCTTCTAGCTATGTGAAACTATATAATGTACTATAGTGAACAGTAGTCATCAAACGATGGTATGGAACACTAGAACTGATTCCTCTTGTCTAGCTGTCACTTTGTATCCTTTAACAAATCTGAGCCACTTTTACGAGGGCTAATGTCAATCATGAGGGTGGTGCCCCCATGACTTCATCATTTCCCAAAGGCCCCACTTCTTAGCACTATCACAATGGGTATTAGGTTCCAACAAATGAATTTGGGATGGTGAGCACCAACATTTAGATCATAGCAAGTGTTTAGGAAAATACTAAAATCAAGCCTACTCTTTTAAACAACCTTTAGACAATTAAAATGTCATAGGAGTGATTTCAGTGACAAGTTTTCAAACGGAAGTCAAAAGCTCCAAAAGTTATCATATTACAAATGTCCCTATGAGAAACATGTACATCTGTAAAACAAACAAGCAAAAGGAGGAAACCAGAGTTCTAAACTTACGACACCACAAGAAAACTCCAAAACAGAGGTCTGTACTGAGGTATTGTGGGCCACACGGTGCTGCCCACACACGGGGTTTTGTGAGAGGTCTGGACTGGAACTTGTTTGTACATTTTTTCTTCCCTCCTTTGCTTAAACTGTTATCAGACCTAGAGACTGCCCCCCTCCAACTCCCAGCCTGAAATGTTCTACCACCATGGTCCCAGCTAGCCCAAATCGTCATCTCCTCCAAGGTCCAGACCTCGGGGTCCCCCCAGCTCAACTTCTTTGACGTCATCACATCATCAGATGCTGCTTGAAGAATCACTTGGCTCATGTCTTGATATCCCAGAAATCTCAAAGGCATCTGGGGAGGGCTGAGCCAAGTACTTTTTCTGCCTCCAGTTACCACAAAATCACATTGTTTTATACAGAGAAAAATCTGTTTCATGCTGATTTTTAAAGACTGTGCAAATTTATATCTTCTATTCTCATGAATAAGAGCTACAAGGTTGACCAAAGTGAGCAGAATCAGGCTTTATGACATGAGATTCTTAAACAATTGGATTAGAGTTAATGGAGAAGGATTTCCATCTGGTTCTCTTCCAGGTGTCTTGAGTTTTCATCAATTTGTGTTTCCTCTGGCAGTGTTGGTTCACTGAAAATTTAACAAGTTTGGCTGGGCGCAGTGGCTCACGCCTGTAATCCCAGCACTTTGAGAGGTGGAGGCAGGCGGATCACCTGAGGTCAGGACTTCGAGACCAGCTTGGCCAACATGGCGAAACCCCGTCTCTACTAAAAATACAAAATTAGCAGGGCGTGGTGGCTCATGCCTGTAATCCCAGCTACTCGGGAGGCTGAGGCAGGAGAATCACTTGAATCCGGGAGGCGGAGGTTGCGGTGAGCTGAGATCGCGCCATCGAATTCCAGCCTAGGCAACAAGAGTGAAACTCTGTCTGAAAAAAAAAAAAAAAAAAGAAAATTTGACAAGTTTGTAGTGGTTCTACCGCAAGGAAAAACTACAACTTAAAAATGTGTTTACTCCAAGCTGTACTATTAATAGGAGATTTCTGAAAGCCTAAGTTTTCATTAAGAACTTTTTCTTTAATGGTGCATCAAGTGAAAGCTTTGAGATGATTCTGGATTAGATACATGGCAAAGTTACCGTGAGATCAAAAGCCATTGTCCAGATGAAGAAATCCTCAGGGTCGATATGAATGCACGTAGGATGACTGATGGAATCCAAGAAAAGCTGCTGTAGCTCTGATTTTGCCTTTTTGTTTTGTCTTTAGAGTCATGATCTTGCTCTGTCACCCAGGCTGGAGTGCAGTGGTGATCATAGCTCACTGCAGCCTTGACCTCCTGGGCTCAAAGCTATCCTCCTGCCTTAGCCTTCTTTTTTTTTTTTTTTTTTTGAGATGGCGTCTTGCTCTATCGCCCAGGCTGGAGTGCAGTGGTGCTATCTCAGCTCATTCAACCTCTGCCTCCCAGGTTCAAGCGATTCTCTTGCCTCAGCCTCCCAAGTAGCTGGGATTACAGGCATGTGCCACCACACCTAGCTAATTTTTGTATTTTTAGTAGAGACGGGGGTTTCACTATGTTGGCCAGGCTGGTCTCGAACTCCTGACCTCAGGTGATCCACCTCCTCGGCCTCCCAAAGTACTGGGATTATAGGCATGAGCCACCTCACCTGGCCCCCCCTTAGCCTTCTGAGTAGCTAGGACTACAGGTGTGCACCACCATGCCTGGCTAATTAAAAAAAAAAAAAAAAACTTGTAGAGATAGAGTCTTGCTGTATTGCCCAGGCTGGTCTCAAACTCCTGGCCTCAAGCAATCCTCCCACCTGTTTGATTTCATGTGTCTCAAACAGCATAAGCGTCTACTAAAGGCTTTTTTTCTTTTTTTTTTTTGAGACATAGTCTCGCTCTGTCACCCAGGCTGGAGTGCAGTGGCTTGATCTTGGCTCACTGCAACCTCTGTCACCCAGCCTGGAGTGCAGTGGCTTGATCTTGGCTCACTGCAACCTCTGCCTCCCAGGTTCAAATGATTCTCCCTGCCTCAGCCTCTCGAATAGCTGGATTACAGGTGCCGGCCATCATGACCGGCTAATTTTTGTATTTTTAGTAGAGACAGGGTTTCACCATCTTGGCCAGGCTGGTCTCAAACTCCTGACCTCAAGTGATCCACCCATCTCAGCCTCCCA
The DNA here is from genome assembly GCF_009828535.3 of Hylobates moloch. NCBI lineage: Eukaryota > Metazoa > Chordata > Mammalia > Primates > Hylobatidae > Hylobates > Hylobates moloch. The sequence continues at coordinate 2,157,799 of NW_026652303.1, read as the reverse complement.
AAAGTGTTGGGATTACAGGAGTGAGCCACCGCGCCCGGCCCACCAAAAGCTTTAAAGTGAGGTGAATGCAGATTCCATTTTCAGATTCTGCTACAAATTGTGGGACCTTAAACAAGTTACTCATCTTCTCTGTGCTTTAGTGTTATGATCTGGAGCCTGATCTTCACTCTACCACTTACCCCGTACATCTTGGAAATTTTATTTTGCTTCCCTGTGACTGTTTCCTTGTCTTGAAGATGGATTATTCTAATACCCACTTCATAATCTTGTTTCATTTAAGGAGATCGATCATGCGTGGGAAGCACTTAGAACAGTGCATGGACGAGCACGAGTATTTAATAATGAGCAGCTGTGGCTGTTACTAACACTGGTATTACTAATACCCGTATTTCCAGGCAGGGTTGTTGAGAAGGTGAAATGAAAGAACGCACACCAGGGCAGGCTACATAATTTGTGGACCCTGGTACAGAATGAAAATGCAGGACACCTTGTTCAAAACTTCCTAAAAACGTCAAGACTGGGACAGCTGAGTATTAAACCAAGCGCAGGACCCAGACCTGCACAGGTTGCACGCTTGCAGACACATTTGCACACAGTGGATGCTAAGTAAATGCTCCGTTCACCCTTGTGAAGTCTCCTATGCCTCACTCGCAGCAGCACCGTTCACACTGACCACTGGCTGCATTTATCGCTGACCTAAGGATGAGGCCTGGAATTGCATTCACTGCAGAGTCCCACCGAGAGGACCGACCCTTATCCCCGCCGACTCCCCGAGGTCGCCCTGGCAGCGTCGGGCGCTCAGTTGCAGGCCCTCGCCACGGAGGCCACGCTCGGGGGTTCGGGCTCCACCCCGGCCTCCAGCGGCCGGGCCACCCTACTCGCGCGCACCCTACTCGCCGTGTCCCCGCAGTGTTTACCCGTTGCCCGAGGAGACGCCCGCGCCACCCGCCGGCTCCCGGCGCCGCCGCTTCCTCAGGGCCGGTTCCGGGTCCGAGCGCGCCCCCGGGCTCGGGTCGCCATGAGCCGCGGCCGCTCCTCTGGCTCCGGGAGCCTGGACTGCACCAGCCATATCGCGCTGGGTGCCGCTTCGCCCGCGCCCGAGGTACGGTCCCAGCCGCCGGCCGCGCCCGGGGGTGGCCCTGGGGATAGACCACCCCTGAGGGGCCGAGGCGCCCCTGATTTGCACCCTTTTCCTCCCGGAGGCGTAGGCAGAATCAGAGCAGCTCTGTGCCCGCGAGGGCGCTGGCCTGGGAAGGGATGGGCAGGATCGGAGTTTGCGGAGTGCGTCTGAATTTTAGGTTGTGCCACGGTGCTTCTCTGACCATTTAAACCGGTGAAATTCGAAAGACAGTGTGGCCGGGCAGTTCCTCCCCGCCACCCCTGGGAGCAAAGAATTCCTTCATTTAACTTTCCCTGCTTAGCTACTGAAGTGTGCTTCGGAGCAATTTCTGGAAAATCTGATGTGGTAGGAGGAGGGCCAGCCCGGAGTAGAGTCGCTGGCCCTTTCGTTGCGAACGAATCCAGAAACGTTGGTAATTCAGTTGTTCCTGAATGCAGCTACTCATTTACTCCCAGGAGTTACTTAGGCACTGGGGACTTTCAGGTATTAGATGTGCCAACGCGCGCGCGCGCACACACACGAACATGCACTCACACACAGACGCTCGTGCACACACGCGAACACGCACATACGCGAACAAACACGGGCGCACACGAACACGGGCACATGCATACTTGGGCGCACAAGAAGATCTGGCTGGCTCAGCCTGGATTAAGAATCCCCCTTTGGCCCTGGCATCGGGGCCCACCAGTTATCGTGTGTAACGGGAGTAGTTGCCAGAGATGGGGGAATTGTGTTCAGCTCAACTGCTAACCGCAAGTAACTCACCCAATTAGCAAATGATGGAGGATCTTTCTTTCTTTCCAAAGTTTTGGACTTTTCCTACCACGCTGTGTACTGACCATAGATATCCCTGGGGGATGTAGTGGATTCAAAACATGAGTTGAATTCTCCAACGTGCTATCGGAATTCTTCTAATATTCAGCAGCTTTGATTTTTGTCTTACATCTGACCTGTATTTAGATTTCTCTGATTCCTGGAATATTTGTGGAAAATAAGTACCACTGTGTGGAAATAAAACTATTTTTTCTTTCTTTCTAACTCAGAGGCCAGTTACTAGATGTTTTTTCTTTCATCTGACATTTTTATTTTTGACTTTATTAATTTTTATCTCAATGTGGTGTCTTAACCACACTTTTTTTTTTTTTTTTTTGAGACGGAGTCTCGCTCTGTCGCCCAGGCTGGAGTGCAGTGGTGCAATCTCGGCTCACTGCAAGCTCCGCCTCCCGGGTTCAAGCCATTCTCCTGCCTCAGCCTCTCCGAGTAGCTGGGACTACAGACGCCCGCCACCACGCCTGGCTAATTTTTTGTATTTTTTAGTAGAGACGGGGTTTCACCGTGGTCTCGATCTCCTGACCTCGTGATCTGCCCGCCTCGGCCTCCCAAAGTGCTGGGATTACAAGCGTGAGCCCCCGCGCCCGGCCTACCATACTTAAGTATGTGGTATTTTTATATTATTAATTTTTTTTTGGTGAGCCCATTGAGAGTAAATTACAGCCATCATGATTCTTTCTCTCTCCTTTTTTTCTCTCGTTCTCTCCCTCCTTTTCTTTCTTTCTTCTTGTTTTCAGACAGGGTGTCTGTTACCCATGCTCGAGTGCAGTGGCACGATCTTGTCTAGCCGCCGCCTTGACCCCCCTGGGCTCAAACGATCCTCTCACCTCACCCTCCAGAGTAGCTGGGACTGGGGGCATGGTACGATGCCTGGATAATTTTTGTATTCTTTGCAGAGGCAGAGTTTTATCGTATTGCTCAGGCTGGTCTCAAACTCCTGAGCTCAAGCGATCCACCTGCCTCAGACTCCCAAAGTGCTGGGATTACAGAGATGCACTACCATGCCTGGTCCCCTATGACCTTTCATCTGTACATACTCTGTTGTGTTATCTCCCATGAATAAGGGCATTCTCTAACGAACATACGATGATCAAAATCGGGATGTTTAGCATTGTGACAATATTATCTAATATACACGACCTACTAAAACTTTGCCAGTTGTCCCAATTATGCTATTTATTGCCTTTTTTTTTTTTTTCCATTTCAGGATCACACACTGTATTTAGTTATGTCTCCAGTCTCTTCAAACCTGGAACAGTTCTTCACATTTTTTTTTGTTTTTTGTTTGTTTGTTTTTGTCTTTGATGATACTGACATTTTTGCAGAGTCCAGGTCATTTGTTTTATAGAGTAAGTTTCTCTGATTGTCCTTCGTGATTAGATTTTTGGGTAGGAATAACACAAGAGATGTTATGTCTCAGAGTATCACATCATGAGGGGCATATATCAGCTTATCCCATTATTGGTGATGTCCCCAACTGGTGGCCTGTGCCAGATTTTTCCCCTTTAGCAATAAATAAGCAATCATATTAGTTGAGTAATAATATTGATTCAGATAGAAATTTTTAGCATAAGTCACTACCTACAAAAGGAAAATGTCCATTAAGCATGAGATTTTAATTGGCTTAAAATAACTAAATTTTATTGATAACAAAAGTAGCTGCAGAAAAGGCAGCATTTATTACAATTAAATGTTCAGTTTGCAAAATACTTCATCTGAGATCATCTTATAATTTAGATAGGCAGGGCAAAAATTTCTCACTATATAAGATGAGGAAATAGCTTACTCGATTAGAAATGATGGAGCAGGGACTTGTATCTTTCTTTCAAAAGCTTTGTACTTTTCCTACCATGCTGGACTGAAAAACATTAAATTACAAAGCAGTGATAGTCTGCAACTTTCTGGAAAAGTAAAATATTGTAGAGACTGAGATACTAGCTTTAGACTCAAAACCAGATTCAAACAATCCTGATTATACTACTCATCTGTGACACCTTGGTCAAAACAATTAATGTAGGCTGGGCGTGGTGGCTCACGCTTGTAATCCCAGCACTTTGGGAGGCCGAGGCGGGCGGATCACGAGGTCAGAAGATCGAGACCACGGTGAAACCCTGTCTCTACTAAAAATACAAAAAAAAATTAGCCGGGCGTGGTGGCGGGCGCCTGTAGTCCCAGCTACTCGGAGAGGCTGAGGCAGGAGAATGGCGTGAACCCGGGAGGCGGAGCTTGCAGTGAGCCGAGATTGCGCCACTGCACTCCAGCCTGGGTGACTGAGCGAGACAACGTCTTAAAAAAAAAAAAAAAAAAAATTAATGTATCAGCATTTTAGTTTTTTCATCTAAAACATGGAATCATAAAACTTATCACATAATGTAGTTTGAGGATTTCACAGTTAATAAATGTAAGGCACCCAAGAGAGTGTCTGACAGAATAAGTGCATATCAATATTAGCTATCGTTATTCTTTGTAACTTTTGGAATTTGGTTTCAACACCACTGCACCTACTCCTACCATCATCACCAATGCTTCCATCAATACTTCAGCCACCATCTCAATAATCAGTGTTTTGAGAATCTGTAGGAGGGACAGAGGATACAAAAATGAATTGGAGACTGACCCTGCTCATAATGAAGAATCGACAGTTTACAATCCACCTTGGGAGGCAGAGGTGGGTGGATCGCTTGAGCCCAAGAGTTCAAGACCGGCCTGGGCAACATGGCAAAACCCCATCTCTACAAAAAACACAAAAAAGTACCCAGGCATGGCCTGTAGTCCTAGCTACTTGGGAGGCTGAGGTGGGGGGATCACTTGAGCCCAGGAAGTTAAGGCTGTTGTGAGCCTTGATCGCACTACTGTACTCCAGCCTGGGCAACAGAACAAGACCCTGTCTCAAAAATAAAATAAAAATAAAAAAAGAGTTTACAATCAAGAGAAACAGACATATAAAAAGATTACTCTTTCATTGACACTAAAATTTAATGCTGAACTCTTCTCAAGTTGGATTTACCTATAATGCGATCACCAGCAGAGCCTTACTGGGATGGAAAATGTGACAAATACTAACAGCAATATTATGAGAATTGAAGTGGAGCAGCCCAAACACGAAGGAAAGAGATATGCTTTGGGGGAAGTTTACAAACATAGCTTTCAGTAAGACTGCATAACTTTGTCATGCATTTGAAATAACGCTACCCAGTGAAAATGTGCTGGGCGCGGTGGCTCATGCCTGTAATCCCAGCACTTTGGGAGGCTGAGGCGGGAGGATCACTTGAGGTCAGGAGTTCGAGACCATCCTGGCTAACATGGTGAAACCACGTCTCTACTAAAAATACAAAAAAGTAGCTAGGCGTGGTGGCGGGTGCCTGTAATCCCAGTTACTGGGGAGGCTGAGGCAGGAGAATTGCCTGAACCTGGGAGGCAGAGGTTGCAGTGAGCCAAGATTGTGCCACTGAACTCCAGCCTGGGTGACAGAGCGAGACACCGTCTCAAAAAAAAAAAAAAAAAAAGTGACCGAATTATAAAATAGGATCACCAGTCAGCAAAAAGCTATAGCAATAGTTTTGTGGAAGGTGCTTGGATTCCAAATCCTCTGACACCACTGAGAAGCCACAGACGTATGGTGGCTTGCAGGCTCTTGCTATGTCAGTGTTTTCACATACCTGGAAAACCTAGGTCAAAGTTACAGCTCCAGTAGATACCATTGTTGGGAATTTGAGCATCTCTTTCCTTTCTGTAAAACAACGGTTAGTTGGATTAACTGTCAACAGAATTGTTATGAGAAGCAAATGTAAATAGCAACACACTCTATCAGCAGCTATAGTTCCTGAAAACAAAGGACTTAGAGCTGGTCATAGCTAATTATAAAGGAATTAAAGTCTGTTTTCCTTTTTCTTCCCATCATTTCTTCTTTTAAAAACCTCATATAAAATACATGACATAAAATTTGCCATCTTAACTTATAAATATACAGTTTAGTGGCATTAAGTACATTCACATTGTTGTGCAGCCGTTGCCACAAGCCATCTTCAAACCTTTGTTCATCTTGCAAAACTGAAACTCTGTACTCATTAAGCAATAACTTCCCATTTCCTCCTCCCCACAGCTCCTAACAACCACCATTCTACTTTCTTTCTCTATGAATTTGACTATTCTAGACATGCTGTATAAGTGGAATCAGACTGTATTAAACTATTCTAGGCATGCTGTATAAGTGGAATTAGACTGTATTTGACTATTTTAGGCACGCTGTATAAGTGGAATCATACTGTATTTGACTATTCTAGGCACTCTGTGTAAGTGGAATCAGACTGTATTTGACTATTCTAGGCAC
>NW_026652303.1:2136046-2151336 GCF_009828535.3 Hylobates moloch | reverse complement strand
GTTGTAACATGTATCAGAATTTCCTTCCTTTTTAAGCCTGAAATATATTCCATTGTATGCATATGTCATGTTCTGTTTATCCATTCATCTGTCTCTGCACACTTGTGTTGTTTCTATCTTTTGGCTGTTGTAAATAATGCTGCTATGAAAATGAGTGAACCAATATCTCTGTGAGACCCTGCTTTCAATTTTGAGGGATATATACCCAGAAGTGAAATTGCTGGATCCTATTATCAATTTTTTGAGGAACTGCCATACTGTTTCCGTAGTGGCTGCACACATCTTACATTCTCATCAGCAATGCACAAAGGTTTTCATTTCTCCACATCCTCACCCACACTTGTTATTTTCTGTGTGTTTTCTTCCTTTGTTGTAGACTTTCTAATGGGTATGAGGTAGTATCTATTTCCACTTTTTAAAGAACCATTTCTTCCCTCTTCTAGTTTGCTGTTTTTTTTTTTTTTGTTCTCCTCCTTTTTCTCAAAATCAAGTTTAAGAAGAGATCTGACTCTAATCACATCTTTATATGAATTTAAGTCGGAAGGCTTCTCTAGATAAAAGAAAACCAGTCTCTACCCCACTACCCCCAAAAGGAGAATATACAGAAAAAGAAACAGAAGGAATAGGGAAAAAAGAAAACATAAATGATAGTTGAAAGAAATACAAACATATCAGTAATTATGATAAATATATATGGACAAAATGCTTAGTTAACTAAGAAAAGTCATATTGTATTTAAAAAATCTAAATATATATTATTTATGAAAGACACATTTAAAGAAAAAGATATGGGAAGGTTGAAAGCAAAAGTGTATAAAAGTGTATATCAGGCACATAACAACCCAAATAAAATTGATTGGCTATATTAATATTATGCAAAATACTTTAACACAAGAAAAGCATTAGTAGTGGTAAAGAGAGTCACTAAATAATGATAAAAATTTCATTCATCAGGTAGTTGTAATAATTCTAAATGTATATGTTCCTAAGAACACAGCATCAAAATAGAAAAACAAAAATTGACAGAAGCAAAAATCTATAAGGACAAATAGACAAATTCACAACTAAAGAGAATATTTTACACATATCTCTTAGTATTTAGTAGATCAACCAGACAAAAATTTGGTAAGAGAGCTGCTAAAAGCGCTAAAATGCAAATTTAGTTAAGTCATTGTGAAGAATAGAAATATGTAAAATATTTGGGATATGGCTATAAAAATTAACAGGATTATTTTTCCCCAGTTACCCAGGGGAATAAATGCCTTTCTACTATGAAATAATAAACCAGACAAAAGCTTAGAAATTGTACTCTATTGGTAGGAAGTGAATTAGATGAGTAATTAAATGTTTCCCCTTGTTTTAAATTAAAAGGCTTTATACTATTAAAAATAATGACTATCTAATTATGAGCAAACATTAGACAAACCCACCTTGAAGGACATTCTACAATATGTTGACCAGGACTCTTCAAAAGTGTCAAGGTCAGGATTTGGGGAGACTAAGGAAAAATGAAAACTAAATGGCTTCTGGACCAGAAAAAATATATTAGTGAAAAAAAAAACTGATTATATTGGAATAAGGCCTATTACTTAGTTAATAGTATTGTAACAATGTCAATTTCTTGGTTTTAATAGATTTACCTTAGTTGTATAAGTCATTATTAGGGGAAGCTGGCTAGAGGGCATATAGAAACTCTGTTTTGTTTTGTAACTTTTTTGGAATTCTAAAATTATTTCAGAATAAAAAAGTCTCAAAAAATAAATGATAACCAGTTAATCCGTTTACATATCCAACTTCATTTTAGCTTTAACATTTAGTTTCTCTTGGTATCTATCGCTCTTTGACCACCTGGCTTTAGAGATGAGATAAAATCTTCAAAGAACAGGTAGGAGAGAGTTTTAGAATGCCAAACAGAGTCACTTTTTCTTTGCATATTTTAAAGAGATTGCTTGTGTATTTACTTACCTTTACCAAATATAATATGTAGTGTATTTCAAACAATAGTGAATACTCCTTGGTTTGTACTTGAATTAAGTTGACTAATAATTATAAAGACTTACTTTTTTCCATGTTCAAGGACAACTTGATTTTTTTTAATTGAAAAAGGGAGTAACATTTGCTGAGCCAGGAATTATTTATGCTATACTCTTTTACCCAAGGTTTCCTTATTTCTTTGTTTTGCTTCCAACTTTCTTTCCTTTGAAATTGGTGCTTTGGTGGCTTTGATCTAAGGCAGAGAAGTTCAAAGGCATTGCTGAGGCAGACCAGTAGCACCTCATTCTTTCTCTTACTGATACCAGCACAGCTATTGCTGATAGTTTATATATCTACATGTTCAGATATTGCTTATATAAATAACTGTCTAAACCAGGCATGGTGGCCCATACCTGTAATCCCAGCAACTCAGGATACTGAGGCTGGAGGATCGCTTGAGCCCAAGAGTTTAGAGACTGCAGTGAACCATGATCATGCCACTGCACTCCAGGCTGTGTGCAGAGCAAGACTTTGACTCTAAAAATAATAACAACAGTCATAATTAGTAAATAATAAATCAATAAATATCTGAGTTCCCTCATTAGTGCCATAGGGAGGGGGTCAGTCTCATAAAAATAAATATCTGAATTATATTTCTGAGTAACTGAAATGACTTCCTTTTCATTGACTGAATTTCCCTTATGCTTTTCTTCTTGAATCTTCTTTATTAGCTTCATATAAAAATGCATTTTTCAGCATATTAAGGCCATCATAGTCTAACTTCAATGTCTGTGCAAGAAGGAACAATTTTAAGACTTGACTATAATTATCACATTTCCCTAAGTCTTTTCTACTTCAGACTAAAAGAAATGGATAGTTGAATACTGAAAAGGAACTCTTTTTGTTGAAATCTTATGAATGTTTGGAGTAAACAAAAATGAAAACTCAAGAGGAAATGGGAACCATAAATATTCTGCTTAGTGAATCATACATTGTATTAATCCCCCATTTGACAAACATTTATTGAGTCTTAGGCACTCTGTTAGGCACTGAAGATAAAGAACTTTTTTCCTTGACCAACTCTAAAATGAGTGCCCATTTTCAAGCAGGTTCTCTTTTAGATGTGGTCTGCCTTTCACAAAAGTTATATCCACGGCCGGGTGCGGTGGCTCACGCCTGTAATCCCAGCACTTTGGGAGGCTGAGGTGGGAGGATCATGAGGTCGAGATGGAGACCATCCTGGCCAACATGGTGAAACCCCGTCTCTACTAAAAATACAAAAAATCAAAAAATTAGCTGGACATGGTGGTGCGCACCTGTAGTCCCAGCTACCTGGGAAGCTGAGGCAGGAGAATTGCTTGAAACCGGGAGGCAGAAGTTGCAGTGAGCCGAGATCGCGCCGCTGTCCTCTGGCCTGGCGACAGAGCGAGACTACATTTAAAAAAAAAAAAAAAGAAAGTTATATCCTGGTGTGAGAAACAGATTTTTAAAAAGTAAACAAATAGACAAACAAGGTAATTTTAGAGAGTGTTAAGTCCTTTGAAAAGAAAATAAAGCAGAATAACAGGATAGAGATAGAATGGGGTGAAGGGTGAGGTCTAGTCTGGGTAGGGTGGGTAGGGTTGGCTCCCCAAGGAGAAAACATGCTGAATTGGAATATTCTTAGAAACAGCAAGAGCGGTGCCTGGCCCTTGGGTGGGAATGAGCTTGATGTGTTTATTTTATTTTTATTTTTATTTTTTTGAGACGGAATCTTGCTCTTGTCACCCAGGCTGGAGTGCAATGGTGCGATTTCAGCTCACTGCAACATCCGCCTCCCAGGCTCAAGCGATTCTCCTGCCTCAGCCTCCCGAGTAGCTGAGTTACAGGCATGCACCCCCACGCCCAACAAATTTTTGTATTTTTAATAGAGATGGGGCTTCACCATGTCGTCCAGGCTGGTCTCGAACTCCTGACCTCAGGCGATCCACCTGCCCCAGCCTCCCAAAGTGCTGGGATTACAAGGGTGAGCCACTGCGCCCAGCAATGTGTTTAGAAAGAGTGCAGTTTGTGCAGTGTTCCTCGATTTGCGTATATCTAATGTTTTCTCACGATTAGATTCAAGTTAATCATTTGGGGCACTTTTGGCAATTGGATAAGAGGTGTTGTGTTTTTCTCAGTGCATTGCAGATGGAACCTCGTGCCAGAAGACAAAAAAAGGCTGCAAAACTGTTCCAGGTTCAACAGACTAAAGATACTTGGCAACTACATGCAATGCATTTATTGTTTCTCTAAAGAACATTATTGAGATAATTGGTGAATAATATAGTGTCATTGTTAAATTTCTTGAATTTGACAATTGTATGAAGAGGAATGTCCTTGTTCTTAGAAAATACAAGCTGAAGTGTTTAGGGGTAAAGGGCCATAGTGTCTGCAAATTGCTCACAAATGATTCAGCAATCATATTATAATATACGCATAGAGAAAGGAATACATCAGATGTAGCACAATGTTCTCACAATTGGTTAATCAAAGTGAAACATACTTGAATTCCTTGGATTATTCTTGCAACTTTTCCGTAGGATTGAAATAAAAATTTTAAAAAAATTATGTGCCAGGCAACAAATGGAGTTACAAAGTAGACGGCATTGTTTCACTCCAACTATGGAGCTTACGGTTGAGTTAGGTAAATAATAATTGGTAATAAATAAAAATTTTACAAAGGAAGAAGGCAAGCATGGCTAGAGTAAATATATTGTCTCAGAGAAGGACCTAGAGGGACAGACACAATGAACAAACATAATTACACAGTGTGCTCTAGTAGACCAGGGAGGGATGAGGGATGGGAGGTTTTGCTGAGGTTACTGGGGCAGTGGTGGTGGTGGTCAGTGGGTGATGCTGACCTTGATGTGCCATCAGGACATGCAAATGATGGTCATTAGATGGCTGGAAATGTCAGTCTCTAGTTAGAGATGCAGATTTGGGAGCTATTAGATACTCGAAGTGGCTGAGATCGCAGGAGGGCATGAAGTAAACCCATGAGAATGTCCCAGTGATGAGGAGAGAGCGTTGAGGACAGAACCCAGCAAATATCAAGTCGTGAGTGGATGAAGGAAGTGAGCTGCAGTAGGGACTGAGTGGAGGGCCAGAGAAGTGGGAAAAAGGAGAGACGCTCAGAAGAGAGTGGGAGCGTGAGAGTAAGGAGGATTCCCCAGCAGTAAGTGATTTGTGTGTCAAGGCCCAAAAAGGAGGTCAAGTCAGGTAGAGAGTAAAAAGTGTCACCTGGACTTGGTGGCCTGTGGAGCTGCCCTCTGGCCCCCTGGGCACTTCTCTTAGTCTTTGTCATTCATTCTACTCCTAGGAGCTGTGTTGCCCGCAGACCTTCTCTGAGAGGCTCCCTTCTCAGTGGCCTGCATACTAGGAAGCCAGGAACCAGCTAGAGTGTTTATACCCACCATGCATCCAGGTCTCAAGAGGTCAGGCAGCATCTCGGCACTGGTCCTGCCTCCCCTTTCCCCTGTGTTGGTGGCACACATTCCCTTTCAGGTGGGAAAATGGGTCTCCATATGGATTGTTCTCCACTCTAGGATTAAAAGCAAGGATTCTTTCTGGGCATGGTGGCTCATGCTTGTAATCCCAGCACTTTGGGAGGCCGAGGCGGGCAGGTCACGAGGTCAGGAGATCAAGACCATCCTGGCTAACACGGTGAAACCCTGTCTCTACTAAAAATACAAAAAAATTAGCTGGGCGTGGTGGCGGGCGCCTGTAGTCCCAGTTACCCGGGAGGTTGAGGCAGGAGAATGGCATGAACCCGGGAGGCGGAGCTTGCAGTGAGCTGAGATCGCGCCACTGCACTAGACCTGGGCGACAAAGCAAGACTCTGTCTCAAAAAAAAAAAACAAGGATTCGTGTGCTGTGACTCCTCAAGGCTTTGCTATTGATATGCAAAACCATGCTTTTGAAATTTTAAATCATTCTTCTGTTCCAGAAAGCCCACTTCTTAAAAATCAAGAACTCTAGGCTGGCCATAGTGGCTCATGCTTATAATCCTAGCAGTTTGAGAGGCCAAGGCAGGAGGATCTCTTGAAGCCAGGAGTTTGAGACCAGCCTGAGCAACATAGTGAGACCCCATTTCTACAAAAAAAATTAAACAAACAAACAAACATTGGGCATGGTGGTGTGCGCCTGTAGTTCCAGCTACTCAGGAGGTTGGGGCAGGAGGATACCTTGAACACAGGAGTTCAAGGCTACAGTGAGCTATGATTTGTACCACTTCACTCCAGCCTGGGTGATGGAGTGAGATCCTGTCTCTAAAAAATAAATAGAGAAATAAAAGAATTCTATAGCTCTGGAAATCTTCCAGTGTTGGCCTGAGCTATATCCTCATGGACCCACCAGCAATATCTACCCACAAAATATATCTCCAAGTAATGCAATGAGTTGACTTATTACATGGATTTATTTAGAATTGACAATTAGAATTTTAGAGAATAATTGCCAAGAAATGATTATGGTTTTGACCATATTGGCTGTTAAGTGTTTCTTTCCGATAGTAATTAACCAACTATTTAAAGTCATGTCTGGTTCACGATTTTAAACCATGCCATTTCAGTAGAGATCAATGCCTGTGCTTCTATTCATGAAGGCAAATGGGCAGACTGACATTTACCTAACAGTGAAATTAAAATATTCAGATTTATTCAAGCTTACAAAGATAGATTTATTCAAGATGCAGGCAATAGAGTTTCATTTCACATCATTTTGACCTGGAGACAGTTTATTCCTTCTCCAATCCTGGCAGAGATATTTGCATGAAGATTTTTGTAACCTTGTGTAATGGTCTGGTATTAACCTTAAGACCACACTCTTTTGGAAACACAGGATGTGATGGCTCATTTTATGTATTGCTGGGAAGTTTTTTTGGTTTTGTTTGTTTGTTTGTTTTTAGATGAGATTAACATTTAAATCAATAGACTGAAAGTAGACGGCCCTCTGTAATGTGGGTGAGCCTCATCCAAGCTGTTGAAGGCCTGAAGAGAAAAGACTAAGATTTCCCAAGGAACAGGGAATTCTGCCTCCAGACTCCTTTTGGACTTGAGCTGCAGCCCCGAGACCCAGTTCTTCCCTGGGTCTCGGGGTTGCTGGCCTGTCCTGCAGATTTCCAACTTGCCAGTCCCCACAATCTTGTAAACCAGTTCCTTAAAATGAATCTCTGTCTATGTACATACACATCCTATTGGTTCTGTTTCTCTGGAGAATCCTGACTAATATACAGGGGAACTTCACTGTGAGTCCTTCCATGCTTGAAGGGTTTGTTGAAATGAGGGGATCTGGCGCCCACACAGAGGGCAGGGTATAGCTAGGCCCACAGGTACTTCACACACAGACCCAAAAGTGAATAATGGACAGCAGGATGCTGGGAAGAGCCTGTTGTAGCCCCTGACCAATTTCCTAGAGAGACAGGGCTGACCAATCCATCGGTGCTCACGGTAGCCTACCACACTTTTAAGGATCCATGAGAAAGTTCTATTTTTTTTTTTAATCAGTAGAGAAAAAAAATGAGATTTGAAGTTGAAAAAATTACAGATGATCCCCAACTTATGATGGTTCAACTTAGGATTTTTCAACTTTACCACGGGTTTATGAGGATGCAACCCCACTGTAAGTTCAGGAGCATCTGTGTTTTGATACATAATATTTTGATATATTCATCTTTATACTAACGTAGTCACAAAAATTATTTTTAATATCTTCTATGAAAGAAGGGACCCATGAAGGCAAAAGTGTATAGGGCCCACAAAAGTTGTAAGTCAGCCCTGTAGGGAGATGAAACTGTGTGTAGAAACATTGTATAGAAAACATTGATAAATATTGGCCGGGCGCAGTGGCTCATGCCTGTAATCCCAGCACTTTGGGAGGCTGAGGTGGGCAGATCACGAGGTCAAGAGATAGAGACCATCCTGGCCAACATGGTGAAACCCTGTCTCTACTGAAAATACAAACATTAGCTGGGTGTCGTGGAGTGTGCCTGTAATCCCAGCTACTCGGGAGGCTGAGGCAGGAGGATCGCTTGAACCAGGGAGTCGGAGGTTGCAGTGAGCTGAGATCGTGCCACTGTACTCCAGCCTGATGACAGAGCGAGCTCCATCTTAAAAAAAGAAAGAAAGAAAAGAAAACATTGATAAATATTAATAATAGAAGAGTTACTACCAGGTGATAGATAATGGAAAATTCAGTCTTAAAGTTGTTTGCTCCTTCTCCTATAGGTTGATATGAAACTGGTGAGTATTGAAATGACATCCAACAGTCTTCAGTCTCCCTAGTTCCACAATTTTGTGGCACTACAGCATTGCTCTTTTGGACGATGGCATTAACTGTATTTCAAGTCTATTTAAGGGAAATATTCCTGAGGAGCTAATTTAAATCAATAGCTTGTTAAGATTTGAAACACACCACTCAACATATGAGCTAAAATATTACATCTGCTGGGCCCAGTGTCTCATGCCTATCATCCCAGCACTTTGGGAGGCCGAGGCAGATGGATCACCTGAGGTCAGGAGTTCGAGTCTAACCTGGCCAACATGGTGAAACCCTGCCTCTCTTAAAAATACAAAATTAGCCACGCATAGTGGGGGGAGCTTGTAGTCCCAGCTACTGGGGAGGCTGAGGCAGGAGGATTGCTTGAACCCAGGAGGCGGAGGTTGCGGTGAGCCGAGATCACGCTATTGCACTCCAGCCTGGGCAACAAGAATGAAACTGTGTCTCAAAAAACAAAAAACAAAAAAAATTATTTTGGGGCTGCTTTTCATTAAAAAGAAAACCTTAAGAGGAAGAACCCAGAAGGTGAAACAGCTGTGAAAGCTCCGTGGCATGCTGAGACACATTGAATTTTTTCCATGTGACTGGAGGTCAGGCTAGATATTGGGCATTGGGGCAGAAACCCTGGGAATGCGGGTTTTGGCTGATAAAGAAGAGACTCACATACCTTAAGGAGTTTATTCCTTACCTTGCCTATTGTGGGCAGCTTTGTAGGTGGAGAGAGACGGATCAGGTCTGCATTTCAGAGTGGCTACTTTGTGGCAGCACAAAGGTTAGGTCAGCACAAAGTGAGTCAGAAGGGAGAGCAGTGAGGAGGCTCTTGCTTCAGTCTCCATTCTTTTTGGATGAAGCCTTGGCAGAACCATTCATTTCCATCCTAATATTGAAATGCCTTCACATTATTACATCAGCTTAGGCTATGTGACTTTTGAAAGCTTGGTAGGTTGGTGTCAGATAAATGAGGCCTTCGCACTCACTCACCTGGTCTCTGCAAGAAACTGGATCAAGGTGATGAGGAATGCACTCTTAATACCTAAACAAGAGGTCTTGGAAATTGTGTTTCTTATATTAACTAAACAAATGTAGTCAAATGCTATTATAAAGGATTGGCTGAAGAATATGTATTTCATTCATTCTATGCTCTACTTCAAAATTATCCTTGAAATGCAAGAGCCTGGGAGAGATGTCTACTTGGACTGCATTGTTTGGACCCTGTTTTAGGGATTGGCATTACGCCATTGGATTTGTAAATCAAAAAGTATCTGAGACAAATCTCTATCAATTTATTTACTTATTTATTGAGACGGAGTCTCACTCTGTCACCCAGACTGGAGTGCAGTGGTGCGATCTTGGCTCACTGCAACCTCTGCCTCCCAGGTTCAAGTGATTCTCCTGCCTCAGCCTCCCAAGTAACTGGGACTACAAGTGCACACCACCACACCTGGCTAATTTTTGTATTTTTAGTAGAGACGGGGTCTCACCATATTGGCCAGTCTGGTCTGGAACTCCTGACCTCAGGTGATCTGCCTGCCTTGGCCTCCCAAAGTGCTGGGATTGTAGGCGTGAGCCACTGTGCAGGTGGGAAGCGCAGGTACTTGTTATGTAGATGATGCCGCCAGGTAGCAGGCTTCATAGACAATAGATGGTAAATGTCTTCTTATCAGACCATAAAAGGTGGTAGACTCTCCTGAAAAGACCTAATAAAGAGAGAGATTCTTTACAGAATGTACATTTCCTCCACAAGAGACAGCTTTGCAGGACCACTTAAAAATATGACAAAGAAGGTGTGGCGCAGTGGCTCATGCCTGTATTCTCAACTCTTTGGGAGTCCGAGGCGGGCGGATCATGAGGTCAAGAGATCAAGACCATCCTGGCCAACATGGTGAAACCCTGTCTCTACTAAAAATACAAACATTAGCTGGGCGTGGTGGCACGTGCCTGTAGTCCCAGCTACTCAGAAGGCTGAGGCAGGAGAATCACTTGAACCCTGGAGGCAGAGGTTGCAGTGAGCTGAGATCACGCCACTGCACTCCAGCCTGGTGACAGAGCAAGGCTCTGTCTCAAAAAAAAAAAAAAAAAAAAAAGACAAATGTATTTTGAGGTAAAATACTTCGATTTCTTTCAGGGCTGTTATCTGTCATGTAATGCTATACTAGAGTCAGGTTGGAATTTGGTATCTTATTGCTACGGGAGTCTGTTCTCTCAGTCTTAAGATTTCTGTTTTAATGTTAAGGCTGGTCAGTTGTGTCTGAATTCCAAAGGGAGAAGGGTATAATGAAGTATGTTGGGCCTCCATTTTCCATCAAGGCTTGAACTAGTTTCAAATTTACTTTGGAATGCCCTTGGCCAAGAGGAGGTCTCCATTCAGTCAGTTGGAAGGCTTAGAATGTTATTTTTAGTTGATAGATTGTTTTGTGGGTTTTGAAATTTGTCATGATTTCTTGTCATGAATGGGTGTGTTGTAACTGAGCAGGTTCTTTGCTTTACCATGAGGTCCTAGTAAATCATGTTGAAGCGGTGTTGTTGTCTGGGGTAAATACTCAGGATTTGTCATTTTGCACCAAGAAGATTAAGGACACTGACACACATTAGGAGTGAGTTTAGGAGCAGAGGTTTAATACGCAAAAGAAAGACAAAGAAGAACAGCTCTCTCGCAAGAGAGAGGAGCTCCTGAAGGGGAAAAACTGGTCAGCTGCAGACTGTACCAGATTTTATAGGCAAGCTTGAGGAGGCAGTGTCTGATTTACGTAGGGCCCAGAGATTGGTTTGACCAGGTGCGATGTTTACCTAGTGCTTGGGGAAGCCTGGTGGTCCCACCCTAATCTTATTATGCAAATGGGGTCTTTGCCTGGCTGGTGCCATATTGTCTTCTCCTTACTGTGCACATGGTTTGGCAAAAAGAGAGATGAACATGCCTAGTCCCAGGAAGCCTTTTCCTTTTGGCACAACTGCCAACATCCACCCGTGCAAGCTTCCAGCTTACTTGTCTATGCCTGCAGCTTGATTTTACAAGCTGCTCTTTGTTAGAAAAGAAAATGATTTTGGGGCCGGGCATGGTGGCTCACGCCTATAATCCCAGCACTTTGGGAGGCCTAGGCGGATGGATACCTGAGGTCAGGAGTTGGAGACCAGCCTGACCAACATGGAGAAACTGTCTCTACTAAAAATACAAAATTAGCTGAGTGTGGTGGTGCATGCCTGTAATGTCATCTACTTGGGAGGCTGAGGCAGGAGAATCGCTTGAATCCAAGAGGCAGAGGTTGTGGTGAGCCGAGATCACGCTATTGCACTCCAGCCTGGGCAACAAGAATGAAACTGTGTCTCAAAAAACAAAAAACAAAAAAAATTATTTTGGGGCTGCTTTTCATTAAAAAGAAAACCTTACTGAGGACTCCTGTACCCTTACTAATAATTTCTTCTTCTTCTTTTTTTTTTTTTTTTTTTAGATGGAGTCTTGCACTGTTGCCCAGGCTGCATGCAGTGGTGTGATCTTGGCTCACTGCAACCTCTGCCTCCTGGGTTCAAGTAATTCTCCTGCCTCAGTCTCCTGAGTAGTTGAGATTACTGGTGCCCACCACCATGCGCGGCTTTCTTTTTTTTTGTATTTTTAGTAGAGATGGGATTTCACCATGTTGGTCAGGCTGGTCTCAAACTCCTGACCTCGTGTTCCACCCGCCTCTGCCTCCCAAAGTGCTGGGGTTACAGGCGTGAGCCACCGTGCTCAGCCACTAATAATTTCTTCTTAACTCCTGTATCAGTGTGACTCATGTCTGTCAACTTGGAAGGGCCAAGTCAAGCTGTGGTCCACCTCTAGGAAGTGTACAATACTCACAGCACATATATAATACTCCTGTGCTTCCTCTTATTTTTTCCCTCCTTTAATTTTTCTTTACTGCCATTTACTTCTTTTTTTTTTTTCATTCTTTCTTGTTTTCACACTAGATAAGAAATAGCCCTTAAGGTTTGGTTGGAAATTAAAGGAATTCTCTAAAATCCAGGTCTTTTGCAAACAGTAAAGATTATACGAAACACTAGCAAGGTGGGGCCTTGCCTTCAGTTTAGGGTCCTGCCATGGTACAGGAGAAGCATGTCCCAGAACCACAGAGTCCAGAAGAAGGCAACCTTTCTCCTTTTGTCTTATGGTTATGGAATACATCCATGTTTTTTAGTTCGCTAATGCTTCTGGGTGGACCAGGCTGAGATGGAGTGTTGCAGGCTATCTTTCTTAGTGTGGGAAAATCTGTGCACTTTCTAAGCCAGCCCATCTCCAGGGGGTGGGATCTTGGAGAAATCAGCCAGCTCCAGGGGCTAAGGGGATTTGGTTTAGCAGATGAGAATGGGACGAGACTGTCAAGTCAATCAAATGTGAGGACTGGGATGTTAGTAAAAAAAGCATACATTTGTTACCAGGAAGGAGTCCCAATTCAAACCCCCAAGAGAGGGTTCTTGGATCTTGTGCAAGAAAGAATTTGGGTGAGTTCACAGAGTAAAGTAAAAGCAAGTTTATTAATAAAGGAATAAAAGGGTGCCTACTCCACAGGCAGAGCAGCCTTGAGGGCTGCTGGCTGGCTATTTTTATAATTATTTCTTGATTATATGCTAAACAAGGGGTGTATTTATCGGGGGAACCAGCCCCCAATATTTCAACGTAAGTTCTTTCTATTTTCCCTAAGTGTCGGCTGGCTGAGAAATAAAGAGAAAGAGTACAAAGAGAGGAATTTTACAGCTGGACCTCCAGGGGTGACATCACATATTGGTAGGACGGTGATGCCCACCTGAGCTGCAAAATCAGCAGGTTTTTATTAAGGACTTTAAAAGGGAAGGGGGTGTATGAACAGGGAGTAGGTCATAAAGATCACATGCTTCAAAGGGCAAAAAGGAGAACAAAGATCACATGCTTCTGAGGTCAATAAAGATCACAAGGCAAAGGGCAAAATCAAAAACTCCTGATAAGGCCTATGTTCAGCTGTGCACATATTGTCTTGATAAGCATCTTAAATAACAGAAAACAGGATTTGAGAGCAGAGAACCAGTCTGACCTCAAATTCACCAGGGTGGGGTTTTTTCCCCACCCTAATAAGCCTGAGAGTACTGCAGGAGGCCAGGGTGTATTTCAGTCCTTATCTCAACCACATAAGACAGACATTCCCAGAGCGGCCGTTTAGAGACCCCTCCCTAGGAATGCATTCCTTCCCCAGGGTATTAATTATTAATATTCCTTGCTGGGAAAAGAATTTAGCGATACCTTCCCTACTTGCATGTCCATTTATAGGCTCTCTGCAAGAAGAAAAATATGGCTGTATTCTGCCTGACCCCGCAGGCAGTCAGACCCTATGGTTGTCTTCCCTTGTTCCCTGAAAATCGCTGTTATTCTGTTCTTTTTCAAGGTGCACTGATTTCATATTTTTCAAACACACATGTTTTACAATCAATTTGTACCGATAACACAATAGTGGTCCTGAGGTGACATACATTCTCAGCTTATGAAGGTAAGAGGATTAAGAGATTAAAGTAAAGACAGGCATAAGAAATTATAAAAGTATTAATTTTGGGAACTGATAAATGTCCATATTAAAATGAAATCTTCACGATTTATGTTCAGAGATTGCAATAAAGACAGGTGTAAGAAATTATAAAAGTATTGCCAGGCGCGGTGGCTCACGCTTGTAATCTCAGCACTTTGGGAGGCCGAGGCGGGCAGATCACGAGGTCAGGAAATCGAGACCACGGTGAAACCCCGTCTCTACTAAAAATACAAAAAATTAGCCGGGGGTGGTGGCGGGCGCCTGTAGTCCCAGATACTGGGAGAGGCTGAGGCAGGAGAATGGCGTGAACCCGGGAGGCGGAGCTTGCAGTGAGCCGAGATGGTGCCACTGCACTCCAGCCTGGGCGACAGAGCGAGACTCCGTCTCAAAAAAAAAAAAAAAAAAAAAAAGAAATTATAAAAGTATTAATTTTGGGAACTGATATATGTCCATATTAAAATGAAATCTTCACAATTCATGTTCCTCTGCCGTGGCTCCAGCTGGTCCCTCTGTTCGGGGTCCCTGACTTCCCACAACATGTACTATTCATGAGTTTTCTAGGAAAGGGATGAAGAATTCCCAGACTGGAGGGTTTCTCTTCTTTTTAGACCATGCAGGGTAATAACCTGATGTTGCCATGACATTTGCAAATCGTTATGCTGCTGGTGGGAATGTCTTTTAGCATACCAATGCATTATAATTAGCATATAATGAGCAGTGAGGATGACCAGAGGTTAGTTTCATTGCCATCTTGATTTCGATGGGTTTTGGTCAGCTTCTTTATTGCATCCTGTTTTATCAGCAGGGTCTTTGTGATTATACTTGATGATCTCCTGTCTCATCCTGTGATAAAGAATGCCTAACCTCCGGGAGACGCAGGTCTCAGCCTCATTTTACCTAGCCCCTGTTCAAGATGGAGCCACTCTGGTTCCAATGCCTCTGACACATTCATTTACTTAATTCTACAAATAAGTATTGCATGTTTACATTGTGAGGTCCTGAGTAGGGGAGGGAGGAAGGCATTGATTGCTTATTAAAAATTAAACACACAGCTTATTCCTTCCCCTTGTGCTAAATGCCAGGAGGGAGAAACAGGGGTTGGTGTGAGAGGAGAGCTGAAAGACAGAAATATGGTCAGAGAAATATGGTCAGTGGGAGCTGTGATCGGCAAAGATGTACAGACACAGGACCCTAGGCAGACAAATAATGAAACAGCCTTTGCAAAATTATGACTGAGACAGTGAAAGAGATCTAATATAACCGACTCCATCTTGGTTGTAACCTTTAAGCTGTCCTTATTCCTTCCTGGGTGTAGGCTGAACTAACTTTGGGAGGAATTTGGTTTAGAGTTTAAAATAAAGATAACAGCTCTTTCCCAAAACAAATCTCCTTCTTGCCTGGGGACTAGACTGCCTTTGTAGTACTAAGACATTAGCCATAAGATTAGAAATTATGGTTAAGGAGTCATTGCAGCTGGAGGCTACAAGACTCTGA
>NW_026652303.1:2117962-2135684 GCF_009828535.3 Hylobates moloch | reverse complement strand
AAAAAAAAAAAAAAAAAAAAAAAAAAAAAGATAATACTATAGATTCTTGCAGAAGACAGTAGTTACACAAAGATTAACAACCCTTTGTTGCAAGGCCTTGTAGAGAACATCTTCCTCGTGTTTTTTGCTTTGTTATCTTACATATAAACAAGCAGTGTATCTTGTTAGATATGAGTTCTCAATTTCTTTACAAAGATTAATATGTCAGTATGTTCAATTCTTTGCCTTCTACTTTTAAACTTAACTTCCTTGTAAAGCAACCTTTTTCAATGACCTACTCCACCCTGACTCATTCCGATCACCTACTCAACCCTAACTCATTCCAATTACCTGCTACCTGCTCTGCCCTGACTCCCGCCAAAGTACTCACCCTGTCATTCTCTTTAAATTAGCCAATTGGAATTAGTTTAGCCTGTGCGGTCTAACCCTAGCCAATAGGGGAACAACACAGCAGCAGGGGCCACGTGCATCAGGGAAAAGAACCCCTCCCCCTCCCTTGTCCAAGTGTGCGCTCACCATTGCTCCGTCTTTAAGGGCGCACACTTCTATAGAAGTAACTTGCCTTGCTGAGAATTAAAAAGAAAATGTTATATTCAAGTGCTATTCCTTTTGTAGCACTGAAGCTTTATAACAACCTTACATATAAACAAGCATCGTACCTAAGGTGTGCACGTTCCTCTTCTTGCTTTCGAGAATGCCCTGCTCTATCTGCTCTGTCTAGAGAGTAGCCATTCTTTTATTCCTTTACTTTCTTAATAAGCTTGCTTTTACCTTATTCTGTGGACTTGCCCTGAATTCTTTCTTGCACAAGATCCCAGAACCCTCTCTCGGGGTCTGGAATGGGACCCCTTTCCAGTTACAGTAGAATTGTTACAGGAAGGTTGATTTCTGCTAAAGTGAGACATGGGGAGATTACATTCTGCTACAATTTCCCACTTTCTTCTCATGTGTTTACAAAATGGGCCACTGTGGAGGCTCTGTTGCTCTCAGGAGTTTGTGCAGCTGGATGCTATGGATTCTGTCTAACAGAAGAAGTGGGTCCTAGAAATGATGAAGCAGCATTATTTTTATTGAGCCTTCTTCAGGCAGAGCTAAGGACACCTTGGAAAATAAAGTAAGGATTTAGTGCAAGACAGAAGCTATTTAATTTTCTCTCTGGCATGTCCTTTGCTAATTGGAGATGTTTTTCCAGTTAATAAAAATGTTAAAAATCACTGAATTCTTGGCAGCCAGGCATGGTGGCTCATGCCTGTAATCCCAGCATTTGGGAGGCTGAGGCGGGTGGATCACTTGAGGCCAGGAGTTTGAGACCAGCCTGGCCAATATGGTGAAACCCTGTCTCTACTAAAAATACAAAAATTAGCCAGGCATGGTGGTGCATGCCTGTAATCTTAGCTACTCCGGATGCTGAGGCAGGAAAATCTCTTGAACCCAGGAGGTGGAGGTTGCAGTGAGCTGAGATTGTGCCATTGTACTACAGCCTGGGTGACAGAGTGAGACTCTGTCTCAAAAAAAAAAAAAAAAAAAAAAAAAAATTGAATTCTTGTTTTAATCCTTGAAGACACTTAATCTTTTGGCCAGAACACTATTTATATTCCGTTTATTTTAACAATGAACTTCCTGTCCCAAATGTAGTCAAAATGTGTGCTTGCACAACAAAAGCATTGCAAACACTGCTGTGTTACAGTCTGGCCAATGCACCACAATGTATTGGTCTCTTTGTGTGAGTTATCACCTGGAGTACTTTGTCACAGGACCAAGAGAATTAAAGGGTGAGGTTGGAGCAAAATTTTAATAAGCGAAACGAGAAAGCTCACTGCAGGGGAGAGGGGACCCAGAAGAGGGTTGCTGGTTTTTGAAGTTGAATGCAAAGGCTTTTATAAGAAACCGATGAGGGCTGGGCATCTCATTTGCATAAGGTGCAAATTTCTGGTAGCTCCACCCTGACCTCCTAGTGCACATGTGGGCCCTTAGCTTAAGTTACTCCATATTGCTTTGTTCTCCTTACTGTGCATGTGTTAGGGGATGGAATTTTCCATTGAGGGCATGTCTGGGCAAGCCCCCCTGTGCAAGTTCCCTTATCCTGCAGGCTGTTCTTCAGTTTGAAAGAATTCATCCAAGGACCCACCCTAACTGTCTGCCTGACTAGTTTCTTCCTTTCTCCTCTCTCAGCTGGAACTCAGTGATTCTTCTTTTGACTTCTCCTTTGACCATGCAGGGGTCCAAGTTCAGGATTTCCTGTGGCCTCTGCAGCCAATAAAGAATTCACAAACACGGAATTCACAAACAGTTTTCAGATTCTTAAAGCCTGCAGTATATGAATATTAGGATGTAAAACTGAAAACCTAATTAATTGGACTTTTAAAACATGCTTCCAGTTGTCTTTTACTTAATTAAGAAATTGATTTTAATACTAAAATTACAGTCACTTTTTCTTTAAAAATTAGAACATTACAAATGAAGCTACAGTTTCCATTGACAACCGCCTCTAATCTTGATCATCTTCTCCCATTGTTCAGAGGTCATTATGATATAAGTTTGGTGAGTGTCCTTCAGACCATTAAAAATATTTTTTTCATTTCATTGTGCCTATACACATATTTTGTTTGGTATGTACTTTTAAGACATAAATGGTATCATACTGTTAGTTTTGTTCTCTAATTTACTTTATTTAAAAAACAGTATGTTTTTGAGATCTATTTATCTCCAAATAGATCCAAATGGATTTAGTCTGATTCTTTTTTTTTTTTTTTTTTTGAGACGGAGTCTCACTCTATTGCCCAGGCTGGAGTGCAGTGGTGCAATCTCGGCTTACTGGAAACTCTGCCTCCTGGGTTCATGCCATTCTCCTGCCTCAGCCTCCCTAGTAGCCGGGACTACAGGCACCCACCACTGCACCCAGCTAATTTTTTGTATTTTTAGTAGAGACAGGGTTTCACCGTGTTAGCCAGGATGGTCTCAATCTCCTGACCTCGTGATCCGCCTGCCTCAGCCTCCCAAAGTGCTGGGATTACAGGTATGAGCCACCACAACTGGCCTAGTCTGATTCTTTTAACTGCTTTGGAGATTCCCATTTATGAATGTACTATATGTCAGGCCTCTGAGCCCAAGCTAAGCCATCATATCCCCTGTGACCTGCACGTATACATCCAGATGGCCTGAAGCAACTGAAGAACCACAAAAGAAGTGAAAATAGCCAGGTCCTGCCTTAACTGATGACATTCCACCATTGTGATTTGTTCCTGCCCCACCCGAACTGATCAATTGACCTTATGACAATACACCCTCCACACCCTTGGGATAATGTACTTTGTGATATTCCCCCACCCTTAAGAAGGTACTTTGTAATATTCTCCCCACCCTTGAGAATGTACTTTGTAAGATCCACCCCCTGCCCACAAAAATTGCTCCTAACTCCACCACCTATCCCAAACCTTTAAGAACTAATGATAATCCCACCACCCTTTGCTGACTCTCTTTTCGGACTCAACCCGCTTGCACCCAGGTGATTAAAAAGCTTTATTGCTCACACAAAGCCTGTTGGGTGGTCTCTTCATACAGACATGCGTGACACTATAGTTAACTAATTTCTGTATTGATGGACACTTACAGAACATGAACATGCATATGAAATTAGAAGTAGAACTGTGGGTCACAGGGTATATGCCAAAGTGTCCCCTGCAGTGGCTGGGACATTTTATATATCCCTTCGTTAAGTTTACTTTAAATTTGTTTTTATTTATTATACAGTAAAGAAAAGTGTCTCCTGCAGTAGCTGGGACATTTTACATATCCCTCCACTAAGCATACTTTAAATTTGTTTTTATTTATTATACAGCAAAGAAAGCAATCATTGCTTCCAGATCTGGTACTAGTCTCCTTCCTTCCTTCCGTCCGTCCTTCCTTCCTTCCTTCCTTCCTTCCTTCCTTCCTTTCCTCCCTCCCTCTTTCCCTCCCTCCTTCTCTCTCTCTCTCCTCTCTCTTTTTCTCTTTCTTTCTTTCATCTGTCTTCTACTCATTTTCTTTTTCTTTTTCTTTTTTTTTGAGACAGAGTCTCTCTCTGTTGCCCAGGCTGGAGTGCAGTGGCATGATCTCGGCTCACTGAACCTCCACCTTCTAGGTTCAAGTCATTCTTCTGCCTCAGCCTCCCTAGTAGCTGGAACTACAGGCATGCGCTACCACGCCCAGCTAATTTTTGTATTTTTTGTGGAGATGGGGTTTCACCATGTTGGCCAGGATGGTCTCGATCTCTTGACCTAGTGATCTGCTTGCCTTGGCCTCCCATAGTACTGGGATTACAGGCATGAGCCACCCCACCTGGGCTTTTTTTTTTTTTTTTTTTTTGAGATGGAGTCTCGCTCTGTTGCCAGACTGGAGTGTAGTGGTGTGATCTTGGCTCACTGCAACCTCTGCCTCCTGGGTCCAAGCGATTCTCCTGCCTCAGCCTCCTGAGTAGCTGGGATTACAGGCATGAGTCACCACCCCTGGCCTTCTACTTGTTTTCTATCCAGCAATAGAATTCCCATTTTAGGCCTTAATTGCCTGATTTTTAGGTGAGGGAATAACAAGATTGTTTTGTGAAGAGTGAAAGTTTTTCTAAGTGCAGCCCCTGCCCACCCAGTGAAAAGAAGACTCAGGGGAGCAAGAGTGTTAAGAATATTTTAGAGCACTGCATTCACTTCAACAAGGATGTTGAATTAGAAGAATTTTTTTTTTTTTTTGAGACAGGGTCTCACTCTGTTGCCCACGCTGGATTGCAGTGGCACCATCATTGTCACTACAACCTCTGCCTTCCAGGCTCAAGCAATTCTTGTGCCTCAGCCTCCCGAGTAGCTGGGAGTAGAGGTGTGCATCACCATGCTTAGCTAATTTTTTTTGCATTTTCAATAGGGTTTTGCCATGTTGGTCAGGCTGGCTATGGACTCCTGGCCTCAAGTGATCCGCCTGCTTCAGCCTCCCAAAGTGCTGGGATTACAGGTGTGAGCCATTGAGCTTAGCTATATTAGAAGGATTTTTATTTGAATAAGAGTAACATCCAAGGGAAAAGAGATGGGAAAATAATGTAAGAACAATATGATCAGCTTTTTCACCGTACTTGATTTTATGCAGAAATGTCTTCTTCCAAAACTTTTCCCACAGCTGCTGAAGTATAGACACTCAGATATATTTTCTGGATCCCACAGCTGCCACACTCTCCCCTGCAGGCTCTAGTGGGCCCCAGAAACCAAGAGCAGACAGAAGAAGGAAGAAAACCAGGAGGGCCAGGAAAGTCCTCCCAAGTGGGGAGAATTGCAAATAGTCAAAAATTGACAGGATGAATGATTATATTGGAGAAATGCAACTTTCAAGATTTAATGTATACACTGTAAATTAGGGAAGAAACTTTTTGTAGTGAGAAGAACATGGACAGTAGGGGAGGGCTTCTTAGAAGGAGTTGCTTACTGGGCACCACTGGAAGCTTGGTGGGGACGTGGGGAGAAAGAGAGGGAGAGAGAAATAGAAAGAGAGAGAGGGAGAGGGAGAGAGGAGACAGGCACAAGCAGGCATTCCATAATGGAAGAGCCTGCGGTAATACGATTGTGTACTGCAGCATGGGATAATGCTGGGACAAAGAGTAGATTGGTTATGGGATAGAATGATAAGAATGGAATGGATTTAGGAGCTTTTGTGTGTCAGGGGCAGACAGTGATTTTCTTCTTATTTTTTCGTCCATGGGATAATAAGACAACTAAATACCATAGTAGCAAGACTGGCCCAAGACATTGTCCCCAGGTCAGATAATTGGGCACATTGTGTACTAAATTATGAATAAGCTTATCTTTGCTTTATGCCATTGAGCTTTGAAACCATCCTTTATTCTGAAAAGACTATGAGCCACCCCGTGAGACAATTTCAATCATTATCATAATAATATCAGTAGCAGAATCAAATCATATGTAGTTGGCTCTCTAAAACTAATCTAAAATTGCTTCATGGGTTAGCTGAGAGGTACCTAATAACTTAGATTGTCCTCAGGTGAGGACAAATGGATGAGTTTTTATTTAATCTTGCCATTTTAAATAGGGGAAAAATTTTTTTAAGGGAAGATTGTTTGATACAGGAAAAGTTGAAGAATTTTCAGAAAATTTTATGTAGTCCAGGAGGACTGAATTAAGAGAGAAAACCCCCAAGATGTCAGCTTTCATATCTGTTCAAGTCTATGTTACCTATGGTTGTTTCTTTGTCATCACCTTCTTCATAAAGATACAGCATAGCAGGGTTGGTGATGTTTGTCAGTTCTTGTCTCTGTTTTTAAATTTAAGAGGGAATGTTTATTCTAATTGTGAAAGCAATACAGTTATTGTAAAGGGTTTGTAAATACAGAAGCATAGGTGGGGTGTGGTGGCTCATGCCTGTAATCTCAGCACTTTGGGAGGCTGAGGCGAGTGGATCAGTTGAGGTCAGGAGTTCGAGACCAGCATGGCTAACATGGTGAAACCCTGTCTCTACTAAAAATACAAAAATTAGCCAGGCGTCATGGCACATGCCTGTAATCCCAGCCACTCGGGAGGCTGAGGCAGGAGAATTGCTGGAATCTGGGAGGCGAAAGTTGCGGTGAGCCGAGATTACGTCACTGCACTCCAGCCTGGGTGAGAGGGAGACTCTGTCTCAAAAGAAAAAAAAAGGAAAAAAAAAAAAGAATAAGACTTCTTGAACAAATGAGAAAAATGATTTTAGTTGGAAGACTCAACATTTAAAACATATAAATTCTCCATAGTTTACTTATAAAATTAACATGACCCCAATAACAATACCAATAAAATTTTTTGGAATTTTCCAAGAAGATTTTGAATTTCATATGGGAAATAGCCAGGGTTATTCTGAAAAATAAACCCTACCAGATACAAAATATCTTAATGGCCTCAGGGCTGCCTTTCAAGCCCTGCTGCCACGATGTTTTGTCTGTGTTTGTCTGTAGGCATCGCTGCTTTCTCTCAGATCCTTGCCGGCATGGGCCAGATCCCTGCCACAGGGCCCTTGCATGGACTTTTTGCTATTTGAATGATGTGGGCAGCTCCTGCTTCAATACCTCTTGACTATTTCTTTTTTTTTTGAGATGGAGTCTTGCTCTGTCGCCCAGGTTGGAGTGCAGTGGTGCGGTCTCGGCTCACTGCAAGCTCCACCTCCCAGGTTCACGCCATTCTCCTGCCTCAGCCTCCTGAGTAGCTGGGACTACAGGTGCCTGCCACCACACCTGGCTAATTTTTTCGTATTTTTAGCAGAGACGGGGTTTCGCTGTGTTAGCCAGGCTGGTTTCGATCTCCTGACCTTGTGATCTGCCTGCTTCGGCCTCCCGAAGTGCTGGGATTACAGGTGTGAGCCGCCGCACCTGGCTGACTATTTCATTCTTATTTAATCATCACTTCTGGCTGGGTGTGGTGGCTCATGCCTGTAATCCCAGCACTTTGGGAGGCTGAAGCAGGCAGATCACCTGAGGTTGGGAGTTCGAGACCAGCCTGATCAACATGGAGAAACCCCATCTCTACTAAAAATACAAAATTAGCAGGGTGTGATGGTACATGCCTGTAATCCCAGCTATTTGGGAGGCTGAGGCAGGAGAATCGCTTGAACCTGGGAGGTGGAGGTTGCAGTGAGCCAAGATCGCGCCATTGCTCTCTAGCCTGGGCAACAATAGTGAAACTCCATCTCAAAAAAAAAAAAAAAAAGTTCATCACTTCTTTAGGGAACTCTTTCCTTCCACCTCCTTCAACTGAAGTCATTTTCCTTTGTTAGCTGCCTTTTTGCCTTCCTTGCATTTATTTCATTTTGTAATTATACAATTCTAAGTGTGGTTGTTTGATAAATTCTCTTTCCCCTTTTAGACTGTCAGCTCATTGCGTGATCCAGAGTAGGCTATCAGTAAATATTACTTGGTGGATAATCTCCAGAATGCTGGACTCTGAGGGTGATGTAAATCCAGCAACTACCTTCTAAACTCAGTCATCAAAAGAGCTCTCCAAATGTAGTCCCTACTCCAGTGTCAAGGGAATAATATCTTAATATATAGCTTCGCTTCTTTTCTTTTTTCTTTTCTTTCTTTCATTCATTTCTTTTTTTTTTTTTTGAGACAGGGTTTTGCTCTGCTGCTGAGGTTGGAGTGCAGTGGTGCGATCACAGCTTACTGCAGCTTGACCACCTGGGGCTCAAGCGCTCCTCCCACCTCAGGCTCCCAAGTAGCTGGGACAACGGGAACATGCCACCACACCCAGCTAATTTTTCATAGAGATGGGATTCTCACTGTTGCACAGTCTGGTCTGGAATTCCTGGGCTCAAGTGATCCTCCTGTCTCATTCTCCCCAAACACTGGGATTACAGGCGTGAGCCACTGCACCTGGCCTAGCTTCTTTTCTTTAAAAAAAAAAAAAAAAAAGAGATGTTAGTCATTGAAAGAAATAATCAAATAATCATAGCCATTGGGAAACTTATTTTCCTAATAAATGTTATAAAATGGTATGCCATACATACTATAGGTGAAATCTCTTATATGTGACCTATGTCCTCATACGGCCTAGTTTAGAAAATATGGCGTGGTGGTCAGGGTGGAGAAGACCCTCCGACTATTGAATGAGTCTGAACAGGATGTGGTTCTCTAATAAGAGATTCAGTTAAACTTTTTATGCTTTTTCCCCAGAGTACATATCTACCATCTTCTTGGTTGTGCTATGATTGGCAAACACTAGCTATTACTAAGAGCTCTGTAGGTTTTGTTTGGCATTTTGTGGATTGAATCACACAGGTCATGACGCTTGTTGAAAAGTTATGAGCTTTAAGAAGACTTTTGCATTCATGACTATATCAAACAGTAGTTGCTGGCAGTGGAGTAGTCTCTGGCAGTCTTAAAAAGATTTTATCGCTGAGCCTCCTGAGGCCATTTCGATACTCCGGGAAATCCTCCTTTATGTGACCTCTTTCGTATTCCTTCAAAAACGAATGACTTTCTTCTGTGTCTTTCACAAAGACCACAGGCCTTGGAAACTCCATAGAGGTGGTGTAGATATCCAACCTCAGTAATAATTCTTGAAGGAAGCAGGCATATGGCATGAGTGGGATGGAAACGGGACCAGAGGGTTCAGTCTGCAGCCCACAGGCCAAACCCACAAAATCTGTTCTGCAGGTGTGTTTATTTGATTCATATGTGTTTCTTTTTTAAACATTTAAATCAGTTGCCAACCTGCAAAAACCGGGAATTTACACTTCAAAAAGTCTGGATGTATGGCTTGTCTTGAAAAACCGGAATGATTTGGAATTGGAAATTCCCAAATTGGAGTGGTTTGGCCAGGCTGGAAATTCCTTATTTCTGTATCTGCAAACATCAGTGGAGCTGAGATCTGTTCCCTTCCAGATGGGCAGGGGCTGTCCATGTGTGACCCAGCCATGTCTCATCTCACATGTTCATTTCAGTTGCCTTCATGATTCATGGATATGAGATTATGAGATTGAGAATATCATGGTTATGAGGTTATGAGACTGAGTATAAAAGGCATAGTGAATAGTTACAAAGGAGACAGACTTTTACATTTAGATCACATGATCTCTTTGATAAATAAATGAGACACTTTAATCAACAGACAAGAAATGAGTTGATCATCTTTGTGATCTGGACAAAGAAAAACAACGAAAACTGTCCCTAGTTACACAGGATGTAGCATTGTTCTCCTCTGATAATTCTTTGTTGAGTCTATTGATTCTGGGCAGAGGTCAAATACCATTTGAGCTGGGTGGAAGGAAAACCTTTTTTTGTTGTCTTGTTTTTGGAGGCAGTCTTTCTCTATTGGCTGGGCTGGGGTGCAGTGGTGCAATTATAGCTCACTGAAACCTCAAATTCCTGGGCTCAAGTGATCCTCCTGCCTCAGTCTCTCAAGCAGATAGGACTACAGGTCATGACACCACGCCTGACAAATTAAAAAAATTTTTTTTTCTTTTTGTAGAGATAGGGTCTTGCTGTGTTGCCCAGGCTGGTCTGGAACTTCTGGCCTCAAGCAATCCTCCTGCCTTGGCCTCCAAAAGTGCTAGGATTATAGGTGTGAGCCAACACACTCTGCCACAGGCCAATTCTTAAATGACAAATCTCATCACCATCCTAGAGGAGCACATCATTTGTTCCTGAACTTTCTCCTGCCTCCCTTTGAACTTTGAGAATGAGAACCAAATGGTCTGAATATAACACTTCTCTGTGTAGCATGTTTGACACATTTGGAATACAAAGAATGCTTCTGCCTTTAATCTTGCTTTGTGCAGCTGCACAGAAAAGATCGTTTAACACTCTTCTTTATGTTTTGTATTTTGGGGGAATTCTACCAGGAAACTTACAATCATCTTTTGGAAGTCCCAGTCACACGGGAGCAGTTAAACCACTATCGGAATGTGGCTCAAAATGCTCGAAGTGAACTTGCAGCAACTTTGGTCAAATTTGAATGTGCTCAGTCTGAGGTAAGATAATGCATCTCCATCACTCAGAAATGGGCCTTCTTAGCTTCTTATAAAATGAAACAGATCACGCCTGTAATCCCAGCACTTTGGGAGGCTGAGGCAGGCAGATCACGAGGTCAAGAGATCCAGACCATCCTGGCCAACATAGTGAAACTCTGTCTCTACTAAAAATATAAAAATTAGCTGGGCGTGGTAGTGAGCGCCTGTAGTACTAGCTACTCGGGAGGCTGAGGCAGGAGAATCGCTTGAATCTGGGAGGTGGAGGTTGCAGTGAGGCGAGATCACACCACTGCATTCCAGCCTGGCGACAGAGCGAGACTCTGTCTCAAAAAGAAAGAAAAAAGAAACAGAATGTAGGAGTGATTAGAAATAGGACAGTGGGATATAGATTTAAGAATTTTGGCAAAGTTAAAACTTGTTCTCTTGTGTCTATCCCCTAGAATTCCTGAAAAGTTATGCATTTGCCAGATTGTAAAGCCAGGTGGCTTGGGCTGAATTCTGGATCTCAGAGGAGCTATACAGCCTTGAGAGATCTGGGGGCACCTGAAGATGTTAAGTAAAGCTCCGTGGGCCTCAGAGAACTTTCAGCATCTCTCAGAATATCTTCTTTTAATGTGGATTGCTTGCAATCTGGAGTTCTTAGGAGGGAATTCTGAATCCCTTTCCTGTGGTAGTTCCAACTGGCTGGGGAAATTCTAGGAAGAAGCGTGGGATTCATCTACCCTGTAGGCTAGCTCAGGTTTAGAGTGGAGTTTCTGAGAGTCTTCCTAAACTCATTCTGCTTATAGCCTGGTGGCCCCAGGGAGTTCTAGACTGGCCTGTGATTTCTCACTAAGGCTGCCAGGACCCCATAGAAAGATGAGTTGATAATGTATGTGTGAATAAATGTATGTATGCACACTCACAGTTCCAAAGAAGTACACGCTTTCGTAACTTTTTCTCATAGGGTAGGTCTGACATTTTAATTCAATAGAGCATATATATTGTTCAGCATTTTGATATCACAGAACTCATCAAAGTTAAAATGTTCTCTTTATATAAATCCTATAGGGATTTTTCTTTTCTCCCATTTTTTTCCAGAAATTGAAATATTATTTTTATTTATCACTCACAGAGTCCAGAAGATAAGTGTGAGAAATACAGTGATACACTGAGTAGTCTGTGTTTAAGTGGGGAACAGTTATGGCTGTGAAATCACAGATCATGTGATTTGTAGGTTCCTTGTCTAACTGTTTATCAGCAGCAATAAGAGCAATACAGATTTAGAAAATGTGGACCATTGCAAAATATTTTATTGCTTATGCAATCAACATCATAAATGTCTCCTGAATGAGACTAAACAACTTAAGACATTGCTCAATTGGTTTTGGAAAAGATAGAATATAAAGTCCATTATTTAGGCAGAATTTCTCATTTGGTAATACAGATACAAATATTAGAAAAGAAAATAAAGTTAGATTAAGTCATGAATAAAAGGGTGAACATTTAAATGATGGCTTTGGGTTTCTTAAAGATACTTCAAACTTATGTTGTTAAGGTTTTTTTTTTTTTTTAACTTCTTTTCTGTGTTAGCTTCGAGACCTCCGATCCAAGATGCTTTCTAAAGAAGTCTCCTGTCAAGAATTGAAAGCTGAAATGGAGAGCTACAAGGAAAACAATGCCAGAAAATCATCTCTCCTTACCTCTTTGAGAGACAGAGTTCAGGAGCTAGAAGAAGAATCAGCAGCACTTTCCACTTCTAAAATCAGAACAGAAATCACAGCTCACACTGCAATCAAGGAGAACCAAGAATTAAAGAAGAAAGTTGTAGAGTTAAATGAAAAATTACAGTAAGGATACCGCAATATATTTTTCGCTTTAGCTAGCATTAAAATACTAGCTTCTGATAGCAAGATTTTTTTTTGAACGTACTGGCATTTTGCATTACTTGGCCCTGAAACTGAATTTGAAAAAAAGTTATTGACCTCAAATATCTTTGGAATCTTGACAAATTTTTCCAAGGCTCATTTCTAAATGTCATCAAGAGTCTTAACAAATACAGCCTTGTCTTAAGCATGTTTATAGCCTATCAATTAGGGCTGCAAATGCTTATTTACACAATTTCGAAGATTTCTCTAAGTAGAGTTTAACCCTGAGCTGGTGGGATAGTACACAGAGGTAGATATTTATTTAGTAGCCAGTTATAAAAACATCCCAGAAGCTAGACCACTCCAGATCACACTGAACATTCCTCATTAGATTTTATTGCTACTTTATGCAGAGAACTCATGAAACCTAGGTTTTCCACACTTCATTCTGACAAGAGGTGATTATTGAGACAAGATTGGGAACGAGTTGTTCCTAAAATATATTTTAAAATTCTACGAATGAGTTAAATATCTTTAGTAACAAAATACACGATATTTATTTTACTTATTTCATCTTAAAAAAACAACCCAATACTTCCAGCCCCTGTCCTCTTTCTCTACTTCCACTTACAGCAAAAACTCCTTAAACATTGTATGTATGTCCGGGCGTGGTGGCTCACACCTGTAATCCCAGCACTTTTGGAGGCTGAGGTGGGCAGATTACTTGAGGTGAGGAGTTTGAGACCAGCCTGGCCAACATGATGAAACCCTGTCTCTACTAAATACAAAAATTAGCAGGGTGTGTTGCTGGGTGCCTTTAATCCCAGCTACTTGAGAGGCTGAGATATGAGAATTACTTGAACCTGGACAGGTGGAGGCTGCAGTGAGCTGAGATCACACCACTGCACTCCAGCCTGGGCAACAAAGAGAGACTCTGTCTCAAAAAAAAAAAAAAAATGTTGTATGTATTCATGGTCTCCAATTTCTCTTCTCTCTCTGGAATCTGCTCCACTGAAACCACTCATTAAGGTCATCAGTGAGAGCACAGTGCAAGTTAAATGGTCAGTCTTATCTTACTTGACCAATCAGTGGCATCTGTTACAGTTGATCTTTTTCTTTGAACCACTTTCTTCTTCTTTTGGCTTCCAGGATATTACACATGCCTAGGTTTTTTCTTTTTTTAATCTTACCTTTCTATCTAGTGTCTTTCACTGTTTCTCCTCATCTCTTTGGCTTTCAAATACTGGAATACTTCAGGGATCCGCCCTTGAATCTCTTCTCATTTGTATCTAAATTTACTCTCTTCGTGATATCATTTAGTTTCATGGCTTTAAGTATCTAAATGCTGGTGACTCCCACATTTCTGTGTCTAGCCTGGATCCCTTCCCAGAGCTCAAGAACCACATATCTTACTAGCTACTGCACATCTCCATGTGGATCTCTGACAGGCATCTCAAACTTTTTTTTTTTTTTTTTTTCGAGACGGATTCTCGCTCTGTTGCCCAGGCTGCAGTGCAGGGGCGCGATCTCGGCTCACTGCAAGCTCCGCCTCTGGGGTTCACGCCATTCTCCTGCCTCAGCCTCCTGAGTAGCTGGGACTACAGGCACCCGCCACCACGCCCGGCTAATTTTTTGTATTCTTAGTAGAGACGGGGTTTCACCGTGTTAGCCAGGAAGGTCGCGATCTCCTGACCTCATGATCCGCCCGCCTCAGCCTCCCAAAGTGCTGGTATTACAGGCGTGAGCCACCGCGCCCGGCCCATCTCAAACTTAATGTGTCCAAAACGGAGCTCCCAGTGTTCCCACAAAATCCTTCTGCACTTTTCCTCATCTCATGTGCTCATAATTCCATTCTTCTAGTTGATCATTTCAAAATTCTTGCTATCAAACTTGGTTCTCTTTCTCTTTTCACCCTCCATGTCTGATTCTTCAGCAAATCCCATCATATCTATCTTCAAAACAAATCTAAATTTTGTCAGCTTTCCATTATCACCTTTATTGTCACTAACTTGATCCAAGCCACCATTAACTCTCCCCTGGAGTATTGTAATATGTATCTGTTACAGCAGCATCCCACTGCTGGTACTAATTTCTGTCTTAGTTGGTTTGGGCTGCTATAAGAAAAATACCATATACTGGGTGGCTTAAATGAAAGAAATTTATTCCTTGTAGTTGTGGAGGCTGGGAAGGCCAAGATCAAGATGTTGGCCTATTTAGTTCCTGGTGAGGGTCCTCTTTCTGGTTTGCAGATGAATGCCTTCTTGCTGTATCCTCACACGGCAGAGAGAGAGAGATCACCTCTCCATGTTTCTCCTCTTCTTCCTCCTCTTCCTTCCTCCTCCTCCTCCTCCTCCTTCTTCTTCTGCTGCTTCTTTTTTTTTTTTCTTTGACAGAGTGTTGCTCTGTTGCCCAGGCTGGAATGCAGTGGGTGTGATCTTGGCTCACTGCAACCTCTGCCTCCCGGGTTCAAGCAATTCTTGTGACTCAGCCTCCCAAGTAGCTGGGATTATAGGTGTGCATCACCATGCCCAGCTAATGTTTTGTATTTTTAGTAGAGATGGGGTTTCACCATGTTGGCCAGGGTGATCTCAGACTCCTGGCTTCAAGTGATCTGTCTGCCTCAGCCTCCCAAAGGGCTGGGATTATAGGGATAAGCCACCACGCCCAGCCAGTGTCCCTTCTTATAAGGGCACTAATCTCATTCATGAGGGCTCCACTCTTATGACCTAATTACCTCCCAAAGGTCCAACCTCCAAATATTATACCATCATATTGGGAATTAGGACTTCAACATATGAATTCTCGGAGGACATAAACATTTTGTTCATAGCAGTGGTTTTCCTGCCTCTGACTGTGCCCCCTGCAGCCAGAGTGATCCTGTTAAAACACAAATTAGATCGTGTCAATTCTTAGCACAGAGTCCTCCAGTGACTTCTGTTCTCATTCAGGGTAAAGACAGTGTTTTCTATGAGCCAAAAGGCTCATCCTGACCTGGTTTTGCTACCATTCTCCTCCTTATTCTTTCTATTCCAGATCGCTGTCTTCTTTGCTGTCCCTTGAACCTGACAGACCTCATCGTACCTCAGGATCTTTGCAATTGTTAATTTCTTTTCCTGGAAGGCTCTTCCCCCAGATGTCACATGGCCGCCTCCGTTTCCTTTAAGTCTTCACTCAGATGGCACTTTTCAAGTGAGATGTTCCATGAATAACATAGCTAAAAATTTACTCCTCTAATAGCTCTTGCCCCTCTTTCCTTACTGCTTAATTTTCTCTCTCTAGTCCTATTATAATGTACTATACATTTTACATATATTAATATTTTGATTATTGTCCATCTTTCCAAATAGAACATAAGCTCCATGAGGTCAATAATTTTTTTTTTCAGAGATGGGGGTCTCACTATCTTGCCCAGGCTGGCCTAAAATTCCTGGGTTCAAGTGATCCTCTCACCTCAGCCTCCCTAGTAGCTGGGACTACAGGTGCACACCACTGCGCCTGGCTGGATTTGTATCTCTTTTGTTTACTATTGTATCTTTAGCACCTTTAATGGGGCTTGGTGTATGGTGGGTACTCAATAAGTATTTATTAAATAAATGAGTAGTAAAAACACTATATGCATATTGTAAAAAATATTTTTTATACAGAAAAGTGCCAAGAAGAAGTTAATAATTACTTAAAACCTTATGATTATAGAAAAGCTATAATTAATATTAATATTTTATTGAACATATTTTTCAGAAAATCATATACAAATGACTTTAGGTAGTGTACTATTTTTACTGAATCATATGTTCTAAATATATATATGTGTGTGTGTGTATATATATATATATATATATATATATATATATATTTTTTTTTTTTTTTAAGACAGAGTCTTGCTCTGTCACCCAGGCTGGAGTGCAGTGACATGACCTCGGCTCACTGCAGCCTCCACCTCTTAGGTTCGAGCAGTTCTCATGCCTCAGCCTCTTGAGTAGCTGGGATTACAGGTGTGTGCCACCACACCCGGCTAATTTTTGTATTTTTAGTAGAGACAGGGTTTTGCCATGTTGGCCAGACTGGTCTCGAGCTCCTGATCTGCCTGCCTTGGTCTCCCAAAGTGTTAAGATTATAGAAGTGAGCCACTGTGCCTGGCCATGTGTTGTAAATATTTTAAAAACTCATTCAGTATATAATTTTATTTATTTACTTATTTAAGACAGGTTTTCACTCTGCCACCCAGGCTGGAGTGCAGTGGCGCAATTATGGCTCACTGCAGCCTTGACCTCCTAGGCTCAAGTGATCCTCCCACCTTAGCCTCTTTTGTAGCTGAGACCACAGGTGCATGCCACTACACCCAGATGATCTTTAAATTTTTTTGTAGAGATGGCGTCTTGCCATGTTGCCCAGGTTGGTCTTGAATCCCTGGCCTCAAGCAATCCTCCCACCTTGGCCTTCCAAAGTGCTGGGATTACAGGCGTGAGCCACTGTGCCAAGCCTAGTACATAATTTTAAATGGCTCATTGTGTTCCTTTGCTTGAAATACCATAATTTACTCAATCAATTACTTCTGCTATTTCTACAGGCTCTTAGGTTAGTTCCACTTAAAAAATTACTAAAAACCAAGTTGCAATGAATATCTATGTGATTCATATTTTTACATTTCTGTGATTCTTTTCTTTTTTTTTCTTTTTTTATTAATTTTTTTTGCACACAAAAAACAATAAACATTTTCTAAAAATACATGCAAACAAAAAGATGCGTATCAAACATATTAGGAAGGTTGCACATGGGAAGTCGGGGAATAGAAATGGGGGGTGGGAGTTAAAATAAATGAGAGAGGGACTTTATATGGATCAGTGATAATAACTCAATCCTCTATTTGACAAAGAAGAGGGAGAAGGAAGAGGAAGAAAAAGAAAGTGGGATAAAGGATCAGAAAGGGAGGAAAATAGAAAAAATTAGAGTATGACTCCAGGGTAGACCTGTTTTGTTGTCACTGAGTTGGTTGGTTAGTTTGTCTGTTGTATTTTTCATGTTTCGCCAAGTTGGCCAGACTGGTCTCGAACTCCTAGCCCGAAGTGATCAACCCGCCTCGCCCCCCAGAGTGCCGGGACCACAGGCGTGAGCCACCACGTCCAGCCCCCACATTGCTCCTGGCCTCCGTGGTAGACCCCCCAGATGGAGCGGCCGGGCAGAGGCGCTCCTCACTTCTTCCCAGACACGGGGCGGCCGGGTAGAGGCGCTCCTCACTTCCCAGACGGGGCGGCCAGGCAGAAACGCTCCTCACTTCTTCCCAGACGATAGGTGGCCGGGCAGAGGCGCTCCTCACTTCCCAGACGATGGGTGGCCGGGCAGAGGCGCTCCTCACTTCCCAGACGGGGCGGCCGGGCCGAGGCGCTACTCACTTCCCAGACGATGGG
>NW_026652303.1:2070249-2117862 GCF_009828535.3 Hylobates moloch | reverse complement strand
GGCCGGGCAGAGGCTCTCCTCACTTCCCAGATGGGGCAGCCGGGCAGAGGCGCTCCTCACTTCTTCCCGGACGGGGCGGCCGGGCAGAGGCGCTCCTCACTTCTTCCCGGACGGGGCGGCCGGGCAGAGGCGCTCCTCACTTCTTCCCGGACGGGGCTCTGTGATTATTTTCTTAAGGTAGATTCCTGAAACTTTGTTGGGTCAAGTGAATTGCAAATAGAAATGGAAGTAGTTTAGAGACCTCTGGAATGGAGAAGAAAGATTGAAATCTTGGGGTTAATGTATGGAATCACGTATGTAAATCAATCAGCACCATACAATTAATTATGCCTTTCCTGGGTCCAAAAGACTGAAGAGTTTTACCTTTCGTATGCTAAAATAAGAACTCAGAAATATAGTGATGTTAGTCTTTTATCGTTACACATTTTTCTAAGTAGAAATCTGATATGCTTTGAGTATCTGCAATTACATGCTTTGTTAATCTTTGAATAGCGTGAAGGAATTTGCAGTAAACACTCAACATGGTAAAAAGGAAAAGCAATAATCATGTTTATTATCTTGGATATTTGAAAAATGACACTAAATTACTGAAATGATTCTAATTTGCCTTTAAATTATGCCTATTTTTGACAATCTCTTAGTTGCTAACATTTAAAGCATTAGAAATAGACCATACTATTTCAACAAACCTATCGGAGATTTGAAATAATATATTCATAATGGACCATAAATTTCCTTTTTCCTTGACGGGCCAATTCTAGTACTCTTCCAATGCTCTTTTTTTCCTTTTATTTTTAGTTGACTTGTAATAATTGTACATATTTATGGGATATGGAGTGATATTTTGATACATGTACACAATGTATAATGATCAAATCAGGGAAATTAGTAAATCCATCATCTTGAACATTTATCATTTTTTTGTGTTGTGAACATTCAAAATCCTCTCTTCTAGCTATTTGGAAACTAAATTCTTGTTAACCATATTCACCCGACTATGCTACAGAACACTAGAACTTACCCCTGCCATCTAGCTTTATAAGTTTATAACTATCTTTATAAGTTTATAGCCATTGACTAACCTCACTGTATTCTCCTTCATCCGCTACCCTTTCCAGCCTCTAATAATCAAAATTCTACTCTGTTTCTACGAGTTCAATTTTTTTTAGCTCCCACATATGAGTGAAAACATGAGGTAATTATCTTTCTGTACTTGACTTATTTTACTTAACATAATATCCTCCAGGTTCATCCATATTGCCACTCCTGACAGGATTTCACTCTTTAAAAGGCTGAGTAGTATTCCGATGTGTATGTATCATATTTTTTTTCCCCATTCACTCACTGATGGGCACTTATGTTGATCCCCTATCTTTGCTATTATGAATAGAACTGCAGTAAACATGGGGGTTCAGACATCTCTTCGATATACTGATTTTCCTTCCTTTCTTCCAATACGCTTTAAAGACTGAGGGCGTGTGAAAACTAATAATGAACTTTACTGGTGATTGAGCACACCTGTTTTCCAGAGGCGAGACTCTTCTGTGCTTTTGATGTATTTGTTATTATAGTTATGCCTGGCCACGAACCAGGACCCTTATAAATCACTGTATTGTAAAGTTTGAAAATAAAATGAGGCTTGGTCCTCTAGAACCAATGTGGTAGCACTCTCCTTCCCCATGAGGCCCCAGTGAAGACCCATGGCTATGTGGATTGTGAGCATGTGTGCTCTAGACACGTGCCTCCATTTTTAGAGATCCTAAAGGGTTGAAGCTAGGGGAATTCATTTCCCCTCCTGTTACTAAGTCCACAATGCCTTGAAGATTTCCTTATATTTCTGCAAAGCACAGGTGTCCTGAAATTGCTGCCACTTTTCTCCTTCCTTTATAGGGCTTTATAGGGCTTCTGTGACAATAATTTGCTCTGTGTCTGGGAAACTGTGTTGTGTTGAAAATGACAATTATTTCCCCCATAGAGCTTATATTCTGACTTAGTTTGATGAATGTTATCTTCCATGGTGTTAGATGCTGACTTATTTGTTATTTGCTTAACAGAAAGTGTTCAAAAGAAAATGAGGAGAATAAGAAACAAGTTTCAAAGAATTGCACGAAACATGAGGAATTTCTGACTCAACTGCGTGACTGCTTGGATCCAGATGAGAGGAATGACAAGGCATCAGATGAAGATTTAATTTTAAAGGTGTCTGTATGCAGATTAAAAAGTCTACAAATGTAGTGGTAATTCTGACATGTGGCATGAAAGGAAGTGCTGTGGTTGAGTTTGGGGGTGGCAGGAGAATGGCACAGTAGACCAAGTGTAGCATTAATTAACTGTGTGACTTGGGACAAGTCACATCACCTGCCTGAGCCTCAATTCCAAGATCTTTTCTGGCATTATTGGAATTAATTATTCTCCAAAAGAGATTAATGGCTTTGTCTAAAATATATTTAGGTTGTCATACACAATTAATTACTCATTTTAACCATTTGCTTTAGGGAGTTTTTTTCCTTTTAGTTACAGCCAGACATATACTCACACAACCAGCTGCATGTCATTTTTAGGATACTGATTGAGTGTGAGTTCTAAAGTACTTCAAGAATTTACATTAAAACCAAATAGTGGCTGGGCGCGGTGACTCACACCTGCAATCCCGGCACTTTGGGAGGCCCAGGCGGGCAGATCACCTGAGGTCAGGGGTTCGAGACCAGCCTGGCCAACATGGAGAAACCCCATCTCTACTAAAATACAAAACTTAGCCAGGTGTGGTGGCGGGTGCCTGTAATCCCAGCTAATTGGAAGGCTGAGACAGGAGAATCACTTGAACCAGGAGGCGGAGGTTGCAGTGAGATCAAGCCACTGCACTCCAGCCTGGGCCACAGAGTGAGACTCTGTCTCAAAAAATAAACAAAACAAAAAAACAAATAGCAAAAATTCTACTTTAATGGTAGATTACCATTAAGTCAGAAATAAATAATATTAACTGAATAATTCACTTGGCCCATAGTGCTTCATTAGGGTACCTGAAAGTATTTGGTTCTCTTTGGCTATTTACAAACCTTTTATATCCTTGCTTCCTGACA
Source organism: Hylobates moloch (assembly GCF_009828535.3). Lineage (NCBI taxonomy): Eukaryota > Metazoa > Chordata > Mammalia > Primates > Hylobatidae > Hylobates > Hylobates moloch. Next base: position 2,114,782 of record NW_026652303.1, on the reverse strand, counting down.
GATTTCCATATAGCCGTTTTTTTTTGTTGTTGTTGTTGTTTTGTTTTGTTTTTTTGTTTGTTTGTTTTAAATTTAGAGACAAGATCTTGCTCTGTCATCCAGGCTGGAGTACAGTGGTATGATCCTAGTTTACTGTGACCTTGACTTCTTGGGCTCAAGTGATCCTCCTGCCTCAGCCTCCTAAGTAATTGAGACTACAGGCATGCACCACCATGTCTGGCTAATTATTTTATTTATGTAGAGATGAGGTCTTCCTATGTCGTCCAGGCTGGTCTTGAACTCCTTGCCTCAAGCAATTACCCCACCTCTGCCTCCTAAAGTGCTGTGATTACAGTTGTAGGCCACCATGCCCAGCTCCCATGCATCTTTTTTTTTTTTTTAATGGAGATAAGGTCTCACTGTATTGCTCAGGCTGGTCTGTAACTCCTGGGCTCAAGTGGTTCTCCCACCTTGGCCTCCCAAAGTGCTGGGATTGCAGGCGTGAGCCATCACGTCTGGCCTATCATGCAGCCATTTTTAAAAGCCACCTCTCAGGTGTCTGCTAGTGAGCTTCCCAAATGTCCTCTCTGAAAGCCGCAAGATGACTTCATTCGACTTTGGGAAGTATTCTACTTCACGGATGGGTTTTGATAGCTGGGACCATGGGTCCACCTGATGCTCTCATGGGTGCTGGATGCCTCTCCTCCTGCTCCCTATGGCTAACTTATGACCGGGAACTCGGCTGTAAAAGTCCACTTGTAGTTTGAGAATTATCTTTCAAACCAAATGATGGGGATAAGAAAAGGGAATTCAGAAGCTCCTTCTTCCGTGATGCTCTTTTCTCTATCAGACACAATGTCCAGGTGCTAATCTGGGTGTTTCTACTACATTCATCATGCCCTTGTCTTTTCTGTATTTCTAACGCTTTGACTTCCGGGGTCTTGCTGAGCCGGGAGAGCCTGCCCTTCCCAGCAGAGCTTTCACGTGTGAACTGACCAATCCAGAGCCCACTCCCCAGCCACCTCCTACAACTGGCTCTTACCTGCAGGTTACTGCCCCTTGCCCTAAGCCCCCCAGATAGCTCGGGTCAGCCCCTACACCCCAAGAGCCACTGAAATCATTCAATAGCCAACTCTAAGTCTGCTTACTCTGCTTTGCTTATTCCTTCCTGCGGAGGCGACAATAAAGCCTCTCGCCCGCTCTTCTCCCCGCTTCTTCTGCCTCCTGACTGACCCTGGTGCTTCCCCATGGCCCTGTGTAGTGTGGTGGGTTCCTTCCACTTGGGAACAATGAATAAGAAACCATCTTTTTGACGGCGATTTCCTCCTGGGATTTGTTGGCCTCAGCTTACCTGAACAGTAGTGGAATCTATATTTCACGACAGAGGGTAGGAATCTGGAGCTTTGGCATCTCGGCCACGTGAGCAGGTGCCTGTCTTAAAAAGAAAAAAAAAAAATTGGCCCAGATCAGGAAGTCTACTGTCTTGACCAAGACTTCAGCCTCATTAGGTGTTCCTCCAAGAACAAAATGGCTCTGGTTTCAAAACTGTTCCTTCGCTTTCACACGCCCTCATAAACACGTGTGCACGCTTATTCCCGAGGAACCATGCATCCCTAATAATTAGACATTCATTCCTTCATTTCACAAATATTTAGTGAGTGCTTACTATATGCTAGACACTGTTCTGAGTGCTGGAGAGATAGCAGTGAATGAGACAAGACTGTGTCTATGCTTGCCTAGAGATTTCATTTTCAAAGGGTAAGGATAGTGAAGAAATAACAAAATAAATATCTACGATTGCTCCACATGGTGAAAGGTGCAAAACAGAAAAACAAATCAGGGTGCAGGGATAGAGAGGGAAGCAAGTCACAGGTGTCAGACACTGTCTGAAGAGCGCCCCCGTGAGGTCGGGAGTTTTGAGGGCCATTGAGGAGAGATCACGCAAATGTGAGGAAGAGTGTTGGAGAGAGAGGGAACAGCATGAGTTGGGAGTGGGGCACCATGTTTTCAGAGCATTGAGGCTCAAAGGTACATCACTTCCATGGAGAGTCTCAACACAAATGCTGACCCTGTCCTGAGGTGTCTCAAGTCACCTTACAGGCCTCCCCCTGGCCCTACAGAGTGAGATTGTCCGTATGGCTCGTTCCCTGAGGTCAAGGAGCCTGCTGGCTTTTATTTTCCCCTTGTAAATCTTATAAATGCTCCCAGTTAACCATTCCAATGCACAACATAGTGAGCAAAAGCCCTGCTAATCTCAATTCCCTATGGTAAACACTAAGCTGTTATTCTGAATTTTCCTATGCTTATATTAAATAGAAGAATATATTTTTTAAAAAAGCATGGCCCTGTGTTCTCTGTATTTCCTCCAGTGCCACATGGTGTCTTGACTGCAGAAGGTCTGAGTGGACATGGGCTGAAGGCAAGTCCCTTGCTTCATCGCCTACTGTAGCCCAGCTTCACCTTACCTGGTGTATTTAGCAGCCAGAGGTTTGCTGATTTGTGTTCCGTCGGGACGCTTTTGGCTTCATTATCCTTGCCTTGTGGCCACCTTTTGGATAATTTGAATTTGACCCCCAGGTCTAAAACGGAGTTTACAGGCTGCCTTTGAAAATGTGACCTTTCCAGTCCATGTAGGGATAGTGCTATTACATTTTTCATATGATAATGCAGTCTATAGATTGTGACTTGCTTAGAGAAAATGTATGAAATTGTTAATTTTTATAGGACAGCTGTAATTGCTTCCTCTTCAGCTTAGAGAGCTGCGCAAAGAAAATGAATTCGTGAAAGGACAAATTGTTATTCTTGAAGAGACTATAAATGTCCATGAGATGGAAGCAAAAGCTAGCAGAGAAACGATCATGAGGCTGGCTTCAGAAGTCAACAGAGAGCAGAAAAAAGCTGCCTCCTGTACTGAAGAGAAAGACAAGCTGAACCAGGTACGATATGTGAAGTATATGTGTGCATCTGGGACCATGTTGAAGAAGCAGAAATGGAAGAGATGGATGTCAGATAAGTGCCCTAGAACTATTGATTACAATTTTTTTTTATTGATCACAATTTTAAGAGCCTGCACTCAGCAGGAGGGTTGGGGGTGACATGGGACAAAGTGACTTGAACAGGCCATTGACTATATATGTACATTTAAACATTTTAAAATTTAAATTTTAATTAATTAATTAATTAATTAATTTTTGAGAAGGAGTCTCACTCGGTCACCCAGACTGGAGTGCAGTGGTGCGATCTTGACTCACTGCAACTTCCGTCTCCCTGGTTCAAGCAATTCTCCTGCCTCAACCACCCAAGTAGCTGGGACTACAGGCACCCACCACCATGCCCAGCTAATTTTTTGTTTGTTTGTTTGTTTTGTTTTGGATGGAGTTTCGCTCTGTTGCCCAGGCTGGAGTGCAGTGGCGCTATCTTGGCTCGCTGAAGCTCCGCCTCCCTGGTTCATGCCATTCTCCCACCTCAGCCTCCCAAGTAGCTGGGACTACAGGCACTCGCCACCACGCCCAGCTAATTTTGTTTTTTTGTATTTTTAGTAGAGATGGGGTTTCACCGTGTTAGCCAGGATGGTCTCGATTTCCCGACCTCATGATCCGCCCGCCTCAGCCTCCCACAGTGGTAGAATTATAGGCGTGAGCCACCGTGGCTGGCCTAATTTTTGTTTAATAGAGACAGGGTTTTACCATGTTAACCAGGCTGGTCTCGACTCCTGGCCTCAAGTGATCTGCCCACCTTGGCCTCCCAAAGTGCTGGAATTACAGGTGTGAGCCACTGTGCCCAGCCACATTTTTTTTTAATAATTGGAAAAAAGGAATACAAAACACTTAAAAGTAAAGAATTTGTAGAGAAGATGTCTTACTTTAGTTAAATTATAGGATCTTAAAAAGTTTAAATTTAATATATTTGAACAAATAGGTAATATTTGTTCAAGAAACAAAATTCTAAATGTACAAGAGTATATGGTGAAGCATGTTCCCCATACTCCTCTCCACAGCCACCCAGTTCTCTTCAGAGGCAACCTCTCTGTTAACCATTTCTTTCTTTTAAAAATTTTTTTGTAGAGACGGGGTCTCGCTATGTTGCCCAGGCTGGTCCTAAACTCCTGGCCTCAAGTGATCCTCCCACTTGGGACTTCCAAAATGCTGGGATTACAGGCATGAGACATTGAGCCCTGCCCCAGTGATTTCTTATATACTCTTCTCGAAATATTTTACACACATACATACATATTCTTTTAATTTCTTTTTAACACAAATGTTGACACACTCTGCACACTATATGTTTCTCTTTTTATTTATTTTTTAACACAAGTGGCAATATACTATACATTATTATCCATACAGCTATTATGAGTAATCTTATATCATTCTTCATGTGGGAGGATATATCAATAAGACAAAATCCAAGAAGTAGACTGGCTGGGCCAAAGGACATGGACCTTGTAATTCTGACAGATATTGCCAAAAGGAAGTGACTGAATTGTAAACTTTTATTTACACAGTGAATTGGCTGATCTTTTCAAATGATCTGCAACCTATTTGAGCTATTTAATACCGTGTATATTTTTTAACACTGCATAATCCCTTAATTATAATTCTGTGATAAAGAAATTTATTATGGGATTAATAATAATGATCCATTTCCAAAAGCAAAAACGAGCTTATACAATCAGTTAATAAAAGTACATAGGAAAAAAGTGAATGGCAGTGGCCCAGCAGATGGAATTTAAGATCAGCTAAGGACTGGTGCTGATAAAGGCAGCCTCCCTGGGGGTGAAGGGCTAGTGGTGGCCCACAGGCTGAGGAGGGGCCTGTGGAATTGGTGGGTGCAGGAGAAGGAGTTGCCTTTTCTGGAATTTCTTTTGGCCCTTCTCTGTCTAGTGACAGCCACACTGAGGTAAGATGGGAAGTTGGAAAGCACAGTCATGATGATAATTTCTATTTTCAATTAATTCCCTGCATCAAAAGGCCCTTCGCACCACTGGCTTTATTCTCCTGACACATTAACTCTCTGGAAAGTGCGAAGTTTATTATTGTTATCAATGCCCTTATTGTCAGCTTAGGCTGTCATAATACAGTACCATAGACTGGGTGGCTTAAACAACACAAATATATTTCTCACAAATCTGGAGGCTGGGAAATCCAAGATCAGGGTGCCAACATGGTCAGGTTCTGGTGAGCGCCCTCATCCTGCATGCAGGTGGCTGCCTTCTCCCCGTGTCCTCACATGTCACAGAGAGAGCAAGCAAGCTGAAGTACTACGATGTCTCTCCTTCTAAGGGCACTAATCCCATTGTGAGGTCCCCACCCTCAAAACTTCATCTGAACCTAATCACCTCCCAAAGGCCCCACCCACAAATACCATCACATTGGGGGTTAGGACTTCAAAATATGAATTTTGGGGAAGGCACAAATCAGTCCATAGTATTAGGTTGGTGCAAAAGTAATTGCGGTTTTTGCAATGACTTTTAATGGCATCAACCTAATAACTTCCCATTATTTTTCACCAACATTGTCTTTTAAAAAATTTCAAATATATAGAAAGAGTGAAGGAATATGCCAATGATCACCCACCACCATCCACCCAGATGCAACAATGATTAGCATTTTGTTTTATTTGCTTTATTGTTTTATATAAACAATATATATTTGTTATTGTTTATTGTTACATAAACATACATGTATTTGCAGAACCACTTGAAAATAAGTTGCAGACATCATTTGTATTGCCTCTATGTCAGCATATTTATCCTAAGAATAAGGACATTGCCCTATGTAATCACGATACCACTGCTGCATCTGAAAGTTAACTGTAATGCCGGATACCATCTGTGGTGGTTTTTAAGCACACGCATTTTTTTACATACTTCCTCTTGAGCACGGTCTGGGCTTAGTGATTCCCTTCTAGTGAATAGAATATGTCAGAAATGATGGATATCACTTTTGATATTAGGTTATAAAAAGGCTGTGGCTTCTGTCTTAAATACACTCTATTGATCTCTCTGGAGTCCCTTGCTCTTGAGGGAAGCCAGGGGCCATGTTGTGAGGTAGGGAGAGGGAGAGGGAAGTCAGCTACCATGTGGTGAAGGCACTCAGCCACCTCTCGGGAGGCCCACGTGCTAACGACCTGACGCCTGTCAGCTACCATGTGAGTGAGCCCAGCAGGGAATCCTCCTCTGGTCAATCCTGGGGAGCACTGCAGCCCTGCTCAACAGCTTGGCCCTAACTTAGGAGAGCCCCTGAGCCAGAACCACCACCAGCAAAGTCGTGCCGAGTTTCCTGACCCATAGAAACTGCGAGATAATCAGTGTTTGCTGTTTTAAGCCACCAAGTTTGGCTTAGCTAATAATAATCTAGTATCATTCCACATTTAAATTTCACCACTTGCTACAAGAATGTCTTTTACAGCAGTTTTCTTCCCCAGATTGGGATCCTACCTAGGTTAATTCACTGCATTTGTTGATTAGTGTCAGTTTTTTGTTGTCGTTGTTGTTGTTGTTTTAAATAGCATTGACATGTTGGAGAGTCCAGAGCAGCGGCCTGATTGTTTCTTCACTGTGTGGTTTAACTTGTTTCTCTATATCCTGTAAACTTAAAAGTTGGATCTAGAGGCTGGATTGGATTCAGGTTAAGGCTTTTGGCAAGAATATTATATATTATATTTCATATTGCATTCTATTAGAAGGCAAATAATAGAGTGTTCCACTGCTGGTGACACTAAATTTGATTACGAATCTCTTTGGTGTAAGGGTACATTTTTTCTCTTCTGCAGTTAAGTTTCTATGGGGTGATCATTATCAGGTTATTCCTGTTCCCTCTGACTTTACCTAGTGATGTTAGCATCCACCGATTCTTGTCTGGATTATCTATTACATCATGGGTGGCAAAGTGGTGATATTCTAATTTCGTCATTCCTCCCATCTATTAGGCGGTAGTCTTCTATAAAGAAAAGCTTTCTTTATTTTCTTTCCTTTTGTTTTCAATTCAATGGACACAGGGGTTTTTATTTATTTTCTGTGTTATAATCAATTATTCTCTTTTAGTGCTCCAAATTCTCCAAATTTGTCCCGCAGAAGCTCCTTCAGGATGTACCCTGTGACCTTGTAGCATGAGTCCTTTAGTCTCTCAAGTCTTCCTTGATCTCTGGCTGAAGAAGTCATCACAGGCTCTCTTGCAATATTCAGGCCACTGAACTAAAACCAGCCAAGCCCAGCCAATTCTTTTTTTTTTTTTTTTTTTTGAGACAGAGTCTCATTCTGTCTCCCAGGCTGGAGTCCAGTGGCGCGATCTCAGCTCACAGCAACCTCTGCCTCCCAGGTTCAAGTGATTCTCCTGCCTCAGCCTCCCTAGTAGCTGGGATTACAGGCACATGCCACTATGCTTGGCTAATTTTTTGTATTTTTAGTAGAGAGAGGTTTCACCATGTTGGCCAGGCTGGTCTCGAACTCCTGACTTCAAGTGAAGTGGCCTCCCAAAGTGCTGGGATTACAGGCATGAACCACTGCGCCCAGCCTACCAGCCAATTCTTTAAAGAGCTTTGGTTCCTAATACTGGGGAATGGTGCTTAGAAACCAAAACTGATGATTTATAAATGCTCATTTATTGAATACTTACCATTAGCACAATCATTGTGCTAATGATCAGAGAGGTTATTCACTTTGCTCAAGTTCACACAGCTATTAAATGGCAAAGCTAGGATTTGAACCCAGATCATTACATTATTGTACCTTCAGCAATAATCCTCTTTCCATATATATTCACAGCTACATCCTATATACAAGTCTGATGACAGAAACTATTTATTAGTCAGTGGAACAACAACAATAAATAGCCATGCAAATGTCCTCAGTGAGTCATTTTAATTCAATTATAACTAGTAGTTATTAAATTATCAAGATTTGAATATTGGGAGAGAAGAGGGGTTAAAAAAGACTTGACTATTAGGAAGAATTTAATATTTATTTATAAAAATGCATCTCTAGAGATCAGTAGTAGGAAATGAGTAAGAAAATGTGTTGTAATAGCACATTCAAAAACCAGAACTTATTCCTCTTCTTATATAAGTGTCTTCACTTGTAAATGACTGATGCAATGTTGTTCAGACTTTGGAAACACATTCACTTTGGGATGAAGTTCCTGCCAAAATCATAAAAATTGTAAAAAAAAAATTATATGGGCAATAAAAAAACTTGAGGTCTTTAATAAAGTACTTTATTCATAGGATTGTGACTCCGAAAGATTTACTACTTAAAAATACCATCAAGTGGTTTTACTGACACATTAACAACCTCAGGAAGAGTCTTCATAATGCTTTCTAAAGCTCTGTTTTTGAGGTAGGAAACTTACTTTATTAGTGAAGCCCAGAAGGACTGCAGAAGTAGAAGTAGCCACAGGGCTAGGGTGTGGTTTCTACATAACTCAGCTTTTCTGATTTGCTTGAAGACTCTACTTCAGTTCCTTCAAGAAAATTTCGCAAATGAAAATCCAAGTGATTTGTCATATATATGATAAATATATTACTTGAAAAGATTTTAGTAGTTCATATTGAAGTATGTCTTAAAAACTACCAAAGTTTGGTACTTTTTCCCTTGGTTTTCTTGAAATAACCTACTGTTGAGGAAAGTAGTCATTTTGCCTGGGCAAGCCACACACCCATTTCCTATGAATTATAGAAGTTAAAATCACGGAGATCAGAAACTAAACTTCCATGTTGCATTTAATTCTACTAGCAAGAATTAAAGCTAGGAAATAAAGTGGTATTAGAGTCAGGCAGGCCTGGATTTGCGATGATGTCAGTTCTGCCTTTTTTGTTAGTTTACAGTGGAGTATGTAAGGGAGACACTGCACAGGCCAGGTGCAGTGGCTCATGCTTGTAATCCCAGCACTTTAGGAGGCCAAGGCGAGCGGATAACTTGAGGTCAGGAATTTGAGACCAGCCTGACCAACACGGCAAAACCCTGTATCTACTAAAAATACAAAAATTAGCCAAGCGTGTGGTGGGCGCCTGTAATCCCAGCTACTCGGAAGGCTGAGGCAGAAGAATTGCTTGAACCTGGGAGGCAGAGGTTGCAGTGAGCTGAGATGGCACCACTGCACTTCAGCCTGGGTGACAAAGCTAGACTCCGTCTCAAAAAAAAAAAAAAAAAAGAGAGAGACACTGCGCAGAGTGGTTAAGAAGCTAGGCTCTTTAATTAGGCTGCTTGGGTTTTTATCCTGGCTCCAGAATCATTTGGCTATGTGATTGCAGGCACGTAGCTTGATCTCTTTGGACTTCAGTTTTTTTTTTTTTTTTGTGAAACAGAGTCTCACTCTATTGCCCAGGCTGGAGTGCAATGGCATGACTTCGGCTCACTGCAACTTCTGCCTCCTGGGTTCAAACGATTCTCCTGCCTCAGCCTCCCGAGTAGCTGGGACTACAGGCACATACCACCACGCCCAGCTAATTTTTGTATTTTTAGTAGAGATGGGGTTTCACTATGTTGGCCAGGATGGTCTTGAACTCCTGACTGTGAGATCCGCCTGCCTCGGCCTCCCAAAGTGCTGGGATTACAGGCGTGAGCCACCACACCCAGCCTGGACCTCAGTTTTTAAAATCTGTAAAATGGGAAAATAAGGCTCTCTTACTATTACATTAGAATTAAATGATTAAAATATACATAAAATACTTAGTATGTGTCTGGCACACAATTGGTGTTCAGTGTTTTCATTTCCCTTTCCTAGTTATTTACTTTTACCTAGGGATAAAATAAACATGAGATTAATTTATAGTCATATGGAAATAGTTCCTGGAAGTAAGAAATGACTAGATGAGATAGATTACTAAATAAATCACAGACCTCTTTACAATTCTAGAATCATAAAGTTGGAAGTGACTTTCAGGCCATTTAGCATCTAGATCATCTAACTCTCTGTGTGAAATAAGAATCATGTTTTAAAACAATTTCCCTGACTAGCTAATGTTCAACCTTTCCTTTAACTCTTCTAGAAACGGGGAACTCACTACTGTATAAGGAGGTCCGTCTCATCTTTGTGAAGTTCTAATTGTTTGACAGTTCCGTACTGTAGCAAGTCAGGATTAGAGTCTCTATAATTCAACTCCTCATCCTGGTACTCACTTGTGAAACTTCGCTGAATAAATGAAAATCCCTTTTCTTATGGCCACCCAAGTGGTTAAGGACATTTATTATGGATTTCTAAGTCTCTTATTCTGGCTAAACAGCCTTAGATCGTTCAAACTTTTCTTACTTGAACCCTCCTTCTTATCGCCTGAGAGGTTGGGGGAGTTCTAGTCTGTGGGTGAAGAATTAAATGAAAATAAACACCAAATAATATCTGCCCATATTCTAAAAAATTAAAGTTGGGTTGGGGATGGTGGCGTATGCCTGTAATCTCAACACTTTGGGAGGCTGAGGCTGGAGGATCACTTGTGGCCAGGAGTTCAAGGCCACCCTGGGCAACATAGTGAGATCCCCATCTCTACAATAAAAAGAAAAGCTGTTTATAAGACTCCTACAAAATAACTTATTCTCTTTTTTAGTTCTTTTGAAAATTACTATTAAGACTTTAAAGTGGCCAGCCGTGGTGGCTTATGCCTGTAATCCCAGCATTTTGGGAGGCTGAGGCAGGCAGATCACTTGAGGCCCGAAGTTCAAGACCAGCTTGGTCAACATGGTGAAACCCCATCTCTTCCAAAAGCACAAAAATTAGCTGGGCACGGTAGTGCATGCCTGTAATCCCAGCTATTGGGAGGCTGAGGCACGAGAGTCACTTGAACCTGGGAGGTGGAGGTTGCAGTGAGCTGAGATTGAGCTGCTGCACTCCAGCCTGGGCGACAAAGCGAGACCCTGTCTCAAAACAAAATCAAACAAACAAACAAAAAACTAAAACTTTAAAGTAATACAATTTTATTCCTGATTCATAAATTTGAGGCAGTATTTGGCAAAGACTTTCTGCTATGATATATGAAGAATTTCATGCCTTCTACTTTTTAGATTTATTATTGCTACACGATACTTGTATGTATTTAACGGGTACATGTACTATTTTGTTACACGCATAGAATGTGTAAGGATCAAGTCAAGGTATTTAAGGTCTTCATCACCTCAACTATTTATCATTTCTATGTGTCGGGAACATTTCAAGCCCTCTCTTCTAGCTATTTCAAAATATACAATACATTGTTAACTATAGTCACCCTATTCTGCTGACGAACATTAAAGCTTATTTCTCCTATCTAACTGTATGCTTGTATCCATTAACCAATCTCTCTTCATCCCTCCTCCCACCCAGTCACCCTTCCCAGCCTCTGGAATCTATTTTTCTACTCTCTGAGTCAACTCTTTTAGTTCCTGCATATGAGTGAGAACATGTGATATTTGTCTTTCTGGGCCTGGCTTGTTTCACTCAACATAATGACCTCTCATTCCATCCATGTTCCTGCAAATTACATGATTTCATTTTTTAATGGTTTAATAGTATTCCATTGTGTATATACACCACATTAAAAAAACTTCTTCAGGCCTGGCGCGGTGGCTCACACCTGTAATCCCAGCACTTTGGGACGCCGAGGCAGGCAGATCACGAGGTCAGGAGATTGAGACCATCCTGGCTAACATGGTGGAACCCCGTCTCCACTAAAAAATACAAAAAATTAGCCGGGTGTGGTGGCGGGCACCTGTAGTCCCAGCTACTCGGGAGGCTGAGGCAGGAGAATGGCATGAACCCAGGAGGCGGAGGTTGCAGTGAGCTGAGATCGTGCCACTGCACTCCAGCCTGGGCAACAGAGCGAGATTGTGTCTAAAAAAAAAAAAAAAAAAAAAAATCCATTCATCCATTGGTGGACACATGGGTTGATTCCATATATTTGCTATTGTGACTAGTGCTGCAGTAAACATGAGTGTGCAGGAATCTCTTTGTTATGTTCATGTCCTTTCCTTTGGATAAATACTCAGTAGTGGGATTGCTGGATGTGTAGTATTTACATTTTTAGTTTTTTTTGAGAAATCTCCATACTGTGTTTCATAGTGGCCATTACTAATTTACATTCCCACAAACAGTGTTACAAAAGTTACCTCTTCTGTGTATCCTTGCCAGCATCTGTTATTTTTGTTTATTTGTTTTTGTCTTTTTAATAATAGCCATTCTAACTGGGGTTAGATGATACCTCATTGTGGTTTTGATTTGCATTTCCCTGATGATTAGTGACGTTGAACTTTTAAAAACATACCTTTTGGGTCAAATCCCAGCACTTTGGGAGGCCAAGGTGGGTGGATCACCTGAGGTTAGGAGTTTGAGACCAGCCTGGCCAACATAGCCAAACTCCATCTCTGCTAAAAATACAAAAAAATCAGCTGCGTGTGGTGATGTACACTTGTAATCCCAGCTACTCAGGAGGCTGAGGCAGGAGAATCGCTTGAGCTTGGGAGGTGGAGGTTGCACTGAGCAGAGATTGCACCACTGCACTCCAGCCTGGTGACAGAGTGAGACTCCATCTTAAATAAATAAATAAATAAACCTTTGGCCATTTGTATGTCTTTCATGAACTTCTATTCATGTCCTATTCATGTCTATTCATGTCCTTGCCCACTTTTTATTGAGATTAGTTTTTTTTTTTTTTTTAAACTGTTGAGTTGCTTGAGTTCCTTTATGTATTCTGGATATTAGTCTCTTGTTGGATAAATAGTTTGCAAAAATTTTCTCCCATTCAGCAGGTTGTTTGTTCACTCTGTTGATTGTTCCTTGTGCTGTGTAGAGGCTTTTTAGTTTAATATAGTCCCATTTGCCTACTTCCGTATTTGTTGCCTGTGCTTTTGAGATCTTAGCCATAAAATATTTGCCTAGCCAATGTCTTGAAGTGTTTCCTCTATATTTTATTCTAGTAGTTTTATACTTTTAGGTTTAAGTCATTAATCCATCTTGAATTGATTTTTGTGTATGATGAGAAAGATAGTGACCTAGTTTCATTCCTCTGCATATGGATGTCTAGTTTTCCCAACACCATTTATTGAAGAGGTTCTCTTTTACCCCAATGTATATGCTTGGCACCATTGTTGAAAATCAGATGGCTATAATTATGTGGATTTATTTCTGGGTTCTTTTTTCTGTTCTGTTTAGTCTATGTGTCTATTTCATACCAATACCCTGCTGTTTTGTTTATTATAGCCTTGAAATATATTTTGAAGTCAGTTACAGTGATGCCTCCAGCTTTGTTCTTTTTGCTCAGGATTGCTTTGGCTATTTAAGGATTTTTGTGGATCAATAGAAATTTTATGATTTTTTTTCTATTTCTGTGAAAAATAACATTAATGTTTCAATAGGGATTACAGTAAATCTGTAGATTGCTTTGGGTAATATGGTCATCTAACAACATTAACTTATTTTTTCATTCTTTTTTTGAGACAGAATCTTCCTCTGTCTCCCAGGCTGGAGTGCAGTGGTGTGATCTTGGCTCACTGCAACTTCCACCTCCCAGGTTCAAGCGATTCTCCTGCCCAGCTTCCTGAGTAGCTGGGACAACAGGTGCATGCCACCATGCTTGGCTAATTTTTGTATTTTTAGTAGAGACAGGGTTTTGCCATGTTGGCCAGGCTGGTCTTGAACTCCCAGCCTCAAGTGATCCACTTGCCCTGACCTCCCAAAGTGCTGGGATTACAGACATAAGCCACTGTGCCCAGCCAACAACATTAATTATTCTGATCCATGAGCATGAGATGTCTTTTCATTTGTTTGTGTCCTCTTTAATTTCTTTCATCAGTGTTTTGTAGTTTTCCTTGTAGAAGTCTTTCACTTCCTTGGTTAAATTTATAAATTATTTTATATGTTTTTGTAGCTATTGCAAATGGGATTACCTTCTTGATTTCTTTTTCAGATAGTTCATTGTTAGTGTATAGAAACACTACTGATTTTTGTATGTTTATTTTGTATTCTGCTACTTTACTGATTTATAAGTTTTAAGAGGTTTTTTTGGAATCTTTTGGTTTTCCTAAATATAAGATCATGTTGTCTGCAAAGAGGAACAATTTAACTTTCTCTTTTCCAATTTGGATGTCATTTATTTCTTTCTCTTGTCTGATTTCTCTGGCTAGGATTTTCGGATACATAGAGATGTTCACAGTCATCTCTGAGGATCTTTTGTATTTCTGTGGTATCAGTTGTAATGTCACATTTGTCATTTCTGATTGTGCTTCTCTGGTTCTTCTTTTTTTTCTTGGTTAACTTGGCTAGTGGCCTGTCAATTTGGTTTATCCTTTCAAAATAGAAACTCTTCATTTTGTTCATCCTTTTATTTTTTTTTGGCTCTGAATTTTATTTAGTTCTGTTCTGATCTTAGTTATTTCTTCTATTAGCTTTGGGTTGAGTTTGTTCTTGTTTTTGTAGTTCCATTAGGTGTGATGTTAGGTTGTTAATTTGAGATCTTTCTATGTTTTTGATGTATGCATTTAGCACTATAAATTTTCCTCTTAACACTACTTTTGCTGTATCCCAGAGGTTTTGATATGTTGTATCTTTATTTTAATTTGGTTCAATGAATTTTTAAATCCTGCTTTAATCTCATTGTTTACTCAAAAGTCATTAAGAAGCAGGTTGTTTAGTTTCCATGTGCTTGTGTGGTTTTGGGAGTTTTTCTTGCTGTTGATTTCTAATTTTATTCCACTGTGATCAGAGAAGATGCTTGATATGATTTAGTTTCTTTTTAAATTTATTGAGACTTGCTTTATGTCTGAGGCATGTGTTCAGTTTTAGAGAATGTTCTATTCGCAGATGAGAAAAATGTACGTCTGTGGTTGTGGGGTGCAGTATTCTACAGATGTCTGTGAGGTCCATTTTGTTGAAAGTCCAGTTTAAGTCCAGAGCTTCTTTGTTAGTTTTCTGACTTAATGATCTGCCTATTGCTGTCAATGTGGTGTCGAAGTTTCCCATGACTGTTGTATGGCTATCTCTTTTCTTAGATCTATTAATAGTAGTATTTTATAAATCTAGGTGCTCTGATACTGTGTGCACATATATTTAGGATAGTTAAATCTTGTTGAATTAAGCCCTTTATTATCATGTAGTTCTTTTCTTTTTCTTCTTACTGTTGTAGGTTTAAATTCTGTTTTATCTGATACAAGAATAGCAGCTTTTGCTCTTTTCTGTTTTCCGTTTGTGTGATAGATATTTCTCCATTCGTTTACTTTAAGCTGTGTGTGTTATTACATGCAAGATGGATCTCTAGAGGAAAGAGAATGTAGGGTCTTGTTTTTAAATCCAATTTACCGCTCTACTTCTTTTAAGTGGAGCAGTTAGGCCATTTATGGTCACAGTTACTGTTGATATGTGAGGTTTTGTTTCTATCATAGTGTTGTTAACTAGTTGCTTTGTAGTCTTTTTTTAAAGTAAAAATTATTTTAATTTTTATTTATTAAATTTTTTTTTAAATTTTGTGGGTACATAGTGGGTGTGCATATTTATGGGGTACATGAGATATTTTCATACAACCATGCAATGTGTAATAATCATATCATGAAGAATGGGGATATCCATCCCCTCAACATTTTTCCTTTGTGTTACGAACAATCCAATTGTACTCTTTTAGTTATTTTAAAATGTACAGTTAAATTATTATTGACTATAGTGCTTTGTAGTCTTAATTGTGTAATTGCTTCATAGGGTCTGTGAACTTTGTACTTATGTGTGCTTTTATGGTCTCAAGTATTATTCTTTCATTTCCATGTTTAGAACTCCTTTGAGCATTTCTTGTAGGTCTGATCTGGTGGTGATAAATTCTCTTAGTGTTTGCTTGTCTGGGAAAGACTATTTCTCCATTCATGAAGCTTAGTGTGGTATGAAATTCTTGGCTGGCAATTTTTTTCTTTTAAGGAGGCTAAAAATAGGACGTCAATCTCTTCTGGCTTGTAAAGTTTCTACTGAGAGGTCTACTATTAATTTAATGGGTTTTCTTCTCTAGGTAATTTGGCCCTTTTTTCTAAGGGCCTTTAAGATTTTTTTCTTTCTAATTGACCTTGGATAGTCTGATGACTATATGCCTTGGGAATGGTCTTCTTGTATACTATCTCATAGGAGTTCTCTAAATGTCTTGAATATGGATGTCAATCTCTCTAGCAAGATTAGGGAAAAATTTCTGAATTATTCCCTCAAATCTGTTTTCCAAGTTGTACACTACTTTTTCATCTTCTCTTTCAGGAATGCCAATAAATAGAAGATTTGTGAAGATTTGGTCAAAGACATATTTCTCAAAAACTCTGTTCATTTTAAAAATTCTTTTTAAAATTTTATTTTTGTCTGACTCAGTTAATTAGAAAGACTGGTTGTCAAGATCTAAAATTCTTTCTTCTGCTTAGTGTAGTCTATTGTTAAAGCTCTAACATTATTTTGAAATTACTTTAGTGATTTTTTTCAATTTGAGCAATTCTATTTTTTTTCTTAATATGGGCATCTAATCTTTCATATCCCGAATCATTTTTCTGTTTTTTTTTTGTAATGGATTTCAAATTTCTCTTAGATGTTATTGAGTTTCCTTGCAATCCATATTTTGAATTCTTTATCTGTCATTTCAGATATTTTGTTCTGATTAAGATCCATTGTGAGAGAGCTAGTGCAATGCTTCGGAGGTGTTAAAACACTCTGGCTTTTTGTACTGCTGGAGTTCTTGCACTGAGTCCTTCTCTCAGGGACATGTTGCTTCTTATTTTTGAATTTGCTATTGTTTGAATGGGACTTCTTGTTTAAATTCTGTTTTTCTCTTAGGGGTATGGCTATGATATATGCTATGTGTGATTGTTTGGCTTCATTTCTGGGTGCTTTCAGGGGGGCCAAAGTGCTGTATGTGTTCCTTGGTTGTGAATAGCTTCTGTGTGGTGGCTTTCTCAGATCATGCTTGTTGAAGCTGTATTTTGGCTGTAAGAACTAATTAGAAAAACTGGTTGTTAAGATCTAAATATTTTTCTCCTGTTTAGATATTCTATATTCTGTAGGGCTGGGGGTGCAGAGGTCCTGGGGGGCTTATTTTGTGGACTAGCACTAAGCCCTTCTGGTAGTAGATTTTGTATTTGGTAGTGCAGTTGAAACTGCAGTCCAGTAAATAGTGCTTAAGAGTAAGAGCTGGCAGGTAGGCTGATGTCCAGTGAAAGCAGGTGCCTTGATGCGTTTTGGGGGAGGAGTGGGTGGGAAGAGATGGTGTTGAGGTGTAGATGTGCTGAGGCCTTAGGGGAGGGGCTGCGGAGTGTCGTTGCTTTTCATCCTGAGCCAGCAGAAATGTGATTTGCTTCCCTATCAAACCCCTGTTGCAGGGCTCATGACTTTCGTTTCATAAAGACTTGGTCCTTTGGTTTTTGGCCACAGCGTGGCTGTTGGCCACCACCTCTGGCAACTACCACCAATGGGCTAAGGGGAGAGTCTCTTCCCCCAGACCAGAGCAGCTACCTCCATGGTTTGTCTGTCCTCCTTTTCCAGGATGGTGCCATTCTGTGTAGGGAAGGGGAGGTGGTCCCTGCCGTTCATAAAAGCCTGAGCAGCATGAGGCTCACTTTCAGCATGGTAGAGCCACTGTGAAGAGCACAAAAAATGCTGTGTCCAAGTGTGTGCTCACTGGCCCCTGGTGGGAAGAACCACTCTTGTGTCCATAACTGCATAAGTGGGGTGGAGATGACCCCTCTCTACATATCTTCCCTGGCTACGGGACTGCCTCCTTTAGTACTTGGCATCTTACCTGTGTTTCCTTTGTCCCAACAGGGACTTGGTGGGCTGTGCTCCCCTCTCCCTTAGAGGTGTCCCATGTTGAGAGTTAAATCTCCAGGGATCCAGCAGCTCCTTGGGGCCTACCAGTCCCCTGCATCTGCCAAAGTCAGAATGGGTTGTGGGGTGTGTTTTCAAGAGATCTGGTGGTGCAGTGACTCAAGGGTGGAGAGTCCCTGGGCAGGGCTGTTTCCCACTATGTGTGCATGACCAATATGGTGCCCACAGTCTCAGCTCAGGTATGAGGGAAGTGTGGGCATGTCTATGTGAGCTGGCCACCAAGTTCTCTGTCCCTGAGAAGTTCTCAGATGCCCCCAATAGTGTTGCCCTGGATCACAAGGGCAGAGGGGCTCACCAACAGTTTAACAGTCAGGGGATAGTCAGAGAGGTGAGTGGAGCAGAGAAGCTCTCCCACCTACCCTTTCTGTGGGGCTCTGAACTTCTTAGGGGTCAATCTCTGCCAGCCTCATGTTGCTTTTTTTTTCTGCAGCTCAGCTTCTTTTTGTGGGCACTCTGACAGGTCCTGGCTCACTTCTTTCAGTTTTCCATTCACAATTTGTCCGTTCACTAGTAACTTTGATCTTCATTCTGAGGAGAACTGGCTTTCAATGTCCCTAGTCTGCCATCTTGGAGAGTCGTATTGCGCTCCTTTGGAGGAATCATATTTCCTTGCTTTTTCACGTTTCTTGTGTCTTTATGTTGGTATCTGTGCATCTGGTGTGACGGTCACTTCTTCCAATATTTTGGATTTGCTTTTGTCGGGGAGGATGTTTTCCTGGAGATGCATCTATGATGTTGGTTGGGTAGGGCACTTTGGCTCTGATCGTGGATGTGTGCAGCAGTGTAGTTTCCTAATTTGTTCAGCTGTAAATAGTGTCATTGGTGTCCATTATTTCCTCAAGAGCTTAGGGTGTGGTTGTTGGTGGAGTTGTGGGAAGTTTTGCTGGGGACAGGGATACCAGGTGGGCCAGTCCTCAGGCCCCGATGGGAACAGCAGTGGGCCAAGAGTGCCTGTTCTTAGGCCTCAGGGTAGCATTTGCTGGCACTGGTCTTAGCAGGTTTAGGTGGGTCTATACTGGCAGTGGCAGCAGCAGGTGGGTCTTTCAGTCCCTGGGCAGCAGTGTGGCATGGGCTATCATAGTAGCAGTTGTGGGACAATGCTTTGGCTCTCAAGCTGTCTGTGCTGGTGTTGGCAGTGGCTGTGATGGCTGGGCAGGCCAGGCCCTGTGCCTACAGGTTGTGTGTGCAGGTGGGTGCCATCTGTGGTGGTAGCAACAGGGTGAGTGAGTCCATCTTCAGGTCCCTGGTGGAAGTGCTCAGGTGGTAATGATGGTGGATATGGCAGAGTAATCCCCAAGTCCCCGGATGGTGTTTTCGTGCACTGGGGTGGGGGTAGGGGCAGAGCAAAGCCAGGTGAGCCTGTCCTCAGACACCCTGGTGGTGCCTATCAGCACTGGCTGTGATGTGCAAGGGTGGGGTGATCCCTGGACTCCTGGAGGAGTGCTTTGATAGGGGAGGCGGTAGCTGCAGTGGGGCCCTGCTGCTGGAGAAGGTGGGGTTGCTTTTAGTGGCTGCAGCTGTAGGCAGGCAGCTGGGGAGCACATAGTTTGGCCCCAGTTGGCACCTATGCGTTGGGAAGCCTGTCCCTGGGACACTTGTATATGTGTGATGGTGGCCTGTTGTTAGTGGAGTGGGGTTGCTGCAGTGGCTTGGCTTTGGTCCTGGCAGCAGCAGCCAGCTGAAGCAGCAGCTGCAGGTGGGGTATGGCAGTGGGGCTCCTGGGATGTGGAGATGCAGGGGCTGTTGGGCCCCAAGGCAGGGTGATGTCTGGTGGAGGCTGGCTCTCAAAATGGCATCTTGCTGTAGCTGCCTAGGACTCAGGGGGGTGTGTGGGATTCAGTCTGAGCTCCCTCTCTAGAGCAATGCCATTGTGCTGTCTGCAAACAGCTCCCTATGTTGGTCTCTGGGCCTATGAGGGGCTCTCTGGTGGCTGGGACTAGAGGAATCCATGATGGGAATATGGACGCTGCAGGTCTGTCACTCCCCTTTCCCTAATTGGGGAGCTTCTCTGTGCTCCCAGCCAGTCCTGGCCAACCAAGCAGGCTGCTTCTTTCCTCGCCTTCCTTGCCCTGGGTGTTTCCTGTCGGTTCTCTGTTGAATTCCAGTGTTCTGTCTTTGATGATCTATTCAAACTGTGATTATCTACTCGCTGTTTTATTCTTCATTGTGGAGGGGCAGCTGATAGATGCCTCTAGTCCATCATCTTGAAGCCCTTCCCCTTGAGAATTTCTAATGCCTCCTATTTTTTAGCCTCTTCTTTCTATATACTTCCTGGTTTTTTCATATTATTGTATTTACCTTGTCCAAGTTTGCATTCTGTTCTGCAGCTGTAACTAAGTCTTTAGTAGTTTGTCTTTAGGTTCATTCTAAAAACTTAAGATCAGTTAAATCCATATGTTAAATAACATGATTATAGAAATATTTTTATTATGGGTCTAATCTTAGCATGTGATGCTGAGCACATTCCATTTTGCTGTGTCTCTTTTAGAATTTCCAGATGGGAACTGTCGATGGTCCTGATTAGTTCAGGGCAGAGTGTCTGCAGGGCTGTAGTGAAGCCCAGGAACACACTGGCCTCTTGGGCAGCTAAATCTATTGTCAACTAGTACTGATTTTGTCAATGTTGAGAATTTCAAACTTAAGCTGAATTCTAATTTTCCAGAGTTGATGATGTCATTGGGAAAGCTCAGATTTGGGGAGGGTCTTCTTCATTTTGAAGTAAAATGTTTCTCTGAAGGTTCCATTCTATTGGCTCATGGGCCTGAGCAGGAGAAACCTAATCCTCCTTCTACACGAGTCTTCCAATCATTTGAATACATCTACAGGATAAATGTTCCAGTTCTTTTAACATTTCCTCTTAGAACATGATTTCAAGACTTTTGCCATTCTCCTTCCTAAACTCTGAATGTGAATTTTTTTTTCAAACTATCTTTGGGGGAGAATACTTTTTTCTTTATTTCCAGTCCATTGCTGACAAATACTTCTGTAAAATACAGTAAAATGAATTAATAGAAAAATTATTTAAATTCTATAAAATGAATGAACAGAAACAATATTTGATAAGATACACCAAGAACAAGTCCAAATTTTTAAATATTAGAAGCCACAGACATAAAATTAAATTTCAATAATGAAAATCAGAATAAACATGAGAGAAAGAATAGAATTACCCAAATTGTACACATTCTTCTTTGTGTGTAGATTAGTATAACGAATCACTAATATCACTGTTATACTCATAGCCTTCCTTTTATTATTCTTTAGTCATAAGTTTTATTATGACTAAAATTCCCTGTATTAAAGTTCTACATACATACTTTGAATGAATGCTGCTTATGTTAGTATTTAAAGTTTGTGACAATGAGCTGCTTCTTGCTAGTTCACTTAGTTAATCTTGGTTGGATTGATGACAATGTTGCTTTCAGTGCCTGTTGTATAGGAAATTTTTTTTCTGTTTTTTGTTTTTTTGAGACTGAGTTTCGCTCTTGTTGCCCAGGCTGGAGTGCAATGGTGCGAGCTCAGCTCACTGCAACTTCTGCCTCCTGGGTTCGAGTGATTCTCCTGCCTCAGCTTCCCCAGTAGCTAGGATTACAGGCACGTGCCACCATACCCAGCTAATTTGTATTTTCAGTAGAGACGGGGTTTCTCCATGTTGGTCAGGCTGATCTTGAACTCCAGACCTCAGGTGATCAGCCTGCCTCGGCCTCCCAAAGTGCTGGGATTACAGGCGTGAGTCACCACTCCCGGCTGCTAGGAAACTGTTTTTATGTTGTGCTTTTCAGATACTTACAGTAGAAAACAAATCTAACAGAGGTTTATTGAGAATAGATTTTAAAGCAATTTCAACAAGCTCAATATATTTGTAGGTACCTTGTATTCAAATTAAACAATTGTAATTTCAGCTTTCCTTTTTTTGGTTTATTTTTTCTTAAAAATATTTGATAGAGACAGGGTTTCACCATGTTGCCTAGGTTGGTCTCAAACTCCTGAGCTCAAGTGATCCACCTACCTTGGCCTCCCAAAGTGCTGGAATTACAGGTGAGAGCCACCATGCCCATCTGAAACAAATGTGTTTTCAAAATCCATCTTCAATCCTTCATCTGTCGACAGTTCTACTAGTTTATTTTGTAAAGGTATAGTTATGTTTAAATGCGATGAAATTCTTTTGAGGAAAGAAATGGGTTCTGGATTTTATATACTTATTTAGATTATAGTTGGCAAACCAGCCTTAAAATATCACATTTGTTGCCTGTTCCTTCAGTGTACAACAGATATGAAACTCTCACCACCAGCCACTTACCACATGAGCCTAACAAAGCGTGAATAGGTGCATACTTCATTCAAAAATGGAGTATAGGCTGGGCATGGTGGCTCACACCTGTAATCCCAGCACTTTGGGAGGCTGAGGCAGGCGGGTCACAAGGTCAGGAGTTCAAGACTACCCTGACCAACATGGTGATACCCCATCTCTACTAAAAATACAAAAATTAGCTGGGCATGGTGGCACGCCCCTGTAGCCCCAGCTCCTCAGGAGGCTGAGGCAGGAGAATCGCTTGAACCCAGGAGGTGGAGGTTGCAGTGAGCTGAAATCATGCCACTGCACTCCAGCCTGGGTGACAGAGTGAGACTCTGTCTCAAAAAAAAAAAAAAAAAAAAAAAAAAGTCTATGGAATTTGGATATTGCATCAGTGTCAACTTGCTATAGAAATTGCTAATCTCTTACCCTCAATTTCTGAAATGATTTTGTTGGGTCTGGGAACAGCAGGTGCAGGAGTGGTACCAGAATGTAAATTTGAATAGTGCTGTCCAAGGAGGGTTTTGTCTGTATTAAAGTTTGAATCCCAGAACTGAATGCCAAACTTCAGGCTTGGTGTAATTCAAAGGAAATAGAGCAGGATATCACCTCTCTCATTCTAAATATTTTACTTTTGTGAATGCAGCCCAAGTTTGGGAAGGGGGGGGAATGTGTGTGTGCCTGTGCATGTGTATATTTGTGCTCATATCACTGTTGACTCAACACTTTAAATGGACTAAAATTCCCCGGTGTTTTCTTTTTCTTTCTTTTTTTTTTTTTTTTTTGAGACGGAGTCTCGCTCTGTCGCCCAGGCTGGAGTGCAGTGGCGCAATCTCGGCTCACTGCAAGCTCCGCCTCCCGGGGTTCACGCCATTCTCCTGCCTCAGCCTCTCCGAGTAGCTGGGACTACAGGCGCCAGCCAACACGCCCGGCTAATTTTTTTTTGTATTTTTAGTAGAGACGGGGTTTCACCGTGGTCTCGATCTCCTGACCTCCTGATCCGCCCGCCTCGGCCTCCCAAAGTGCTGGGATTACAAGCGTGAGCCACCGCGCCCGGCATCCCCGGTGTTTTCATAGTTGCCACTATTCTATCACATCTTCCTTTCATTTCTGACCCATGGCTACAGTTCCCTTCTCTAGAGGTGATGAGAACTGGCAGTTACTTGTGCATGTTTCTAGAGATATTCTTTTCATAAAGGTACAAATGGTACTATACTATGTACCATTGTTATTTGTATAGATGCACTATTAAACAGCTTACTTTCTTCGCTAACTGTATCTTGGAGAGTCGTTCAGATTGGTATATAAAGAACTTCCCCATTTCGTTTCAAGACTACATCATATTCTATAGTATGGATGTCTCATATTTGTTTAAGAAGTTATGTATCAATGAATATTCATGTAGTACCTTGTCTTTTGCTATATTATAATTGGATAACTGCCTATTCCTCATTTTCTATATTTAGTAACCTATCTTATAGATATATTCTCAGGACTGGAATTTCAGGGCCAAAAGATACGTGCATATTAAGTTTTGTTATGTATTTATACCAATAATTTATACCAAAATTATACCTGTTCACACTTCCACCAGCAATGTATGAGACTGCCTGTTTGGGGGAATTTCTGAGTTTTTTTGTGAATCATAACTGCAGTAGGTAGAATTAACCAACTGATTTTTTTATTTTATAAAATTGATCTAGGATTGAGGGAATTAAGCTCAAGCCACAGGTTCTCTGTCCTGATGATAATCAGTCATTGTACTTTTGAGTGGCAATTTGATCTCATGTGTATCTAAATCCGTAAAATAGTTAGCAACAGAACAGGAATCAACTGTGTTTTTAAAATGCAAACCTTTGGATGGTTTCATTACTTAATGCAGACTCGTGCATTTAAATGGGAAGCTAAATTGAATGCCATAATCATATTATAAAGTTTTTGTTAAACTAATTTTGAAAGAATCATTTTACATTTGTTGCTTCAGTCAGACTGAACCTAAAGATTTATTAATTATAAAGAAAATTTTTAAGTGATCCCCATCACAGTCTATAGGGCCTGCCCTCTGTGATTTCCTCTGTGGAGGTCAGCCTTGGTTTTGTTCACAGGAAGCTTCTTGTTTCTTGTCCTGTATGTCAGTGTGGTCTGACAGCAATCCCCAGGTCCCAGCCAGTGGTACTGATGTCACATTATTTTATGCCGCCTGCTTTGGCGTATCCTTGAGGTAGCCATGGAACGAGACTCCACTCTGGTGGCTTTCTCCTGATAGCTGCACAAGTAATTGCATTTGCAGTCTGAGGACATTTATTTCCAGAAGATCAGCCCTGTGCCCCTGAATCCTGCAGCACTTAATCAGAGCACTAAGGGAGTGGCCATCCCCAAGGCCTTGTCACTCTGACTCTTGAGTCCTGCATTTTCTACAAGAAACAGCTTAGGGTTCACTGAGCTGAATGTGCCTGAAAAAGAGAAACCCAACCTGCTCACAGACACCATTGTATTCTATGAACACAAACTGATTTTATGATTTTCACTAGACATAAATGTTGATGCCTAGGTTTAAAAAGAAAACGTTCTTTGGATTTGTTAGAGAGGATTGTTTTGGCCCTTTTCTCGAAGTTGGTGAAACAATAGTATGATATTGGGGTAGAAAAATTCCTCATAGTTGAAATATTTTAATTGTGTTTATTGGTCATGTGGTGTTAGCTGCCAGTTGAGTTGTCTACTCCAAATGGACAGTAACTTCATAGGTCACAAGCATCTGAGATATTTTTTTGTGTATTTTGAGGGTCTTTAGTGAATATGTAATATTCCATATGGTTTTAGAATTCTAAAGTGATTAGGATTAATTTCCATCCCAGCATCATTGAATTTAGGACCTCAATTTTCTAACCACACATCAGACTGTGCAGTTGACCCTCCGCATCCACAAGTTCCACATCTGTGGATTCAACTAACCATGGATAAAAAAATGTGGAAAAAACCCAATACAAATAACAAAACAACAATAAAAATAATACAAATAAAAACAACACATGATAACAGTTGTTTACCTAGCATTTACAATGCATTTGGTATGATAAGTAATCTAGAGATGATTTAAAGTATACAGAAGAATATGTGTAGCTTATATGAGAATATTATTCCATTTTATATGGGAGAGTTGAGCATCCTCAGGTTTTCATATCCTCCGGGGTCCTAGAACCAATTCCCCAAGGATACCAAGGAACGACTGTAGTTTCCAAGTAAAATATGCACCCGATTTATTATCACCTTTACTGATACTAGTTACTCTAATTGAGCAAGTGAGAAGCTATTGCATTATGATCTGAAGAGAAATCTGTAAACTGTTAAAATAATGAATTTGTGATAAAGTGTCCTTGACTCTACTTTTAAGGACTGTCATTTAATTAGCAGCAACAGTGGGGCTTCTCTACAGAGATGACTAGTTTAGCAAAGGAAAGGGGAAACCAAGACCTTGAAAAGCAAAAGGCATTTTACAAAATAGATTCCATAATTAGTTGAGTTATTACATCTCTGAAAAGGGCAGGCTTCTCTAACTACGTATCTACTCTGTGATTTTTCTCTCAAATTGATGCCTGAGACTTCCTTGATTTTAAAAAAGTCACCATAATGAAAAAAAATAAGATGTTATGTTTCCTATAAAAAATAGGAACTAGTGTTTCAGGCTATCCTTTTTCCTGTTTCCAAGCTGTTAATGGAGAGAAATTTCTTTTAAAGCCCAGTTCTAATGCAAAAGAGATGATTGCATTTTAACTGGCAGCCTGAAATGTTGTCAGCTCATTTAGATGTACAGTCTGTTATTTAAAGATACTTTGTTTCTTTTTAGTGCTTTTTACCTCTAACATACTATTTTTAATAATTTTTTTTTTTTTTTTTACCAGTTAACTAGGCAGAATACTATAGCAATGCTAGTTAACACGCCGCTTAATATTTCTTAATGTGAATTCATGTATTTTGGAACTTGATGTTAAAAAATAATTTTAAAAAATCAATTTTAAAGATGCTCATGCCTGTAATCCCAGCACTTTGGGAGGCCGAGGCGGGTAGATCACCTGAGGTTGGGAGTTCAAGACCAGCCTGACCAACATGGAGAAACCCTGTCTCTACTAAAAATACAAAATTAGCTGGGCGTGGTGGCATGTGCCTGTAATCCCATCTACTTGGGAGGCTGTGGCAGGAGAATCGCTTGAACCCAGTAGGCGGAGGTCGTGGTGAGCCGAAATTGTGCCATTGTACTCCAGCCTGGGCAACAAGAGTGAAACTCCGTCCCAGGGGGAAAAAAATCCTCCTTTGCTGCCTCTGTGGACCATTCTAGATTATGGTAAATGGAATTAAGTACACAGGTAACCTTCTTTATGTCCTTCATTATTTTTCTCAACCTAATTTCACATTATGTTATTTTGAGACAAGGTCGTGCTGTGTCACCAAGGCTGGAGTGCACTGATGCAATTACTGCTCACTGTAGCCTCGAATTCCTAGGCTCAAGCAATCCTCCTGTCTCAGTCTCCCAAGTAGCTGGGACCATAGCACATGCTACCATGCATGGCTAATTATTTTATTTTATATATGATAGGGGTTTACCAAGTTGCACAGGCTGGTGTCCAACTCCTGGGCTCACGCGATCTTTTGTCTCCACCTCCCAAAGAGCTGGGATTACAGGCGTGAGCCACCGCGCCCGGCCTCCATATTATATTCTTTAAGATTATTCTTCTAAGTATGATACTTTCCTTCTACTTTTAATCCTCCCACCTACCAAATGGCTAGTTGTTTCTGTTTCCTTTCTTCAGGTTCTTTCTGCATTAATTGTCTTTATGAGACAAGGGGATATGCAATGAATACTGGATATTGGAAGTCAATGAATATTTTTATGCAATGATGTTTTTATGAGAATATTCCTCTATTATTTAAAATAGCATTGAGGGGGCACCTTTATTCAAATAATTGTTAGTGCCTAGCTAGGACTCTGAGAGCTTACTGTTTATTAAAAATAAATTTCCATATACACCAAGCTTGAGAAAGATAGTTCTATAAACATATTCTATATATGGACTGAATCTACTAATATGTTATCCAGTGATTTGTTTTTATTAACTCTTTCCAGTGTTCCACACAGAAAAGGCTTATGTGTCAAAGTTTCCTTCTTTTTTCTAACCTAGATTTTATATTTTATATCCCTTCTCTTGTTTTTTTTTGTTTGTTTTTTGTTTTCTTTTTGATGGAGTCTTGTTCTGTTGCCCAGGCTGGAGTACAGTGGAATGATCTCAGTTCACTGCAACCTCCACCTCCCAGGTTCAAGCGATTCTCCTGCCTCAGGCTCCCGAGTAGCTGGGATTACAGGTGTGTGCCACCATGCCCAGCTAATTTTTGTGTTTTTGTTTAGTAGAGGTGGGGTTTCACCACGTTGGCCAGGCTGGTCTCGAACTCCTGACCTTAGCGACCTGCCCACCTCAGCCTCCAAAATGCTGGGATTACAGGTGTGAGCCACCATGCCTGGCCCCCTTTTCTGTTTTTAAGACACCTAAATTTTCCTGACATACCATTGGGATTTAATTAACTTTATGAGGAGACTATAGGGAACTTAGAGTTAAAAATGGAAGGAGTAATTAACCCAACCCCTTGTAGTCATTAGCAGGCAAAGTCAATGAATTTGCTATAGCAAATGCAGGTGTACCCTGTTGACTTCTGATGCTATTGTCTTCACTTTCTGTCATCATTTTAGGACCTGCTCAGTGTTGTAGAAGCAAAAGAAGCTCTTGAAAGGGAAGTTAAGATCTTCCAAGAAAGGCTGCTTGCTGGCCAGCAGGTCTGGGATGCCTCAAAGCAGGAAGTGAGCCTCCTGAAGAAAAGCTCTTCTGAGTTGGAGAAGAGTTTGAAGGCCAGTCAGGATGCAGTCACAGCCTCACAAAGCCAGTACTCCTCATTTAGGGAGAAAATCGCAGCCCTGCTTAGGGGCAGATTGAGCATGACTGGGTCCACTGAGGACACCATTTTGGAGAAGATTCGAGAAATGGACAGCTGGGAAGAAAGCAGGGACCGGGTGAGTGGGTCATGGCTATTTACAGACATCTTAAGAACAGTGAGCTCATTCATTTAGCATGCTCAGTGACTGTATTAGTCTATTTTCACACTGCTGTAAGAAATACTGGAGACTGAGTAATTTATAAAGAAAAAGAGGTTTAATGGATTCACAGTTCCACATGGCTGGGGAGGCCTCACAATCATGGCAGAAAGCAAAGGAGGAGCAAAGGCACGTCTTACATGGTGGCAGGCAAGAGAGAGAGTATGCAGGGGAACTGCCCTTTATAAAACCATCACATCTCCTGAGAGTTATTCTCTATCACAAGAACAGCATGGGAAAAAGCTACCCCCATAATTCAGTTACCTCCCACCAGGTCCCTCCCACGACATGTGGGGATTATGGGAGCTACAATTTAAGATGAGATTTGGGTGGAGACACAGCCAAACCATATCAGTGACTTATCTCAATTAGCTAAAAGCATCACTTAAGGCCAGGCATAGGCCTATAACCCCAGTCCATTTGGAGGCCAATGCAGTCACTTGAGGCCAGGAGTTCAAGACCAGTCTGAGCAATATAGTGAGACCCCTCTCTCTACTGAAAATAAAAATTAAGTCCCAGCTACTTGGGAGGCTGAAGTGGGGGAATTTCTTGAGCCCACGAGTTTGAAGTTGCAGTGAGCTATGATTGCGTCTCTGCACTCCAGCCTGGGCTACAGAGCAAATCCTGTCTCTAAAAAAAAGTATAATTTAAATATGGTTGTATTAATTTCCATTTTAATGGAAAGTAATGGCAGTCCCACAAGCCACATCTAACTATGATGCAGGTTCTGTAGTTGGACCTGCCTGGTGCTGAATCCCGTCTCTGCTGTACATTCACTCACTGGCCATGTGAGCTTGGGCAGATTCTTGAGTTTACGGCCTTGGAGATTGTTTTCTTATCTACGGAAAGGGGTTGGCACAGGTTCCATGACCCCTTACCTGAAACTCTTGGGGCCCACTGTGTTTTTGAGTTCAGAATTTTTCAGAGCTTAGAAAGGTAATGCAAAGTGCAGCCTTACACAGCCCTCCACTGTGGTGTCTGGGACAGTTTCCTACCATCAATCACATTCACAGGTCTGCAGCTAAGCCTGAGAGCAACAGTAAGTGGGATAAATGAAGACCGCAAATAGCCTCTTGTCATTTTGGGTCAGGATTTGCTGCCCAGCTGGGTCAGGTCAGGCCAAGCTTTGTCAGTAAATGAGTTATGAAAAAATCTGGATTTTGGAATTACAGATAAAAGTTCCCAGACCTATAATGGTATCTGGCTGATCAGGTTATTGTTTCATGTATGTATTGAATGAAAAAAATTGTTATAAAGATCTTAACTCATTGCCTGGCAAGTCACAACAATAAATATTAACTATTGCTGCTGTTGCCTCTCCTTCTTCCTCCTTCTCTCCTCTTTTTCATAATGTGTTGGTGCCCAGAACAGTCTTTTAGGGGTCCTATCTAACAAATGGAGAAAAATGGTTTAATTCACGTATATGATTGAGGCTTGTTTAACTCTGTCGTCTTGTTTCTACTATCAAGAACTCTCTTTCTCTATAAAGCTTTACCTAGCAGAGTCCACTTCAGCGCAGGCTTTGTTTAAATTATCATCAAACCTAAATTATAGAAGTCCTAGTTAATGAGGCTTTAAAGTAAATGATCTCCAAAGTCCTTGTATAATTCCATTATGAACTATTTCTTCTATTGCTGTCATGCTTGTTTGAAAGGAGAAAATGCATTTTACCATCTTTTAATGTTACTAAAAAACTCAGAAGAATCACTAACTCAAAGTTCAGGGTTGCATTTGTCAATTTCCTTTAGTGATAGTAAATTCCCTTTTAAAATTCTCCTAAATTCGAGCTTGCAGTGAGCCGAGATCGTGCCACTGCATTCCAGCCTGGGCGACAGAGCAAGACTCGGTCTCAAAAAAAAAAAAAAAAAAAAAATTCTCCGAAATTCGCGCATACTCTAGGAGCAACCTTAGTGGCCCCTTTAGCCAAGCGCGTTTTCTTTTCTTCTCTTTTCTTTTCTTTTCTTTTCTTTTCTTTTCTCTTCTTTTCTTTTCTTTCTTTCTTTCTTTTTTTTTTTTTTGAGATGGAGTCTCGCTGTGTCGCCCAGGCCAGAGTGCAGTGGTGCAAACTCGGCTCACTGCAACCTTCGCCTCCCAGGTTCAAGCGATACTCCTGCCTCAGCCTACCGAGTAGCTGGGTCTACAGGCATGCACCACCACACCCAGCTAATTTTTGTATTTTTAGTGGTGATGGGGTTTCACCATGTTGGCCAGGATTGTCTCGATCTCTTGACCTTGTGATCCGCCTGCCTCGGCCTCCCAAAGTGCTGGGATTACAGGCATGAGCCACTGTGCCTGGCTGCCAAGTGCTTTTTCTATCTCTTTGTGGAGATAAAATGTCGAGTGCTCATTGGCTGTCCTCCACTCTAATGTGTAGAGGTCTCCGCGAGTAACTTAGTTTTTCTTGTAACTCAGTCTACATGGAGGTACTTGATTGAGAAAGAAAATGATTTATAGGTTTGGAAATCAGCTTCATTAAGTCATTTCCTTAAACGGTAACAGATATGCAGACGATTTCCAGCTCATGAAAATTTAATTTAAAAATTTTCAACTTGACGATGGTGTGAAAGTGATACACATTCAGTGGAAACCATACTTTGAGTGTGCATGCAGCCATCCTGTTTTTCACTTTCAGTATTCAACAAATTACATGAGACTTTCAATACTTTGTTATAGAATAGGCTTTGTGTTAGATGATTTTGCCCAAATATAGGCCAATGTAAGTGTTCTGAGCACTTTTAAGGTGGGGTAGGCAAAGCCATGATGTTCGGTAGGTTAGGTATATTAAATGCATTTCTGACTTAAGAAACTCAACTAACATGTCTTTATCGGGACACAACCTCACCATTAGTCGAGGAGCATCTGTACTTCAATAGCTAATTTTTTTTTTTTTTTTGCCATTTCATTTTATTACTTTCCACTTCTATATTTCCAAGTATTTTCTTAAAA
Organism: Hylobates moloch; assembly: GCF_009828535.3. Classification (NCBI taxonomy): domain Eukaryota; kingdom Metazoa; phylum Chordata; class Mammalia; order Primates; family Hylobatidae; genus Hylobates; species Hylobates moloch. The sequence goes on along the minus strand of NW_026652303.1, from coordinate 2,083,632 downwards.
CTACTTTAATCCCTGAATGTGAAACAAGGCACATAATTATCAGCATGATGTATATGTTTATTTTCTAAAGCCAAATGATGTAAATTGGTTAAGCTGGGCATGCTTTCTCCCACTCCCCATAAAAATTAGAATGATTCAGTCTTTTTAGTGCCTTTGTCTGCCGTTCCTACCCTGTAATTTTTTTCAATAGCTGCTCTCCCTATTTAAAAGCCTGAAATCAAGCATATAGCTGGTGTCTCGTGGGACTCATCTTCAAGTAAAATCAGGAGAAAATGGATTTCATATATTGTCTTAGAAATGTTTCTAAAGAATGGGAGCTTTACAAATTGATGAATCTGTTTGTTGAGGAGGCTGCATGTCCCTGCCAGCTGCCATGGCTACGCACACAGTCAGTGGCTGAGTAATTCTGACGTGAAGGCTCAACTGCGGGTTCAGGCTCAGCTTGGCAGATTCTCCGCTTCAGGCTGGCTCCTGCTTCCCGAACGTTGCTTGTCTTGTTTACTCTTGTGCTATCCATTTTTCCCCTCCTGTGTTTGTGGTTCTCAGTAGAATTCAGGACACCACCCACACTTTTACAGCACGGCATTTCTACTTGTTCCTTGCATATCTGCTTCTGGCAAGATTTAATCTTCTTAGAAGCTTTACTATATCTCAGAGCAAGGTTTTTCATCCTCAGAACTATCGGCATTTTGGACTGGATAATTTTTTGCTGTGGGGGCCTGTCCTGTGCATTGCAGGATTTTGAGCGGTGTCCTTGGCCTCTACCTGCTAGTAGCACTCCCCGTCCCAGTTTGTGACAACCACAGATGTCTTTAGAGACTGCCTAATGTCCACCGGGGGTCAAAATTGCCCCCAGTTGAAAACCACTGTCTTAGAGGAATGTTCTACTGCCAGGTTCCCACGAATTCTAAATGAGTATTTAGATGTTACTTAGCCTTGGAATTTCAGGACACCATAGCAGTTGTTTATGAAATAATGACTTCTTGCACAATGACAGAAAGTTACGACATTTTCAGATTTTACTTTAGAATTTTGAGGCAATTTTGTTTTCTTTCTTCTTCACCTCTATCTGCACATTTTTCCTGTTCTGCTTTAGGTACACCGAAGGCTTTATTTCCTTCCTTGAGGTGTTTGCTGGTCCAGGGGCTCTGTGGGAGCTGTGGGGACCCTGCCTGACACTATAAAGCAAGGGTCTCCAACCCTCGGGCTGCACACCCGCACCAGTGCATGGCCTAGTAGGGAATGGGCTGCACAGGCGGAGGTGAGTGGTGGGCGAGTGAGCATTGCTGCCTGAGTTCACTTCCTGTCAGATCAGCAGTGGCATTAGATTCTCATAGGAACGTGAACCCTATTGTGAACTGTGCATGCGAGGGATCTAGGCTGCATGCATCTTATGAGAATCTAATGCCTGATGATCTGAGGTGGAACAGTTTCATTCTGACATAAAAATTGTCATCCACGAAACCAGTCTCTGGTGACAAAAAGGCTGGCAATCTCTGCTGTAAAGGACTGGAGATGTGCTCCACAGCATCCTCCTCCCCATTCTGATCCCAGAGCCCGATTATCATTCTCCTGCTCTGTTCTTAACCCTGCCACCTACTAAAGTGAGCATCTTTCCAGAAGCACCAGCACACTTCCATTTGGGACATTTCATTGTCCAAAATTATGCTGCATGGTCGCTTCAGGCTACAGAGGCATCTGAGAGAGTGAACAGATAGAAGTTTCAGCTTTTCTAGCCTCTCCAGTTATATGAGTTTCCTGGGGCTGCCATGACAAAGTACCGCAACTAGGCGGCTTAAACAACAGAAAGTTCTTGCCTCACAGTTCTGGAGATGAGAAGTCTGGGATCAAGGTGTCAGTAGGGTTGGTTCCTTCTGAGGGCTGTGAGGGAGAATCTGTCCCATGTCTCACTCCTAGCTTCTGCTGGCCTCAGGCATTGCATTCTTCGTTGGAGGGATAGTGTTCTTCGTGTGTCTTCACATTGCCTTCCTCTATGCATGTCAGTCTTTGTGTCCAAATTTCCCCTCTTATAAGGACCCCAGTCATCTTGGATTAGGGTCCACCTTAGGGACCTCGTTTTAACTTCATCACCACTCTAAAGACCCGATTTCCAAAGAAAGTCACATTCCGAGGTACTGGGGGGCTTCAACATATCTTTTTGGGGGGGGACCTAATTTAACTCAAAACAAAAGTTGAGATGAACAGAGGAAGTAGGGTAGGGTTAGCCAGTCAACAGTGCTGGCCACACAAGCCAACCGGAGGGAGGGAGGATTTGGTCGACACTTTCTAGTACCTGGTAACTAACATATTCTCCAAGTGAAAATTATAGCTTGAATAATTGGAAAAGAGTTTATGTCTAAAAGGAACTGGACTTTAAGTGACCCAAATGGCTCTTTCATCAGTGTAGAACTTTTTGGCTTCTATTTGGTTTAATTTTAGGACAAAAATGTCTCTCTGGTGAAATCAACACATAGTTGTCCCTGGAGAGTGAATTAAATCTTTTAGAGCATTATGACTTTACTTCTAAAAACCATGCAGCTTATTCTTTAACTATATTGTGCTTTTTGTTTAAAAAAAAAAAGCACAAACAAAAAAATATCTTTTTTGTTTAAAGGTATGTATTCTTCACCCCTCACCCCCCACTGCCCACCTCTAGTGTTGAAATATCTGGTGCATCTTGTCCCATAGAATATCAGGTATATGTTAAGAAATGATCCTAAGAAAAAGAAAAGAAAGCAAGGCTTATTTATTGTTTAGACATTTCGGTATGAAAAACAGCACAAGTTTACGGTTTTGGTGGAGCACATATGTTCACTCAGGCACTGGCATTTGATGTTCCCAAGAATGAGTCAGTTTGGAATGTTAATTTATTTGAATTAATTTATCTAAATTTAGTTAGAAAAAAACTTGGTGGTGTCGTATGCACTGACACCTAAATAAGCTTCTGAAGCTACGTTCTGTGATCTGATAGAGTGCAGGAGGGCTCTCAGCTGTTTTCTTCTCTCTGGACACGAGAACCTTGGCATGGCAGGTATCCCCTGCAAATTTCAGCGATCTATGTATTAGTGGTTTTAAAGTCGCGCTTCGCTGAGTCTCAAGGGTCTGTAGAGCACCCTCAGGTCCAGATGGGGTGAAGATGCAAGAGGGACCTTCTTGCCTTTGATTCAAACACATTTGTCCCTTATTTGTTCTTCCTAGAAAGACTTCTAGTTGAGAGAAAGACTATGCTGAAAATAGGCTGAAAAACATGGCATAGGACAATTCCTGGAGGGTTCTTTAGCTCCCCGTGGCGACAGCACAGGATTGACGGAACCCGTACCCTGGAGCAGTAACCCTATGACGGAAGTGGACGCGATGTGTTGAACTTTAGTATGGTGTGAAACACTGTGGGGGTCAAATTATCTAAATCAGCTCATTGAGTCATCATAGCAAAATCTACGAATTTCAGAGAGATTAGTTACTTGCTTCAGTTAACCTACTGGTAAGTGGTACAGGGGAAATTGAAACCAGGGCTATCTGACTCTAAAGTCCCCGTCCTGCACTCTGGTCTACGTCAGATGCTTACATCTTCCTTCAGGGTCAGTATCACTCCCTTAGTCTAACTTACTGCAGTTACTCTGGGCGTCAGCTTCAGAATGGAGACCATACTGATTGATGTCTACAGAAGGCTTGCTTTTTTCCAGTAAAGTCGGTGGTGTGCTGACTATAGCTAAGTGATCACACAGTTCTCCCTCTCTCCGCTTGAGGTTTATTGAATCAGTTTTCTCTTTGGTTTTGTTATCTCCGCTGTGTCATTTGTGGTATAGGAGATGTTGAAGAGTCTTCAGGTAGAAATGCTCACTTCCTGTTTGCAGTCCAACGTGAAACCACATCTCCTGATGTGCTGTACTTCTAATAATGCGAATCAGTCCCTTGGGAGGCAGCATCTTGTGGACAATTTTTTGTAGATTACATTATTTGTTATACCAAGATAAACACTGTTTCTCTTGCATTAAGATCAGATTTATCTGCTATATGAGTAAGGTATACTTACTAATATAACTATGAATGTATCAGTAGATATTTTTATTATTGGTAAGCAGGAAAGGTAGGAAATATGAAATGAGGTTTCTCAGAGCTTCCTGTTCTGAGATGACACTAAAAATTTCCTTGGTAAATGTAATTCCTTGGATGTGGCTCTGAATAGCTTACCATCAAATATCTAATTTCAAGCACACACACAGAAGTGTAGAATTAATTGAATTATAGGTCTGGAAGCTTGAGAGCCATGGAAGCACAGGATTGAAGAGTTTAGAGCTCAGGTAGTCTAACCTTCCTCATGTAGCACTTCAATCTGCATTGCAACATTCTTAATTGGTATAAGCATACCTCAGAGACCACTGCAACAAAGCAAATGTCACAATAAAATGAGTCACGCAATTTTTTTTTGGTTTCTCAGTGCATATAAGAGTTATGTTTATACTAGACTATGTAGTCTATTAAGTGTGCAATAACCCTATATCTAAAAAACAATATAGATACCTTAATTAAAAATACTTTATTGCTAAGAAGTGCTAACAATCATCTCAGCCTTCAGCAAGTCATAATCTTTTTGCTGGTGGAGGGTTTTGCTGTAATGTTGATGGTTACTGCTGATCAGAGTGGTGGTTCCTGAAGGTTGGATGGCTGTGGCAATTTCTTAAAATAAGACAACAATGTAGTTGAAAACAACAATTGACTCTTTTTCTTCCTCAAAAGATTTCTCTGTAGCATGTGAGCTATTTGATAGCATTTTACCAACAGCAGAACTTCTTTCTAAATTGAGGTCAATCCTCTCAAACCTTGCTGCTTTTTTGTCAGCTAAGTTTATGTAATATTCTAAACGCTTACTGTCATTTCAACAATGTTCAAGCATCTTCACTAGGAGTAAATTTCATCTCAATAATTTTCTTTGCTCATCCATGAGAAGCAACTCTTCATCCATTCAAGTTTGATCATGAGGTTACAGCAATTCAGTCACATCTTTAGGCTCCACTTCTAATTCTAGTTCTCTTGCTATTTCCACCACATCTGCAGTTACTTCCTCCACTGAAGTCCTGAACCCCTCAGAATCATCTCATAGATGACACCTATGATGTTAATATTTTGACCTCCTCTTATGACTTATGAATGTCCTTAATGGTATCAAGAGTAGTGAATCCTTTCCAGAAGGTTTTCAATTTACTTTGCCCAGATCCATCAGAGGAATCACTCTCTATGGCAGCTGTAGCCTTATGAAGTATATTTCTTAGATAATAAGACTTTAAAGTCAGAGTTACTCCTTGATCCATGGGCTGCAGAATGAATGCTGTGTTAGTAGGCATGAAGACAACATTCCTCTCTTTGTACATCTCCATCAGAGTTCGTGGGTGACCAGGTATGTTGTCAACGAGCAGAAATATTTTGAAAGGAATCTTTTACTGAGCCATAGGTCTCAACTGTGGGCTTGAAATATTCAGTAAAACATGATGTGGACAGATGTGCTGTCATCCAGCTTTGCTGTTCCATTTCTAGAGCACAGTCAGAATAGATTTAGCATATTTCTTAAGGGGCCTAGAGTCTTCAGAATGGTAAATGAGCACTGGCCTCAACTTCAAGTCACCAGCTGCATTAACCTCTAACAAGAGAGTCAGCCTGTTCTTTGAAGCTTTGAAGGCAGGCATTGACTTCTCCTCTTTAGCTATGAAAGTCCTAGACGGCAGCCTCTTCCCGTAGAAGGCTGTTTTGCCTACATTGAAAGTCTGTTGTTTGGTGTCGCCACCTTCATCAATGATCTTAGCTAGATCTTGTGGATAACTTGCCTCAGCTTCTACATCAGCACTTACTGCTTTATCTTGTACTTTTATGTTATGGAGATGGCTTCTTTCCTTAAATCTTATGAATCAACCTCTACTAGTTTCAAACTTTTCTTCTGCAGCTTCCTCATCTCTCTTAGGCTTCATAGATTTAAGGAGAGTTAGGGCCTTGCTCTGGATTAGGCTTTGGCTTAAGGGAATGTTATGGCTGGTTTGATGTCTATTCAGACCACTCAAACTTTCTCTGTATCAGCAATAAGGCTATTTTTTTCCTCATCATTTGTGTGTGTCTTAGTCCATTTCTGTTGCCATAAAAGAATACCTGAGACTGAGTAATTTATAAAGAAAAGAGGTTTATTTGTCTCCTGGTTCTGCAGGCTATACAAGAAGCACAGTGCCATCTACTTCTGGCAATGAACCTCAAGAAACTTTCACTCATGGCAGAAGATGAAGGGGAGCAGGCATCACACGGCCAGAGAGAAAGAAAGGGAGAGAGAGGAGGAGGTGCCAGGCTCTTTTCAACAACCAGATCTCATGGGCACTAAGAGTGAGCAGTCACTCAATTCTGCGAGAATGACACCAAGTCATTCATGAAAGATCTGCTCCCATGAACCAAACATCTCCTACTAGGCCCACCTCCAACTGTGAGGATCAAATTTTAACATGCGATTTAGAGAGGACAAATATCCACACTGTATCAGTGTGTTTACTGGAGTAGCACTTTTTTTTTTTTTTTTTTTTTTTTTTTGGAGACGGAGTCTTGCTGTGTCACCCAGGCTGGAGTGCAATGGTGCAATCTCGGCTCACTGCAACCTCTGCCTCCCAGGTTCAAGTGATTCTCCTGTCTCAGCCTTCTGAGTAGCTGGGACTACAGGCGCCAGCCACCATGCCCAGCTAGTTTTTGTATTTTTAGTAGAGATGGGGTTTCACCATATTGGTCAGCCTGGTCTTGAACTCCTGACCTCAGGTGATCCACCCACCTTGGCCTCCCAAAGTGCTGGGATTACAGGTGTGAACCACTGTGCCTGGCCTGGAGTAGCACTTTTAATTTCTTTCAAGAATGCTTCCTTTCTATTTCCAACTTGGCTAATTGAAGTAAGAGGCCCAATTTTTGGCCGATCTCAGATTTCAACATGCCTTTCTTACTAAGCTTAGTCATTTCTAGCTTTTGAGTTAAAATGAGAGAAGTGTGACTCTTCCTTTTTTTTTTTTTTTTTTGAGACGGAGTCTCATTCTGTCACCCAGGCTGGAGTGCAGTGGCGTGATGTTGGTTCACTACAACCTCTGCCTCCCAGGTTCAAGTGATTCTTCTGCCTCAGCCTTCTAAGTAGCTGGGACTACAGGCGTGAGCCACTACATCCAGCTAATTTTTGTATTTTCAGTAGAGATGGGGTTTCGCCATGTTGGCCAGGCTGGTCTTGAACTCCTGACTTCAGGTGATCCACCCACTTTGGCCTCCCAAAGTGCTGGGATTACAGGCGTGAGCCACTATGCCCAGCCTGACTCTTCCTTTCACTTGAAAACTTAGAGGCCATTGTAAGGTTATTAACTGGCTTAATGTGAATATTGTTGTGTCTCAGGAAATAGGGAGGCCCAAGGAGAGGAAGAGAGATGTGGGGTCAGCCAGTTAGTGGAAAAGTCAGAACGTACACATTTATCATTTAAGTTCACTGACTTATATGGGAGTGGTTTGTGGCACCCCAAACACTGCAATAGTAACATCAAAGATCTCTGATCACAGATCACCATAACAGATATCATAGTAATGAAAACGTTTGAAATATTGCTAGTATTGCCGAAATGTGACACAGGGACACAAAGTGAGCTTGTGCTGTCAGAAAAATGACGCTGATAGACTTGCTCAATGCAGGGTTGCCACAAACCTTCAATTTGTAAAAAACTAAAATATCTGCAAAGAGCAATAAAGTAAGTGCAATAAAGTGAGATGTGCCTGTAGTTAGCCAATTTCCGGCCATCTTCGGTGACTGGGAATCCACTCCCTACTGGACAGTGTCTTTATACGGCTGTAATCATTGTAAAGTTTTCCCTTTCTTCTTTATTTTAATTATTTATTATTTTTAATTTTTTTTCTCAGACCTCATAGGGAAGACTTTTACCTTTCTTACAACGGAATGCTTAAGTGAATGATGACGCATTCTCTTGATGAATTCTTAATGCAGCCATTAAAATGTTAATTAAGAATTTCAAATGGCATGAGAATGATTAGGTAAAAACAAAGACACAAAATTGCATGTATAATATTTCAACTATATTTTAACAATACACACAAAAAATTATTTAAAAATGTTAATAGTTTTTACCTCTGGGTGGTGGGATCACAGGGGATTATTTTTTGCTTGTTTATACTTTTTGTAGTTAAAGGAAAGTTTATGGGGATATCTCACTTTATAGGAACTGGGGAAAATATTTTCCTTTCATAAATATGGAATTTCTTTGATTTATACCTATTGGTTCTCAATATAGGCTCTGAGGGTAACTCAGAACAAATCCTTTTGTTCTCCCATATAATAGCCTTTCAAAAAGTTTAAAGGCAGATTACGTGTTTAATCATGGCTGTTTATAGATAGGCAAATAGAAATTGTTTTCTTTTTAAAAATTTAGACAGTAAAAATCTGAAACAGTCAGGATGTTTCCATTTCTGTGAGAATGGTACTGTACTGTTATGTAAATACTATGTTTTCCCTCTTCTCTTCCAAAATAAACCATCAAAAGAAAACAAATTTATCACCCTGGACTTGGTGGTTTTATTGAATTCCACATTTTATGAAACTGGATTTAGTAAAATCAGTTTGAGTTTTCTGAGAGTGTCCCTGAGGTCCTTGGTAAACTTGCACTCTTGGTTTAAGGGAATGATCAGGACAAAAAGAGGAACTCCCGGGAAGGATGGGAGCATTGGGCAAATCAGGTGGGTTGAGGAGAGCCTGGAGGGACTTTAACATGGGACAGTACTCAGATCTCCCTGCTCTCTTGTACATCGACACTGACCCTATTTAGAGTCACCATATTAAAGAGATGTTGACCTCTCCAAAGCAAAAATGGTATTACTCTATAACTATGTAGTGTAGAGTCAGCATCCCTGGAGTTTAGAGCATAGGTAACCAATCTTCAATAGAAAGCTGAAAAAAGTTTGAAAAAGCATATATCTGTGCATGAATTCCCTGTAATACCTCGATGTTACCTACCAAGATTAACTCACTGTCTAATCTTAAGTCAACTCAAAATGGTGAAAGAATTTTTCTGGGGAATGACTCTTTGTAGATTTTTACAGTACTTTTTGTCTTAATTCTTTTTCCTACTAAACTTTGAAACTCTTAGCAATAGTTTTGGGGTAAGTAAAGGTTATCCATAAATTTTTATCGATTAACCTGTTAAAAGAATTATATAAAATTAAAAATACCAATCGAAACATTTAATTCAATAATGAATGTAGACTATTTCAAACAGAGGCAAATACAGCTATCAATTACATATTTTAAATGGGATTTTTACAAATAATCTGGAAGTTGGTATCATAAACAGTTATGCTGCTTAGGCAGAGCAGTAGATGTGAACACTTCCTTGCATCCAAAACAAGGCTTATTCTTGATCTGTTTCTTTGTTTCCAGATGGTCTCCCAGCTTGAAGCCCAAATATCTGAGCTTGTTGAACAGTTGGGAAAGGAGTCTGGGTTTCACCAGAAAGCTCTCCAGAGGGCCCAGAAAGCAGAGAATATGTTGGAGACTCTTCAGGGTCAGCTGACACGCCTGGAGGCAGAGCTGGTTTCTGGAGGTGTTTGGCGAGACAACTTGAATTTTGAGAAACAAAAAGTAATGACCTGAGGGCATGACCATGAGTGGAAGCATCTGTTGTAGTACAAAATTTTACCTGAAAATATTCTGAATTTTACAGTATTTAGTTTGGTTAATTTTACAGTATTTAGTTTGGTTAAGTCCTGGACTTAATTGGTTAAGTCAATTTCAAGGAACAGTGGGTTTGGAGCTTCCTTGATTCAAATTAATTTAATTAAACTCAACAAGTATTTATTGAATGCCTATCATATATGAGGTCCTAAAGGTTTGGCAAGCTAAAATATGAATAATACACAGTTCCTTATCTTAAAGGGCTCATAATTCAACAAGGGAGGCAGATACTTAGATAATTTGCTATACTATAAGTTTATACATGTTGTATGGAATTAATAAAGTGCTGTAGGAGCTTCTAGATAAAGGGAAGATTTTATAGGAGAGGAGATAATTAAGTTCATTTTTGAAAGATAAGTCGGATTATAGTGGAGAGAGGAGACAGATACTATAGGGGAAACAGTTTGAACAAAGGCATGAAATCTGGCAAGCGCATAGTATATTAAGAGAATGCAAAATGGTGAATCCTACATGGCTGGAACATGTTATTTATTCTTGGTGGATCTGTGGCAAGAGAAAAGACTGGAATGGCTTAGACTATGAAGATGGAGTGTTCTTTACTCTGTAGACTATGAAGTGTGGTAAGTGTGAGCATTGCAGTATTTTATTTCATTTTATGTTTATTTTTATTATTTTTATTTTTTTGAGATGGAGTCTCGCTCTGTCACCCAGGCTGGAGTGCAGTGGCGTGATCTCGGCTCACTGCAACCTCCACCTCCTGGGTTCACGCCATTCTCCTGCCTCAGCCTCCCGAGTAGCTGGGATTACAGGCGCCCACCACCACGCCTGGCTAATTTCTTGTATTTTTAGTAGAGATGGGGTTTCACCGTGTTAGCCAGGATGGCCTCGATCTCCTGATCTCGTGATCTGCCCGCCTCGGCCTCCCAAAGTGCTGGGATTACAGGTGTGAGCCACCGCGCCCGGCCACATTGCAGTATTTTAGAAAGATAGTGTGATGTCCCAGTGGAGCTGAGATTGTGGCATGCAGAGTCTCAGAAACAATGGCACTGATCACCCAGTGGGAGAGGAGAGTTAAACGGGAAGAGAAGGGGCCCGCACTGAGGATTCAAACGGGGGGAGATTGTCAGTGATCTTTGAGAGGCAGTTTTGGTGGAGTGGTGGAGAGCAGAAGCCAGTTCGCTTTGTGCTGAGGGGAGACTTGAGAGGAAGGGGAGCAACCTCCTAGTAGACCAGTGTGAAGTCTGGTGACCAAAGAGAAGAGTGGCATGAGGCAGTGGCTGTGAAAAACAACATCAAAGGGAGGTTTTGCTGGACAGCATGGGGAGGAAAAGTGTGGACTGAAAGAGTCCGTAGGAGGGATCGTGGGAAGGGAAAGGGAGGCACGCAGGCTCAACAGCCTCGATGCAGAATTTGGCATGAAAAATACTCTAAAGTTGAAACATCTACACTCAAGTAACATATTCCTTTTCATTCTTCTGTACTTAAAACATTGAGGAATCATCATGCCTGCATTGAGGTTGGATATGCAAAGATGGGCCAAAGGTGTCTGTGGAAAATCAAGTCTAGCAGATGAGACAGGGAGATCGGGGCATAATAGTACAATAGTGCAATTAGTGCACTTAGTGCAATAGTACAATAGTGCAATAGTGCAATTAGTGCAAATAGTACAATTAGTGCCATGATGGAGACAGGTATAAAATTTGACAGAAACCTGGAAAAAGAAGCAATGCATTTTTCTGTGCGGTAAGTGAGCCATCTTCACAGAAGAGGGGAGCATTAAAGAATGAGTAGGAATTTGTCAGGCATAAGAGGTGGGAAGAAATTTGAAGCAGAAAGAACAGCAGGAACAAAGAAGAAATGGAGGTGTGAAAAGATGGCTCGGGAAATGAATGAGGTGCAGGGAGCCTGGGACATGATACTTGGTGAAACCAAAGGTGTGAGATGGCACTGGAGGCAGGTGTAGGAATCATCAGGATAGGTCAGTCTAATGACTCAGGCTTCACTGCATAGGTAATGGGAAGCCGGAGAAGGTTTCTGAGTAAAAGAAAGATTTCCCTCAAGTCAGACTGGCTTAGAGGGTAGCAGGGGTGTCCAACCTTTTGGCTTTCCTGGGCCACACTGGAAGAAGAAGAATTGTCTTGGGCCACAAGTAAAATACACTAACAGTAGTGATAGCTGATAAGCTAAAACAAACAAACAAACAAACAAACAACACACACACACACACACACAACAAACAAAAAACAACCATGCATAATTTTTGAGATATCTGCCACCACAGATAAGCAAAAAAGTCCTTGCATTCCAAGGGTTGGACACAGCTGAGGGAAGGTAGGGAGCCCAGTCAGCGGCTCCCTGACTGGTCCAGTTAGATAGTCCAGTTCAAACTAGTCCAGTTCAGAAGATAATAAAGATCTGAACCATGTAGTGGTTTTGTGAATGGAAATAGGGGATAGATTTGAGGAGTCTGGGAGAGTCAAGGGAGCTTTTTCTATTAGATATCTGTAAAGGTGTGATGGTGGAAAATTTGATTTTGTAAAGAAATATTGGCTGGGTTTGGTGGTTCACACCTATAATCCCAGCACTTTGGGATGTTGAGGCAGGTGGATCACTTGATCTCTGGAGTTCAAGACCAGCCTGGGCAACATGGCGAAACCCCATCTCTACAAAAAACACAAAAATTAGCTGGGCATGGTAGCACGCACTTGTGGTCCCAGCTACCTGGGAGGCTGAGATGGGAGGATAGCTTGAGCCTGGGAGGTGGAGGTTGCAGTGAGCTGAGATCACACCACTTCAGCCTAGGTGACAGAGTGAGACTGTGTCTCAAAAACAACAACAACAAAAACAGGCCGGACATGATGGCTCATGCCTATAATCTCAGCACTTTAGGAGGCTGAGGCGGGTGGATCACTTGAGGTCAGAAGTTCAAGAACAGCCTGGCCAACATGGTGAAACTCCATCTCTACTAAAAATACAAAAAATTAGCCAGGTGTGGTGGTGTGTGCCTGTAATCCCAGCTACCCAGGAAGCTGAGGCGGGAGAATCGCTTGAATTTGAGAGGCAGAGGTTGCAGTGAGCCAAGATTGCGCCATTGTACTCCAGCCTGGGTGACAGAGACTCCCTCTCAAAACAAACAAACGAACACAATAAAACAATCACAACCAAACAAAATGAAATATTGCACTTGAGTATGGTAATGTAAATTGGAAGCCATCTAACTGCCTGCTGGACAGCTTCACCTGCATGGTCCGTGAACACCAAAATACATTCAAAACTGAAATGACATCTGCTCAAATTTGTCCCTCTCCTGCTTCAGTCATGGTGGTAATCTGCCTCCATTTGCCCAAGCCATCTTCAACACTTCCCTCTTTTTAATCAATTCCTAAGCACTGTAAATCCTGTCTCCTTACTAGATCTCCAGTGCCTCCCCCATCTCTATATCCAGCAGCTGTGCTTTGGCTCTGAGAATTGTGCTCATTAACACGGACTAGGGCAACAACCTACTAACTGAGCTAGCTCCCTGCATTGTTCTTTATGCCTCAGATTTACTCTCTTCATTGCTGCCAGGGAGGTCTTAATGAAAGGTATGCCTAATCTTATCTTTCTTTATCTTAAAACTGGTCAGTGATTCTCTGGGGCCCCCAGGATCAGGTACAGATTCCTTCTTTTTTTTTTTTTTTTTTTTTTTT
>NW_026652303.1:2067275-2070149 GCF_009828535.3 Hylobates moloch | reverse complement strand
TTTTGAGACGGAGTCTTGCTCTGTCGCCCAGGCTGGAGTGCAGTGGCTCAATCTCGGCTCACTGCAAGCTCCGCCTCCCGGGTTCACGCCATTCTCCTGCCTCAGCCTCTCCGAGTAGCTGGGACTACAGGCGCCCGCCACTACGCCCGGCTAATTTTTTGTATTTTTAGTAGAGACGGGGTTTCACTGTGGTCTCGATCTTCTGACCTCGTGATCCGCCCGCCTCGGCCTCCTAAAGTGCTGGGATTACAAGCGTGAGCCACCGCGCCCGGCCCAGATTCCTTCTTTTTCCATGGCCTCACATTCTGTGAGCTGGCCGGGTGGCCTCTCCATCTTCCCTCTCCCCTGCAATTTTTCCTGCCAGCAGGGGCAAACTCAGAAGCCTTCTGGGAGTGGCAGGACCCTGGTGGGGTCTGCGGTGATTACGGAGCCTAAAGATATCCATGCAGATTTGTAGCAGCACTCCTCTGGCGTCCTCCGGCTGCCTCCCACATTCCCCATAGCCATCTTCAGCGAGAGAATGTTCTCCTCACCTCCTTCACCTGGCAACAGCAATCTCTTCGAGATTCAGCTCAAATACCACTTCCTCTGGCAGTCTTCCCTAAGAGACTTACCTATCTTTCCTTATGCTCTCCAAGCAACATGCATCTGCCTCTCTCATGGTACTTTTTACCGTTATTGGATTGTTTTTAAATTTTTTCTTCTCCAAATATACCAAGCTTCTTGAGGCCAGAAAAAATTATTTTTTCCTGTGTTTCTCCAGGGCCTAGAGAATCAATAAATATTATTTGAATTATAGAAGAAATATATTAAAGGCAAGAATTTCAGGTGGATTGGTATTTCTTCCCTTCCCTTACTGTAAATGAATCATTAATTTTAATTGGGATTATGTCCAAATAACTCTCAGTTATGAAAGCAAATTATGTAAGCTAATTCTGTCCATGGTGAATTTTCCGTCGCTAACTGCATATGAAATGCACGTTCTGGTAAGGATGGATAGTACCATGTAAATTGAAAAGCAAAGTTGCACAGAGTTTAAATGCTAAATGCAGGTAATCTAGGCAGACTCAGACAGTAGAATGCACAGTTTCTTATTTATGCTGAACTGTGATTCAAATGAACAATATATACAGTAATCCTTCATTTCTATGAAGTTAAAAGTTTCTAGTAACCTTAATCTTTTGAAATATAGACAAAATCCTTGAGATAGAAACTTTCTCTATGGGGTCTCGGCTTGGTCTTGTCTTAATCCCTTTTTGCCTGTTGTAGTCCTGGCCTACTAAATGGATGGGTCATATGTAGAAATAGAAAGAAAGAGGGTTTCATACTGTCATGTAAAAGGTACTTTTCTATTTTATGTAAAATACAAGCAATAGCAGTTAGGTCACTTTCATAGACACAGGTTAAAAATTAAAAATTCCAGATAGCTGATGCAGCATTAAAAAGTAATAACCTGAGGATGTAGAGACAAAAGCAGTTTATGGTATTGTAGCACAATGCAATAAGTGATATTTGCAATGACTGTGACTTATAAAGAAGAGATAAAATTGTATTCATATGTCTGCTATTTGCCAAAATTGGAAAATATACACTTATAAATAATTTCATCCTGATAATTAAAACATAGCTAGTTCTGGGCTTTAAGCTGGTGTGCTTCAGTTGGCAGGAAATTGTACCTATTTAAACATTTAATTGCCTGAAAATGCCAGATGGATAAATTATTGCAATCAGAAGAAAATATCAAAGATAAAACCCAAATCACAAAATGATGATATAGAAAGCTCATTGATTGATTTATTCATCCAGCAAGCACTTAGTAAGCATTGTCCTATGTGTGGACTTGCCAGATAAACCACAGAAATCAAGTAGAGGAAAACCTTTAAATAGCTTTCTAACCGTAGACTGCTAAATTATGAACCTTGACTTCCTTCATACAGCTCTGCTTTAGGGAGGAGGTGTTCATTTAACTTGGATGCATTAAACAATTTTATTTTTTTTTTGAGATGGAGTCTTGCTCTGTTGCCCAGCCTGGAGTGCAGTGGCGCAATCTCGGCTCACTGTAAGCTCTGCCTCCTGGGTTCACACCATTCTCCCGCCTCAGCCTCCCAAGTAGCTGGGACTACAGGCGCCCGCCACCACGCCCGGCTAATTTTTTTGTATTTTTAGTAGAGACGGGGTTTCACTGTGTTAGCCAGGATGGTCTCGATCTCCTGACCTCGTGATCCGCCCTCCTTGGCTTCCCAAAGTGCTGGGATTACAGGCATGAGCCACCGCACCTGGCCCTGCATTAAACAATTTTAAAGACATTTTCTAAAATATCTTAATTAATAAAAAAGACCCCAAAATGTTGTTCGAAATTTTGTTTGTATGGTGAGCTTTGAGTTTGGAGTGCTCTGTAGAGCCTAAGAAGAGTAAAGTGGCAACTGGCTAAGTTGCCAGTGACCACCTTTGAGGCCAGGGGCCAGTTAGGTGGGAAAAATTCCCAAGGAAGGTGCATGGGTGGGTGTGTTAGTCCATTTTCACACTGCTGATAAAGACATAGGCTGGGCATGGTGGCTCACGCCTGTAATCCTAGCACTTTGGGAGGCCAAGATGGGTGGATCACCTGAGGTCAGGAGTTTGAGACCAGCCTGGCCAACATGGTGAAACCCCATCTCTACTAAAAATACAAAAAAAATTAGCCAGGCATGGTGGTGTGTGCCTGTAATCCCAGCTACCTGGGAGGCTGAGGCAGGAGAATTGCTGGAACCTGGGAGGCAGAGGCTGCAGTGAGCTGAGATCAAGCCACGGTACTCCAGCCTGCATGACATAGGAAGACTCTGTCTCAAAATAAATAAATAAATAAATAAATAAATAAATAAATAAATAAATAAA
>NW_026652303.1:2044528-2067265 GCF_009828535.3 Hylobates moloch | reverse complement strand
AAATAAATAAATAAATAAATAAATAAATAAATAAATAAATAAATAAATAAATAAGACGTACCTGAGGCTGGGTAATTTATAAAGAAAAAGAGGTTTAATGGACTCACAGTTCCACGTGGCTTGGGAGGCCTCACAATCATGGTGGAAGAGTAGGGGATGTCTTACCTGGTGGCAGGCAAAGAGAGAGAACGAGAGCCAAGCAAAAGGGGTTTTCCCCTTATAAAACCATCAGCTGTCGTGAGACTTATTCACTACCATGAGAACAGTATGTGGAAAACTGCCCCCATGATTCAATTATCTTCCACTAGGTCCCTCCCACAACATGTGGGAATTATGGGAGCTACAATTCAGGATGAGATATGAGTGGTGACACAGCCAAACCATATCAATGGGTGGATCCCAGGGGTTAGATTAGCCTGAGAGGGGCGTGGTTGCATCAGCAGGTTGTCAAAGCAGAGAGATGAAGATGTCATCAAACATAGCCAAATGTGTTGTTTGGCAGAGTTAAGAAAAGTATATAGCCGGGCGTGGTGGCTCACGCTTGTAATCCTAGCACTTTGGGAGGCTGAGGCGGGCGGATCACGAGGTCAGGAGATCGAGACCACGGTGAAACCCCGTCTCTCTACTAAAAATACAAAAAAAATTAGCCGGGCGTGGTGGCGGGCGGCTGTAGTCCCAGCTGCTCGGAGAGGCTGAGGCAGGAGAATGGCGTGAACGTGGGAGGCGGAGCTTGCAGTGAGCCGAGATTGCGCCACTGCACTCGAGCCTGGGCAACAGAGCGAGATTCCGTCTCAAAAAAAAAAAAAAAAAACCCCACAAAAGTATATAATATTCGATTGAACATCAACATCAAGGGCTAGGAGAGTCAAGAGCATTCAGACAAGGGGTAGGCAGGGAACTGGCAGGGTGGTTCAGGAATTTATTACCACATGTGGGTCAGAGTGCATGCTCTGCTCCATGCTCTCGGCAAAGGAGAATGACCTGTAAGCTTGGGAGAAAGAGGAAGAGATTCTGTGAGATCACCCATTAACTTTGACTTTCATGTCCCATTTTCGTTCCTGTTCTTGGGTTTAGTATCTTAAATTTCTGGATCAGCTTTCTCAGAAAATGAAGTTGGACCAGATGGCTGCCGAACTTGGCTTTGACATGCGGCTGGATGTGGTTTTAGCTCGAACAGAGCAGCTGGTTCGTCTTGAGAGCAATGCAGTCATTGAGAACAAGACCATTGCCCACAATTTGCAGAGAAAGGTAGGGGATATTGAAACTTGCTAGTATTGAGAGAAGAAATTTCTGAAAAACTGAAACATTGAAAAATAATGTACTGCCACCATATTTACCAGTGTAGCTAGGAAGCATCTTATAAAAATATGTATTTAGAATTGGAGGCTCAATTTCAAATCTGAAGAGTTGGTAAGTGTATCTGTCACCTAAGGTCGTGTTTCACTGTGTGTAATGGGTACCCACAAGGACAGTGACTTAAGCAAGTAGAAGTTTTTTGTTGTTGTTGTTTGTTTGTTTGTTTTTTTCTCACACAAATTCCTGGAGACAGGAAGTTTGGGGCTGGTGTGGCAACTCTCCTCTGTAAAGTCTTCAAGGAACCAGGCTCATTTCAGCTGATTCACTTCCCATCCCTAGGGTGATCCTTATTCTCATGGTTCCAGATGGTGCCCAGAACCATTATATCTGTGTTCAAGATAGAAGAGAAGAAAGGAGTGAGGAATAGGGCTGCAAAAGAACAAGCAGAGGCATCTTTTGAAAAAGGCAGTCAGAATTTGCTACATGAACTTTTGTTTATATCCCATGGCCAGAATATGTTTTGGTGGTCAAACCTAGCTGCAAGGGAGGCTTGCAAATGTAGCCTTTACTGTGGGTAGCCATTTACCTAGCTAGAAAAAAATTCACAGTTTCTATTACTTTGGGAGAAGAGGAGAACTGGGGGGACATTTAGCAGCCTCTGCATTTATAAGCTCAGCTGCACTAGAAATTCTAGTAGAGAGAGAAGGGCTTACTTTTCTTCACTCAAAGGAAGAGTTAGAAACAGTTTAGACTAAATCAATGAATGAATGGATGAAAGGGATAAAATATAATTATTAGTTACATAATTATTGGTATTGGGGAAAGAAATAGGAAAACACGGATGTATTCTTATAATAGTTCTTAGGAGAAAAATGCTATGATACAATTCCAGTGTAGATGCTGTATAATGAGTCACATCTGGGCTCCCAATTTTGTTCCATCAAGCTGTGTGACCCTGAACAAATTACATACCTCTCTGTCTCTGTTTCCTCATATTTAAGATGGGGATGCTATATACCCCAAGGATTTGTTAGTTTTTAATAAATAATATTTTCAAACCCTTGGCTCACAAAAGATGCTGTATTCATGTTTGTCTTCTTCTCCACTACCATATCTTGAGAAATATTTTATAAAAGATAGCATACAAACCCTATTACCATTAGAGGCATAAAAATTCAGCTACCATTCTTTCCAAAGTTCTACTCAGATAATTGATTCTTTTTCTCAATATCCAACACCATTACTTCTTAATAATTATATAATTATTAAACTTAACAGTTTATAGAATTTACCAGTGTAAAATTGCAATGGAGTGGAATTTTTTTTTCTTTTCTTTTTTTTTTTGAGACAGAGTTTCACTCTTGTCGCCCATGCTGGAGTGCAATGGCGCGATCTCGGCTCACTGCAACCACTGCCTCCCGGGTTCAGGTGATTCTCCTGCCTCAGCCTCCTGAGTATCTGGGATTACAGGCACCTGCAACCATGCCTGGCTAATTTTTGTATTTTTAGTAGAGACTGGGTTTCATCATGTTGGCCAGGCTGGTCTCAAACTCCTGATCTCAGGTCATCCGCCTTCCTTGGCCTCCCAAGGTGCTGGAATTGCAGGCATGAGCCACCATGCCTGGCCTGGAGTGGAATTTGACATGAAGAAGCTTAAGAAAGGGAATTTGATTAGAGAAATATTAAAAAGGCCTTGTTCAAAAATGATCTGGGTATGGACACAGCCGTCACTGTTAGGCAGGATACTCAAAGCAGCATTTCAATAAGTCTTTCCACCTGTTACCACTTTACAAGTGCAGAGTAGATAATTAAGGGAATTTTGATGGTCTTCAGCTGGAACACTTCATAATATATGATTCTGATTCTGATGTTTATAGCAGATGACAGAGGTTTCTGTACTTAATATTCCATCTACTAATTGTGACATGTGGAGCCCAGGAAGATTCTTCCCCCTCTAGAGTCCATGGTCACTTACTTAAATATCACTCTGATTTCCTTTTTTAAGTTTGGTTACCAATGATAAATGATGTTTGAGGACCTATCCCCTGCTTAGTTTGTGGACCTTATAGGCCAGGCATATAACAAAGACCAAGAAACATTCTTACAGTCCCTTTTATTTCTAAGATTTTATATGTATAAGCAAAGCTTTAAAGCAAAGCTTACTTAAAAATCTCCTTGGTATATCTTACTTTAAAAATATATCAACTCTCAGCCAGGTGTGGTGGCTTACACCTGTAATCCCAGCACTTTTGGAGGCTGAGGCAGGTGGACCTCTTGAACCCAGGAGTTCAAGGCCAGCCTAGGCAACACGGTGAAACCCTGTCTTTACAAAAAAATACAAAAATCAACTGGGTGTGGTGGCATGCACCTGTAGTCCCAGCTACTTGGGAGGCTGAGAGGTGGAAGGATTGCTTGAGCCTGAGAGGGAGAGGCTGCAGTGAGCTGTGATCCTGCCATTACACCCCAGCCTGCACGATAGAATGAGACCCTGTCTCAAAAAAAAAAAAAAGTTGATATATATCCACTCTCATGTTGGGGGCCACCTATTCCAGTTCTAAGGGATTGAAATGAGCCAGTCTAGGTTTACAGTACTCACTTGCATTGTATCTTATTTCAGAAAATGCCAGTGCAGATATTGTGGCCATTAGATGTTGGACAGGATTTTGTCTCTCTGTCTTCTTATATTCTGCTCTTGATAAACTCATCTGAGGAGTTTTTTAAAAGTAATTTTACATTTTTATGATGATGCACATAATGTCAGAGGGCATCAGATGTGGGAAGCTGACTCCTCTGCACATTTTCTGGGGCTCTTTTGTCTCAGATTTTAGGTACGCAATTAATTCTTGGAAAGGGTATGAATAAAAAATGCAATCAGGAAAAGGAATCCCATGACTTTTTTGATGGTTTACAAATTACTCTTGTTGAGGTGTAGATAGAGATCAACATTATCTGGGTAACTCATTTATATTTACTATTGTTCAATTATTAAAAAAAAAAATCCCTGTTTGCATCAAACCAGCTAAAAACACAGAAAGAGAGACTGGAGAGCAAAGAACTACACATGAGCCTCCTCCGGCAGAAAATAGCCCAGCTGGAGGAGGAGAAGCAGGCACGCACGGCCTTGGTGGTTGAGAGGGACAACGCGCATCTTACCATTAGGAACTTGCAGAAGAAGGTGGAGAGGCTGCAGAAAGAGCTGAACATGTGTCGAGACTTGCACACCGAGCTCAAAGCCAAACTGGCTGACACCAATGAACTGAAGGCAAGTGCTTGGCTCCATTTTGTTATTGCTTTTTGCTGGTTACTGTCAATGTTTTATGCAAAAGAATGACAGCTTTATCAGGACACGCCAGAAGAAGAAAGATGAAAGCTTCCTCTGATTTTCTAGAGTTATGGGAAAAATGCAAAAATGACACAAATCAGAGTACACATCCATTTACTGTCTCTTCAATATCTGAAGTGAAGCCATCATTGTTAGGTGAAAAGTCAGTCAAAAAGTGGTGATGTTTTCTTTTTTAAAATTTTTTTGAGGAGGAGTTTCGCTCTTGTTGCCCAGGGATAGAGTGCAATGGCGTGATCTTGGCTTACTACAACCTCCTCTTCCTGTGTTCAAGCAATTCTCCTGCCTCACCCTCCTGAGTAGCCAGGATTAAGGCATGCACCACCACGCCTGGCTAATTTTGTATTTTTAGTAGAGATCGGGTTTCTTCATGTTGGTCAGGTTGGTCTCGAACTCCTGATCTCAGGTGATCTGCCTGCCTTGGCCTCCCAAAGTGTTGGGATTACAGGCGTGAGCCACTGCGCCTGGCCTTATAAAAAATTTTTTCGAGACTGAGTCTCACTCTGTTGTCCAGGCTAGAGTGCAGTGGCATGATCTCGACTCACTCACTGCAAACTCTGCTTGGGTTCAAGTGATTCTCCTGTTTCAGCCTCCCAAGTAGTTGGGATTACAGGTGTGTGCTACCACACCAGGCTAATTATTTTGTATTTTTAGTAGAGATGGGGTTTCACCATGTTGGCCAGACTGGTCCCCAACTTCTGACCTCAAGTTATCTGCCTGCCTCAGCCTCCTGAAGTGCTGGGATTACAAGTATGAGCCACTGCACCTGGCCAAAAGGTGGTGATGTTTTAAGTCCAGAAAAGAAATACATTTCTCCAAAGTGTTGGTGACTGCTATTAGTGATGATAGAGGGATTAATCACATTGGAATTTGCTTAGGAAGAAATGAGAAAATAGGCACAACTGTTTGCTGAAAAGAGTCAGGCAGGCAAGAGTATTTATGTTATGCTCTGTAGGATACATCATTACCAAGTCCAGTGGAGAAGGTCACCAGAACTGGGGAGACAGTTCCTGTATTCAAGGTGTTCAACTTCTAACGAAGGCAGAGCAAAAAGAAATGGAAACTTAGAAGAATTTAATCAAAAGATTTACGTGTCATGCATGTGTGCCACTGGCAATAATATGTAACTTAATATGCACATATCATCCTCAGCAGGTGTGCAAATCGCAAGCACGGTGGACAGTAACATCCTGGCTCTTTGCAGACAATGCTCTGAAACTGCTTTTTGGAAGGTTTCTGAATCTGGAAACAGACAAGCAGGGAAAAAGAATCTGGAATTAAGCCACCCCTTGAACATGCGTAGTGGGGACCATGTTTTAGAAAATATTTTCCACTGTAGTCTCCCTTCTGAGTAGTTTTCTTTTCCCTGCTGAAGCCCTTCTGCCATTGGGGCTAGACTGCCAAGTTGAAGTGTACTTCCTTGGAGAAGGGGAGAATGGGCACCCCCCAGAGAAGGGCACATATCTGAATACAAGGAAGGGGGGAAGCAAGGGAAAGCATCTGAGGTGGTGCCATGGGTGGGGAGGAAATATCAGAGGTAAGTCCCCTCAACAGTCCCTTTACAACTTGAGATGACCTTTAGCAGGGATTTGGGGTAGGGTGGAATAGCATCAGCTGCTCTAACCCTGGCTGGAAGGGGCTGCAACAGATGATGAATCTTGGGGTCCTAGATTGCACCCCAATTCCCTGGAGCCTGGAGTTCCATTTTCACTAGTGAGGGATATGGATGACAGCTGAAACATAAGCTGGAGAGCTTATTACAGGAGCAGATGGGGGTGTTCCTTTCAACTGAGGGACAAAGTGACCCGCCATCAGAGGCCCTGGGGTAATCACCTAGGCTGTGGCCCAATAGCAGCTACAGCCAAGCCTTGAATTAGCTGAGACCAGTGATGTGGCCTTGATTCTGGTGAGAGACCCTGACAAATTTCACGAGTCAAATAATAGATACAGGAGAGATTCAGGGGCAGCATGAGGGCCAGAATCACTTCTTCTAAAATCACAAGGACTTTCCTCCACCCAGTTATCATCTCAGAAAAAAGGAGGGGAGAGAAGAATCCCTTAAAGATGGCACTGCATGAACAAAAACAAATTTTAAACCCGAAGAAATGCAGTTAGCTGCAAATACCATCTGCTCTAACCATTTGGGGTAATGGTAGTGGGGAGTTTGTTTCCTGTATCCAAAGGACCATGAAGATTATCCTAAAGTTAATGTGGCTGAGACATTGCACCAGCTGCTCCTGATTGTAGGATGTGCGGGTGTTCATCCCCAGGCCAGAGGCACTCATCCCCTCTGACATCCTTGCTTATAAGGATATAGGAGTACTACTTTGTTAGAGAGAATAAAGGGCCTTTGGACATTTCCAAAGAAGCTAGAAAAGAAAAGTTAAAGAAATGGAAACCAGTGGTAAGACAGCTAATAGTGGGAGAATGTCATTGAACAAAATAGGAAAAGGGACCTCACCATTATAGCCAATGTGTGATGCACAGCTTTGAAAAGGAAACAAAATTTGGGGCTTTAGAGAACAATAAGGAGAATTTGCAGACCTGATCTAACACTTTTGAAGAATTTCTCTTACCCATAGGGAGGCGGTTGCATGTAGACACGGATATGGCAAAACTCAGAGCTGTACAGTGTTTCATGAACTCAGACTGAAAAATCAAACAGTCTCCTGTCTTTGCCAAGACTTTATAAACATAGACCACCTCCTAGTGCTGTCATGGTATGTGGTACAACATTGCTTCTGATCAAACAACAGTTGGTTGGAGCAGAGGATGAGGATGAGTGGCAGTCAATGCAATAATAGGTGAATAGGAGGTCTGGTTGGCTGCTGATGACACCTTGACAATGTCTGGGAGTTAGGGAGTGGAAGAAGCTGAGCAGTGGACAGGGGCTGGATCACATGGAGCCTTATGTGTCACGCTAAGATGTTTGGACTTATCCTCTGGGTCCTGGGGAGCCATTGGAGGATAAAATTGTCAGGAAAGAGACTGAGAAGAAACAGAGAGAGAGATAGGGAGAGAGCAGAATGAGGCTGTGGTCAACTGTACCAAGTACAGCAGTGAGATAATGACTGAAGGAGTATCCACTATACTTGACTTTGGAAAATCTGTGAGTCAAGCATGTACAGATCATGGTGGTAGTGGGTGAGGGTTTTGAGAACAAGCCAAATTTCAGGGATGAAAGAGAAATGAAAACAAAGAGTGCAATACCCTTCTGGGATACTTGGATGAAAAGAAGAGAGTTAGGGTTAGGAAAGTAAATAAAGTTGGCTTGCGTATTTACTTGGTTGCTTTATTTTGCATAGACAGATCCACATACTTTTACAGATAAGATATAGGAAAGGTATGGGAGAGACTTGGTTTGACTGACTCAAGAATTACTCAGGCCCCTACACATTTCAAAGGAATGTTAAGTCTTCCTTCCAGTGGAGAATAGAGATCTCTCTAACTTGTTAACACAATAAATGTCAACTTCATGCATTTATGAGATAGCAAATATAGAATATATTTTTATTTTGTATTTGATACAAATCCAAAATATCAGACTTCTGAAATCAATTTCCAAGACAGATTACTGATATCAGCTATCCACCATTGTACATTGCCTAAGCTTGTCCCTGTATTAATTTCACTATTCATAAAGTAATATTTCTGGACATTAGCAAAAATAGCTTTGCTGTATTAATTTCTTAGGGCTACCCAATTACCACAAACTGAGTGGCTTAATACTCAATCCCGCTAACAGTCCTTGGTTTATAGCTGCATAATTCCCATCTCTGCCTCCCCTTAACGTGACCTCCCCCTGTGTGTCTCTTCTCTCTCTTATAAGGACATCCATTGTTGGCATTAGGGCCCATCCTAATTCAAAATGATCTCCTTATGAGACTCTTATCTTAATCATTACCTGCAAAGGCCCTTATCTAAATAAGGTCACATTCCGAGGTTCTGGGTGGACGCAGCTTTTGGGAAGGCACTACTCAAACCACTACACTTTTTAAATTAACAATTTTAACACTCTTAGAGGGACAATATAAAATAATAATTTGAATTACATTTCTATGGTTTTTTTAAAAATGAGAAATATTTACATGCCATAAAGTTTATTTTTTAAAGTGTATAATTGAATGGTTTTTAGTATATTGACAAGGTTGTACAAACATCACCACTATCTAATTCCAGGACTTTGCATCACTCCTCCCACATCCTCCCCCAAAATCCCACACCCATCCACAGTCATTCTTCATTTACCCTTTCTTCAACTTCTGGTAACCAGTAATCTTTCTGTCTTTATAAATTTGTCCATTCTGTAAATTGTATATAAATGGAATCATATAATATGTGGCCTTTGTCTCTGGCTTTTTGTATTAGTTTGTTTTCCTGCTGCTGATAAAGACATACCTGAGACTGGGCAATTTCCAAAAGAAAGAGGTTTAATGGACTTACAGTTACACATGGCTGGGAAGGCCTCATAATCATGGCAGAAGGTTAAAGGCACTTCTTACATGGCAGTGGCAAGAGAGAATGACAGCCATCAGATCTCGTAAAACTTATTCACTATCACGAGAAAAGTGGGGGGACACCACCCCCATGATTCAGTTATCTCCAACTGGGCCCTTCCCACAACATATAGGAATTATAGGAGCTACAATTCAAGATGGCATTTGGGTGGTGACACAGCCAAACCATATCACTTCTTTTACTTAGTATGAGTATACTTAGTATTTTCAAGTTTCATCCCATGTTGTACCATGGATCAGTACTTCATTCCTGTATTGGTCAGTGTTCTCCAGGAAAACAGAAGCAATAGGAGGTGTGTGTGTGTGTGTGTGTGTGTGTGTGTGTGTGTGTGTGTGTGTGTATACAGACAGGTATATATAGATATAAATATCTAATATAAATATCTACATCGATCTATCAATCATCTATCTATATAGAAAGATTTATTTTAAAGAATTGGCTCACACAATTATGGAGACTAGCAGGATGGGCTGACAGACTGGAGCCCCAGGTAGAGCTGATGTTGTAGTAAAAGTATGAAGGCTGGCAGATTTTCCTTGGTTCAGGGAAGCTCATTGTCTTGTGCTGCTTATGCCTTCAACTGATTGGATGAAGCTTACCCACATTATGGAGGGCACTCTGCTTTATGCAAAGTCTACCCATTTAAATATTTGACCAAATATCTGGGCATGATTGCCCAGCCAAACTGATACATAAAATTAACCATCATAATTCCTTTTTATGGATGAGGAATATTTCATTGTATGGATATACCACATTTTGCTTGTCCATTCAGCATTTAATGAGCATTTAGATTGTTTCCACTTTTGGCTATTCTGAACAAGGCTGCTATGAACATTTGGGTGAAAGCTTTTGTACTCGTTTCTATGTCTGTTTCAAAACCATGATTGAAGACCTCGATGCCTAGGTTATACAAATCTTCTGTTTTAGGACCCATGCTGTAAATTTACTCCTAAATTCTAGACTGAGAAAAAGTAGACCTTTCCAGATACTATTACATTTTAATTTGGCAGGCAAACATAAGTATAATAGAAATCCTTTTTGCAAGAAAAATGTTTTTCACGAATTCCCCTACCTGTATTGAGTTAAAATAATTTCATTATATTTACAATGTACAAACTTAAAACTACATAGGAATTTCTTAATCTTATATTTCTTAATGTTATGAAATCCATATCAGTTTAGAAATCAAAACAAAGGATAAAATAGAATTTAAAAAATTAGGGATATTAATTCAATGTGATAGATTATTTTACTAAAATCACCATTGATATGGTTTGGCTCTGTGTCCCTACCCAAATGTCATCTTGAATTGTAATCCCCATGTGTTGAGGGAGGGAGGTGATTGGATCATGGGAGCGGTTTTCCCCATGCTGTTCTCATGATAGTGAGTTCTCATGAGATCTGATTGTTTTATAAGTGTTTGACAGTTCCTTCTTCACATGCTCTCACTCTTGCCTGCTACCATGTAAGACATGCCTGCTTCCCCTTCTGCCATGATTGTAAGTTTCCTGAGCTCTCCCCAGCAATGCAGAACTGTGAGTCAATTAAATTTATTTCTGTTATAAATTACCCAGTCTCGGATATTTCTTTCTTTCTTTCTTTCTTTTTTTTTTTTTGAGATGGAGTTTCGCTCTTGTTGCCTAGGCTGGAGTGCAATGGCACAATCTCAGCTCACTGCAACCTCCACCTCCCGGGTTCAAGCGATTCTCCTGTTTCAGCCTCCTGAGTAGCTGGGATTACAGGCATGCACCACCATGCCTGGCTAATTTTTTGTATTTTTAGTAAAGATGGGGTTTCACCATGTTGGCCAGGCTGGTCGTGAACTCCTGACCTCAGGTGATCCACCCTCCTCGGCCTCCTAAAGTGCTGGGATTACAGGCGTGAGACAATGTGCCCAGCTGCGTATTTCTTTATAGCATGGACTATATACTATCCATTAATGGACTAATACATCCATTAATAAGAATGTGTGGTACTAACTGCTCATGATGCAAGTTCTTTTGAGTTTGGCATGTTTAAAGTTTATTATCTTTTGAGTTTGGCATGTTTAAAGTTTATTTTCCCTAAGGGTATAGAAGTTATTGTACCATGTGTTTTATTTTAATACTGCAGATACTTTATTTGTACCTATGCCATGACATAGTTTGGCCTTCACTTTGCATGAACACATTATTTATGTATTAACTCTGCCTTTACCATTTCCTTATTAACCCAGGATAACTACTAATTGGCACAAACATAGCCTTATACACAAATGCAAATGCCAAGTACTGAAATCACGTGGCAGAATGGCAGAGGATGAAGAAAGTGCTTTGTGTAATTTATATCATGCTAGGTGCTTTATAGCCTGCATCAGTTATCATTAGTCTCAGCTCAATATACTGAAACACCCCATAATATCAGTGGCTTAGAGAGGAGAGGCATTTATTCCCTTCTCACTGGAAAGAAGCACCTGGCGACCTCAGTTTTCAACCTTCTGCTTCAGTATCCTAGCAATAGCTTTAGTCCTCAATGCCATCTTCTAGGCCAAGCTAGCTGCTGGGGCTCCAGCTTCACTCTAGTCATCAGGAAGGAGGGACAGTGGAAGGACACCCTGTGTGCTGCTTTCCAGGAATGATACAACACTTCTTATGTCTCCATTGGCCAGAACTTAGTAACTTAGTCCCTGGACCTCATTTAAGTGAAGTCGGTCTGAGAAATGGGTCTTTATTCTGTACAGTAAGAACTAAGTAAGAATAGCTATTTGGTGGAGAGCCATCAGCTATCAGCCTATATCATGTGGCCCAACCTTAGTAGGGAGCTATGGCCGAAGATCAGCAGTCAGACAACCAAAAACTAGTGGAAAGCTCATTATCTTCATTGCACTCTTTCAAGGAAACACCAAAAGGGATTAACATTCTTCAGCCACCTGTGAAGTTCTCTCCCACTTTGTAACTCTCTTTATATCTCCCACACAAGACAGCCTCTCCCCACATTCCTTCCCCACTCCAGAACTTTCTCCAACCCAATGAGTATAGCCTTTCTTAATTTTTTTCCCCTGAGCTCCCATCTCATACTCGGCTCCAATGATGTAGATCCACTGGATTTCTGGGACTGCTTTGAGCTTTTCCCACTTCTGAACGTATACAGCAAGCAGATCTCCAGCAAGAGGCATGCTCCTGGGGGTCAGATGGTGAAGGAGTGGAGGGGTGTGTCCTTATTAGGAGCTGAGAAAGGTGTGTTGGTTAATGGCTACAATATTATAGCTGGATAGGAGGAATAGGTTTTAGTATTCTGTAACACTATAGGGTGACTATAGTTAACAATACTTTATTGTATATCTTCAAATAGCTAGAAGAGAGGATTTTGAATGTTTCCAACACAAAGAAATGGTAAATGTTTGAGGCGATGGATAATGCTAATTACCCTGATTTTGACACGTGTTCCTATGGTAGGGAAGGAGGGGAAGTGAGCGCAGACTGCAAAGCTGAACATCCATCTTTGATTTCTGCTACATTCCTGCTTAGTTACACCTTTTTCTCTCATTTTTATTTGGCTCATAACAACTGTACATATTTTTGGGATACAGAGTGATATTTTGATGCATGTATACAATGGATAATGAATAAATCAAGGTAATTAGTATATCCATCACCTCAAATATTTTATCATTTATTTTTGTTGGAAAGATTCAAAATCTTCTCTTCTAGCTATTTGAAAATGTACAATAAATTGTTGTTAACTAGAATCACCCCATAGTGCTTTAGAACGCTAAAACTTATTCCTTCTATCCAGCTGTAATTCTCTATCCATTAACCAACCTTTTCCTATGCCCTGCCCTCACCCTTCCCAGCCTCTAATAACTACAATTCCATTCTCTGCATCTATGCACTCAACTTTTTTAGCTTTTACATATGAGTGAGAATATGTGATATTTATCTTTCTGTGCCTGGCTTATTTCACTTTACATAACGTCCTCAAGACTCATCCATGTTGCTGTGAATGACAGGATTTCACGCTTTATTATGGTAGAATAGTACTGATACATAGATTGAGGATGCCTCAAGCCTGTGTTTGCCTCAGCTGTAGTAAATGATTGGAGCATTGCCTATCCCAAATGGGAAATGTCCCAAAGGGGATATTCTGGCAGTGTGGGAGGCTAGCTAAGGTGCATGCCCAGGAGATACATGGAACATACCTCCTACAGTGTGGTCCTGCTGAACAGATGCCATTCTGATTTGGCATTTCCTTCGGTCAAGTTAAAGAGCTGTCTCCCCTGTTTGTCTCTGGCTGTCTTCAGATATATTTTTCCCTTCAGGCACTCAAAGTAGATGCTTTCTGTGGGTTGAGGCAGGAACTGGCCTCTTAGCAGGGAACTTAAGATGTTGGGGAAGTTGGTTGTTCACCTTGATCTTACTTTTTCCATTGTAGAAACCATGAGTCTGGGGAGATTTCCTGCACTTGTGGTGCTGGGAATGTTGTGGGGAGGGGCATTGTGGCTATGGAAGTCTGATTTTCTTACTCTCTGCTTAGAGTTTTTTCACTTCTCTCTGGCTCCAGGAACTGTCTCATCTTTATATTTGAGTTCTGAAGTGTTGCTGGTGATAATCTTGGTGCTGTATATTTGTTTTTGTTTTTGTATATCTTGGGGTTCTGAGGGAACAGTGCCACCAGCTTGCTTCTATGCCACCATTTTTTTTCTTTTTTTTTGAGACAGAGTCTTGCTCTGTTGCCCAGGCTGGAGTGCAATGGCATGATCTCGGCTCACTGCAACCTCCACCTCCTGGGTTCAAGCAATTCTCCTGCCTCAGCCTCCCAAGTAGCTGGGATTACAGGTACATGCCATCACGCCTGGCTAACTTTTGTATTTTTAGTAGAGACAGGGTTTCAGCATTTTGGCCAGCATGGTATCGAACTCCTGACCTCAGGTGATCCACCCACCTGTGCCTCCCAAGGTGTTGGGATTACAGGCGTGAGCCACTGCACCTGGCCTATGGCACCATTTTGAAACCAAAAATCTTTTTGTCTTTTTGATGTAGGCATTATTGCTATAAACTTTTCTCTTAGTACTGCTTTTGCTGTATTTCGTGGGTTTTAATATGTTTGTGCCTCCATTTTCATTTGTTTCAAGAATTTTTTGGATTTTCTTTTTTTTTTTTTTTTTTTTTTTTTTTTTTTTTTTTTTTTTGAGACAGAGTCTTGCTGTCGCCCCGGCTGGAGTGCAGTGGCGCGATCTCGGCTCACTGCAGTCTCCGCCCCCCGGGGTTCACGCCATTCTCCTGCCTCAGCCTCCCGAGTAGCTGGGACTACAGGCGCCCGCCATCTCGCCCGGCTAATTTTTTGTATTTTTAGTAGAGACGGGGTTTCACTGTGTTAGCCAGGATGGTCTCGATCTCTTGACCTTGTGATCCGCCCGCCTCGGCCTCCCAAAGTGCTGGGATTACAGGCGTGAGCCACCGCGCCCGGCGGATTTTCTTAATTTCTTCCTTGACTCCATTTGTCATTCAGGTGCATGTTGTTTAATTTCCATGTATTTGTAGAATTTTCAAAGTTTCTCTTGTGATTGATTTCTAATTTTAGTCCACTGTGGTCTAAAAAGATACTTGGTATGATTTCTATTTTAAAAAATTTGTTGAGACTTGTTTTGTGGTCTAATGTATGGTTTATCGTGGAGAATATTCCATGTGCTGATGAGAAGAGCATGTATTCTGCAGTAGTTGAATGAAATATTCTGTAAATGTTTATTAGGTCAAATTGTTCCATAGTAATAGTTTATGTCCAAGACTTCTTTGTTGATTTTCTGTCTACAGGATCTGTGCAATACTGAGTATGAGGTGTTGAAGTCCTCAGCTATTATTATAATGGAATTTATCTCTCTTGTTATCTCTAACAATATTTGCTTCATGTATCTGGGTGTGTTTGGTTACATATATATTTACAATTGTTGTATCCTCTTATTGTTCTTTTTATCATTATGTAATCACCTTTTTCTTACTTAATATCTAGCTTGTTTTCTATAAGTATAGCTAGTTCTGCTTGATTTTGGCTTTTGTTTGCTTAAATTATCTTTTTCCATCTCTTCACATTCAGTCTATGTGTCTTTACAGGTGAAGTTAATTTCTTATAGGCAGCATATAGTTGAGTTTTTAAAAAAAATCCATTTAGCCACTAATTGGAGAGCTTAGACCATTTACATTCAATGTTATTACTGATAAGTAAGAACTTGTTATTGCCATTTTGCTGTTTGTTTGCGGTGGCATCAGTAGAGCAGGCACTTGAGACAGAAAAATGCCCCCTACTAAGTGTGGGTCTACAGGGGTTGACCTTGGAGAGAAATGTATTTTCAGTCTATATTTTTTAATTGAGGAATTTAAACTATTTACATTCAAGGTTGTTATTCATAAGTGAGGACTTACTCCTTTCATTTTGGTAATTATTCTCTGGTTTTTAATATATCATTTGTTCCTTTTTTCCTCTCTTATTGTTTATCTTCACAGTTTGCAGTTTGATGATTTTTATAGTGATAACATTTGATTCCTTTCTCTTTCCCATTTGTGTATCTGCTTTAATAGTGAGTTTTAACTTTCATGTGTTTTCATTCTGGTAAATATCTTTTTGCTTCTAGATGTAGGACTCTTAAACATTTCTTCTTGCACTTGTCTGATGGTGATGAGTTCCCTCAGTTTTTGCTTGTCTGGGAAAAAGAATAACTTTGTTGGCTGTGTATTGTTGATAGGAATTTTTTTTTCCTTTTAGCACTTTGAATCCCATTCTCTCCTAACCTGTAAAGTTTCTCTTGAGAAATACACTGTTAATCTGATGGAAGTTCACTCATATGTGACTTTATGCTTTTCTTTTGCTGTTTTTAGAATTCTCTTTTTGTCTTTGACTTTTGACGTTTAGACTATAATGTACTTGAGAGAGGTTTTTTGGGTTGAAACTATTTGGGGATCTTTGAGCTTCCTGTCTCTGTCTGTCCATATCTTTCACAAGACTTGGGACATTTTCAACCAGTATTTCATTAAATAGGATTTTAATGTGTTTTCCGTCCCTTTTCCTTCTGTAACTTCCAATAATGCAAATATTTGTTCACTTAATGGTGTCCCTATGCCACATAGACTTTCTTCATTATTTTTTCTTTTTTGGACTGGGTTATTTCAAGAGACCTGTTTTCAGGTGTAGAAATTATTTCTTCTGCATGATCTAGTCTATTATTGAAGCTCTCAATAATGTTTTTAATTTTATTAATTGAATTCTTCAGTTCCAAGACTTAACCTTGGTTCTTTTTCTTATATTTATTTCTTTGCTGACTTTCTTATTCAGATCATGATTTTTTCTTATTTCATTGAATTATCTCTTTTATTTCATTGAGTTTCCTTATCATGATTTGAATTCTTTGTCAAGCATTTCATAGAGGTCCTTTTCTTTGGGATTTGTTATTGAAGTTTTATTGTGTTCCTGTGGAGGTGTACTTGCTTTTTCCATGTGTCTTGTGTCCCTATGTTTGTATCTGTACATCTGTTGAAACAAACAGTTCTTCCAATTTTATGAAGCCGCTTTTGTAGGGAAAGACTTTTTCCTATAGATATGGCTTAGATTGTTGATTGGGTAGGGTGTTTTGGCTTTGGTTCTGGGAGGGTACAGTTGTGTAGTCTCTGTATGATTTCTTTAGCTGTAATCAATGTTAGCGGTATCTGTGAGTACTTCAGTGGCCTAGGGTGTGGTGTTTTGCGGAGGCTGTGGTGTGGCTTTGCTGGAGATGGAGATGCATGGCAGGCTGGTCCTTGGGCCTCTGGTGACACATGCAGAGATGAGGTGGTCCCACCACTGGAAGTGGGGTCAGACTGCCAGTGGTCATGGCAGAAGGCCATGAGTAGGTGGCTACCAGGCTCTGGGGAGCATGCACGTTTGGTCTCAGGAAGTGAGTTTGCCTCAGCATAAATTTCCTCTCTGGAATAATGAGGTCACATGGACTCCAGGCAGCTCACTATACTGGGCTTGTGTCCTGTAAGGGCTGTGGTCTCCTGTAGCTAAGTTTATAGGTGTCCATGATATGACTGTGGACTGCTAGGGATCTCCCACTTACCTTTTTCCTTCAATGGGAAGTCTCTCTTTGCTCCAAGCTGATCCTGGCTGACTGCTTTGCTTTCCTTTCTATGCTGCCCTCCTGAGTTTTTGCATCTCAGAAGGTCTTTGTCACTTCCTTGCTGAATTCCAGCGTTCCTCCCTAGACACTGTTTGATGTGTGGTTATTTGTTGTTTTGGTCCTTCTTTGTGGTAGAGATGAGTGTTGGTTGCCTTTAGTTAGCCATCTTGATGATGTTTTCTACTTAGTTAAGTTTTTTTGTCCTTTTCAAAGAGGGACACAGCATCTATTTGAGCCATCAAAACAATCTCCCACTTTGCTGTCCTATCCCATTCAGAGAGCCTGAGCTCACTTCCTGGCTCCTGCTGGGTGGTGTTTTCAATGAAGCTTCCTGAAACCTTCCAGCTGGAGAATTTAGATCCTCTCAGGGAGCCAACACACCAAAATTTAAATTTGATCATCTTCCTTTTTCTGGGCTTTTGGCCCTTATAACATGAGAGAATTGTTCACCAGATTTTAAAATTCTTTTCTTTAAGGAAGCAGACAGTAGATACAGTGTTTATGACAGCAAAGCACACTTGGAAGCTTCTCTGCCCTTGCTAGAGTCTGAGCGGCACATCAATCTTGTTTATGACCAGTTCTGTCCCACTGGACGAAAATTAGGGGCACAGTCTCGCTGAACTTTGAGCTGGGTCTGAGGAGTTCCCTTAGGAAGATTAAGAAACCGACTTAGTCCCACTCCACTCTCAGGAATCTGTTGCTGGGTTTGAGGCTTTCTTCACCACTGTTGGCTCCCTGTTCTGCCCTGGTGGCTTGGCTCAGAGCTCCATTACTTGTTCTTGCTTCCTGGGAACAAAGATTCAGGCAGCCCTGAGGATTCTGATAAAGTCTCATATTTTTTAGAGATTCTTGGCAACAAATTCTTCTCATTAGGACTTGATTCATGAGCTTCTAGACCTCCAAGCTGTGTTCCATCACCTTTGGTAGATAGTCCACTGTAAATGTTTTCCCAATCTGAACAGACAGGCTGAATGTATCTGTTCTTTTATAAATACAAGGTTTAAAATTCAACATACCAATCCCAGCAATTTACCATTTGCCACATATTTTCTTTGTAGCAGTGAGATAGTTTGTATGTGAAAGGGATCTCTTTGTTTTAAAGGGAGATCACTTTGTTTTAAAAATTGATATTTATTTAATCAGTGTAATGTCCGCATTTTATAAAATGTTTAATGGTCTACAGAATATATTATTTTGAGCAATATGCTTATGTAACTTATAAATATGTATACATATATATTCAAAAAATTCTACTAGTAGGATCCATGATCAATACTTCCCCTTTCCCAACTTCTTTTTTGAAAATATTTAATTGTTTTGAAAAATTTCTAAGCTGTAGAAAATGGCAGGAATAGTATAGTGGATACTCTTTTACCCTTCACATAGATTGTTAATATTTTACTGATTACTATATTTTGCCTGGAGAGAGAAGCGATAGATGTTTTATTTTTGCCAAAGCATGTGAGAGTAAGTAGCAAACATCATGACACTTCACCCCCCAAATATTTTCCCACGTATCACTTAAGAACAAGGGCATTCTCTTACACGACCACAATACAATCAGCACACATAGGTATTAACATTGAGACAATGCTCTGATGTATTGGTATCTACTATGCAGTTCATAATCAAATAAGGGTTTTGGTAACTTGGGATCCATAAATGGTCTGCAAGTTTGGCCCCTGTAGACCTGCACTTAGTGGGTGCAATTTCCCTGTCTCAGGTGCCTGCTCTACTGGTGATATCTTTCACTGGCTCTGTTGCTCACTTAGAATTTTTTCTCCCAGCTGTTGACATTTTATTTTCTGCATAGTTCTGAAGCTGCAGCAGTTGTTCTTATGCCTTCTTGATTGTAAGTTTCATAGAAGCTGTCAATTTCCAAGGGATTTCATCTCCTTTGGATGGAGCCAGGTCAATAGCTGCAAACCTGTCTAAGAATGTCTGCCATTGGCCTCCTCTCTGTCTTGAAAGGTGTCTTAGTCTCTCAGCACTTTGGGAGGTTGAGGCAGGCGGATCACAAGGTCAGAAGATCAAGGACATCTTGGCCAACATGGTGAAACCCGTCTCTGCTAAAAATATAAAAATTAGCCAGGAGTGGTGGTGCACTCCTGTAGTCCAGCTACTCTGGAGGCTGAGGCAGGAGAATCGCTTGAACCCGAGAGGCGGAGGTTGCAGTGAGCCGAGATTGTGCCACTGCACTCCAGTCTGGGTGACAAGAGCGAAACCCTGTCTGAAAAAAAAAAAGAAAGAAAGTTATCTTAGTCTATTAAGGCTGCTATAACAAAATACCATAAACGGGGTGGCTTACAAACAACAGAAATTTCTTATAGTTCTAGAGGCTGAGAAGTTAAAACTCAAGGTGCCAGCAGATTTGATATCTGGTGAGAGCATGCTTCCTTGTTCATAGATGATGCCTTCTTGCTGTGTCTTCACATGGTAGAAGGGGTGAGGCAGCTCTCTGGGGCCTCTTCTATAAGAGCACTAATCCCATTCATGATGGCTCTGCCTTCATAACCTAATCACCTTCCAGAGGTCCCACTTCTTAATATCATCACTGTGGAGGTTAGAATTTCAACATATGAATTTAGGAGGACACAAACGTGCAGACTGTAGCAAAAGAAGTTTTGTGCCTTAAGAAGTTCTATGGGTTATAGTAGGTAAAAACTTTTTGTTTTTGTTTTTTTGAGACGGAGTCTCACTCTGTCACCCAGGCTGGAGTGAATGGTGTGGTCTCTGCTCACTGCAACTTCTGCCCCCGGGGTTCAAGCGATTCTCCTGCCTCAGCCTCCTGAGTAGCTGGGAGTACAGGCCCCCGCCACCACGCCCAACTAATTTTTGCATTTTTAATAGAGACGGGGTTTCACTATCTTGGCCAGGCTGGTCTCGAACTCCTGACTTTGTGATCCACCCGCCTTGGTCTCCCAAAGTGCTGGGATTACAGGTGTGAGCCACCGCGCCTGGCCAAAACTAGTTTCTAGTTTATGAGTTCAGCAGTTATTTGACTCTGGATTCCTCAATTTAGTGATGTCACACAAAATGGTATAAATAAATCTGATTTTTTCCATCTGGACATCTATATCCCAAGCAGTCACATCTCCTCTAGATCATGTCCTAATCTTAGAACAGTTGCTCCCATTCCTCAGACTTTCTAGTGGGATAGTGAGAGCCTTCAGAGTGTAGAACAGGCTCACTTGTGCCGTGATTCAGATGCTCAGCCACAGTGAAGATGCGCTCTATGCCTAACCCTAGGGAGAGATTTCAATCTCTGACAGTAGTCTCCACATGTCATCAACATAAGTCATAGTCATCTCAAAGCCCTTCAGCAATACATAATCAGGAGTTGAGCAACTAAATGACAGTTGTTAGTTTTATTATCATCAGTAAAAAAATACAAAAGAGATTCATTCATTGGGGCAGCAACATTCTCATTCCCCTTTCTCTCTCATTACATTGCTGCACAACACCAATGCCTTCTCCCAGTTCCCTCTTGCATGATTCTAGGTTTCTTCAGGAAGGCTTTCCTGCAGCCTAGTTAGCATAGACTTCATTTTTCTCCCTACTTCTCTCTCAGCTCTTTACCATGTAGGTCAATTTAGCCTCCCTGGCTTGCTTCCTTCCTGACAATCTCCCCCTTTACCCAAATTCTACCCTAGAAGCAATTAGATAAAAGTAGACGCATCAAGAAAACATCTTTTCTTCTTAGGAAAGAAGGGATGGGAGGGAAGGAAGAAAACAGCAAATACTTATTATTTGGTACCTTTTATTCTGTTACTTTCTTACTTTTTTTTTTAATGATTTAACCACAAAACAAAAACACAAAATAATGCTTTTTCTTTGAGAATATACCTGAACAGTTTACCTCAACTGTCAGAAAGCACAGAACTAAATTCAGAGCTGTACTGGTCTTTGTTTGCTCTTTGTCTATTCATTCCTTACTGATATGTTTATTTATTTATTTCAGGTTAATTTATTTTGATCCTTTTAAAGAGCTTCCTTGTAAATGTACTTTCAAATAAGAGCTTTATCAAGGTACAGCTGATATACCATAAAATTCACTTTTTAAAAGTGTACAATTTAGGCCGGGTACACTGTATTCCCAACAGTTTGGGAGGCTGAGGCAAGAGGATCACTTGAGGCCAGGGGTCCGCGACCAGCCTGGCAAAACCATATCTCTACTAAAAATACAAAAATTAGCTAGGCATGGTGGCTCACACCTGTGATCCCAGCTACTGGGGAAGCTGAGGCACAAGAATTGCTCGAAACTGGAAAGCAGAGGTTACAGTGAGCTGAGATTGTGCCACTGCACTCCAGCCTGGGTGACAGAGCAAGACCTTGTCTCAAAAAAGGTGTACAATTTAGTGATTTTTAGTATATGCACATATATAGCAAATGGCACCACTATCATATTTCAAAACATTTTCATCCCTTCCAAGAGAAACCCTGTACCCATAAGTGGTTGCTCCCCATTCTGCCCTCCTACTAGCCCCTGGCCTTTTCTGGATCTTTCATATAAATGGGATAATAGTATATGTGTTTTTTTGCAATTGGCTTCTTTCCCTTAGCATGACGTTTTCAAGGTTTACCCATGTGGTAGCATGTCACAGTACTCTATTCTTTTTTACTGCTGAATGATATTCCATTGTATGGCTATACCACATTTGTTTTTCCATCTGCCAGCTGATGGCATTTGGGTTGTTTCTACTTTTTGGTGATTATGAATAATACTTCTATGAACATTTGTGTACAGTTTCTGTGTGGGCATAAGTTTTCAGTTCTCTTGCCCATACGCCTAGGAATGGAATTGCTGGGTCATTTGGTAATTCTATATTTAATATTTTAAAAACTGACAAACTATTTTCCACAGTAGCCACACCATTTTACATTCCTACCAGTAGTGTATGAGACTTCTAGCTTCCTCACATCCTTGCTAACACTTGTGATTGTCTGTCTTTTTTATTTTAGCCATCCTAGTGGATACTAAATGGTAGCTCGTTTATATTATTTTTAATGACCAGTCAAAACAATTTGTGTCTGTGTGAAGTTGCTTCAAATTCTTTTTTTATTGTGGTAAAATAAAAATAACATAATATATATCATTTTAACCATTATTAAGTGTACAATTCAGTGGTGTTAAGTACATTCACAGTGTTGTGCAATCATTATCACTATCCACTTCTAGAATTTTTCTATCATCTCAAACTGAAACTTCGTGCCAATCAGACAATAGCTCACATTTCTCCTCTTCCCCAGCCCCTGGTGACTTCTATCTTACATACAATTTCTATGAATTAGCCTATTCTATGTACTTCATATAAGTGGAATTATACAATATTAGTCCTTTTGTGTCTGGCTTATTTCACTTAGCATGTTTTCAAGGCTCATCCATGTTGTAGTTGTAGTATGTGTCAGAATATCATTTATTTTATTTTATTTTTTTATTATTTTTTTTTTTTTT
>NW_026652303.1:2026483-2039528 GCF_009828535.3 Hylobates moloch | reverse complement strand
CTTCTCGAGGAGTATCTTTGTGGCGTTCTCTGTATTTCCTGAATCTGAATGCTGGCCTGCCTTGCTAGATTGGGGAAGTTCTCCTGGATAATATCTTGCAGAGTGTTTTCCAACTTGGTTCCATTCTCCCCATCATTTTCAGGTACACCAATCAGACGTAGGTTTGGTCTTTTCACATAGTCCCAAATTTCTTGGAGGCTTTGTTCATTTCTTTTTATTCTTTTTTCTCTAAACTTCCCTTCTCTCTTCATTTCATTCATTTCATCTTCCATCAGTGATACCCTTTCTTCCAGTTGATCGCATCTGCTACTGAGGCTTCTGCAATCTTCGCGTAGTTCTCGAAACTTGGCTTTCAGCTCCATCAGCTCCTTTAAGCCCTTCTCTCCATTGGTTATTCTAGTTATCCATTCTTCTAATATTTTTTCAAAGTTTTTAACTTCTTTGCTATTGTTTTGAATTTCCTCTCGTAGCTCAGAGTAGTTTGATCGTCTGAAGCCTTCTTCTCTCAACTCATCAAAGTCATCCTCCATCCAGCTTTGTTCCGTTGCTGGTGAGGAACTGCGTTCCTTTGGAGGAGGAGAGGTGCTCTGTTGTTTAGAGTTTCCAGTTTTTCTGCTCTGTTTTTTCCCCATCTTTGTGGTTTTATCTACTTTTTGTCTTTGATGATGGTGATGTACAGATGAGTTTTTGGTGTGGATGTCCTTTCTGTTTGTTAGTTTTCCTTCTACCAGACAGGACCCTCAGCTGCAGGTCTGTTGGAGTTTACTAGAGGTCCACTCCAGACCCTGTTTGGCTGGGTGTCAGCAGCGGTGGCTGCAGAACAGCGGATTTTCGTGAGACCACAAATTCAGCTGTCTGATAGTTCGTCTGAAAGTTTTGTCTCAGAGGGGTACCCGGTTGAATGAGGTGTCAGTCTGTCCCTACTGGGGGGGTGCCTCCCAGTTAGGCTGCTCAGGGGTGAGGGACCCACTTTAGGAGGCAGTCTGTCCGTTCTGAGATCTCCAGCTGCGTGCTGGGAGAACCACTACTCTCTTCAAAGCTGTCAGTCAGACAGGGACCTTTAAGTCTGTGGAGGTTCTTGCTGAGTTTTGTTTGTCTGTGCCCTGCCCCCAGAGGTGGAGCCTACAGAGGCAGGCAGGCCTCCTTGAGCTGTGGTGGGCTCCACCCAGTTCGAGCTTCCTGGCTGCTTTGTTTACCTAAGCAAGCCTGGGTAATGGCGGGCGCCCCTCCCCCAGCCTCGCTGCCGCCTTGCAGCTTGATCTCAGACTGCTGTGCTGGCAATCAGCGAGACTCCGTGGGCACAGGACCCTCCGAGCCAGGTGCGGGACACAATCTCCTAGTGTGCCATTTTCCAGGCCCGTTGGAAAAGCGCAGTATTGGGGTGGGACTGACCCGATATTCCAGGTGCCGTCTGTTTCCCCTTTCTTTGACTAGGAAAGGGAACTCCCTGACCCCTTGGGCTTCCCGAGTGAGGCAATGCCTCGCCCTGCTTCGGCTCGCGCACAGTGCGCTTCACCGACCGTCCTGCACCCACTGTTAGGCACTCCCTAGTGAGATGAAACCGGTACCTCAAGCAGAAATGCAGAAATCACCCGTCTTCTGTGTCGCTGGGGCTGGGAGCTGGAGACCGGAGCTGTTCCTATTCGGCCATCTTGGCTCCACCCTTCCTTTCCTTTATTTTTTTCTTGAGACCGAGTCTTGCTCTGTTGCCCAGGCTGGAGTGCAATGGTGCAATCTTGACTTACTGCAGCCTCTGCCTCCTGGGTTCAAGTGATTCTCCTGCCTCAGCCTTCCGAGTAGCTGGGATTACAGGTGCCTGCCACCATGCCTGGCTCATTTTTGTATTTTTTTTTTTTTTTTTTTTTTTTTTAGTAGAGACGGTGTTTCACCATGTTGGCCAGGCTGATCTCGAACTCTTGACCTCAAGTGATCCAGCCGCCTTGGCCTCCCAAAGTGCTGGGATAATAGGCATGAGCCACCACACCTGGCCTTAAATTCTTTTTGTAAGTAACTCTGGCCTAATCTTAAGTAATAGGCTAATACAGAGAATGTGCCTCACCCTCCAGCATACTGTGTGTTTTGGCTTTAAGATCTTGGGACAGCTTCTCAGAGGAAGACACCACTCCTCCCCATAGTTGCAGCTGTTCACCTCCCAGACTCACTGGTAAAGTTAGAAGACGCTTCTGAAAAACTGCCCATCTATATTTTCCTCACAGCAGTTGTGAAGACTTGCTGAGGTGGATTTGAGGTGGGGCTTTCATGGGATACAGCATTAGAAGAGGGGACATTTTGCTCTTCCTGATGTTTATATACCGGCAATGTCCCATTGGTCGGGACAGAAAGTTGAAGCTGCTTTTGCTTATGGAGCTCATAGAGTGTGTGTGCACATACCAGCAGGCTTTATTTTAAATTCTGACCCCAGAATTGTGCTGTCTACAGTTTTATCTCATTGATTTTTCAAATAAGGGTCCTCTAATGTGTTGTTTTTAGCTGTAACTGTCTTAAGACTTGTTTGTCCAGCGCATATGCTTGGCAAAATCTCTAACTGTTTGGGATGAACTCCATTCTTTATTCATAAAAAAGGTATGAAGCGAATTCCATTGACTTCTGATGTGTCATGTTTATACAGTTTTCCTAAATAAATACAAAAGGAGTTATCAGCATTCTCTTGACTTCCTAGATTAAAACTTTGGAACAGACTAAAGCCATTGAAGATCTAAACAAATCCAGAGACCAGCTGGAGAAGATGAAGGAGAAAGCTGAGAAAAAGCTCATGTCTGTCAAGTCAGAACTGGATACCACAGAACATAAGGCTAAGGAGAGTAAAGAAAGGGCCAGAAACATGATAGAAGTGGTAACCAGTGAAATGAAGACACTAAAAAAATCTCTGGAAGAAGCAGAGAAGAGAGAAAAGCAGGTGGGTCTAAATCTGGTGATGAAACCTTGTTTAGGAAATGACAGGACAATTCAAGAGCTTGATATTAATAATTATTCATGCATTTCTTTTTTAAAAAGTATGGACTGTTTCATGAATTTGTATGTCATCATTTCACGAGGGCCGTGCTAATCTTCTCTGTATCGTTCCAATGTTAACACATGTGCTCCCGAAGCGAGAACTAGTCACATATTTATTCAAAAGCAATTTACAAAGCTTTCTATATCTTTTCAACATATCCACCTGCCCCTCCAGCATCTTTTTGGCATTCAAGTAACCATATGATTTACCCCACTAAGAAAAATTATTCACATTTCCATGGCACAAATTGTAGGAAAGGAAAAGACATTCAAGCAGCGGAAGGGTTTTGGCGAAAAAACAGGTTCTGGTTCTGGGGAGGTTTTTGTTATGTTAGGTGATTGCCCCTGAAGTTTGCATCATCATAGAGCT
This sequence comes from Hylobates moloch, assembly GCF_009828535.3. Classification (NCBI taxonomy): domain Eukaryota; kingdom Metazoa; phylum Chordata; class Mammalia; order Primates; family Hylobatidae; genus Hylobates; species Hylobates moloch. The sequence goes on along the minus strand of NW_026652303.1, from coordinate 2,036,143 downwards.
CTTAACGTTAACCAGGGCTTTGGCCTCAGGAGGGAAGCCTTATCTGTAGCAGAGATCAGTTGCAGGAAACAGCCCCAAATCTCAAACAGTGGCACCCAGACTTGATGGCCGACCAGGCACAGATGTAAGCCATAAAAAAGTACTCATTTGCTTGCTGGCTACAAGAAGGAGCATTTTATCTAGTGAGTCCATCAGGAGGTCAGGCATAAAGAAACATGTACCGGGCAGCTTGACCTCCATTGCTTTTGGCTTTTGTCTCTTTCTCCTTTTGAAGCTCAAAAGGGCATAGAGTGGACTCTGATCCTAGGATTTTTTTTTTCCCCGCTTTGGCTGCCTCTGTTTTGGTTCATGTGTCAAGCAGAGACGGGGAAAGCCAAACGACACAATGAGTGTTCTCAGAAAGGCAACTTCTTCGGAATGAAAAGCTTTGGCCACATTGGAAAGGGTAGAAGTCTGAGAGAAACTTTTTCATCAGGGAGACTAGGTTGGTGTCTTAGTCCTTTCAGGCTGCTATAACAAAGTACCATCTACTGGGTGGCTTATAAATAACAGAAATCTCTTTCTCACAGTTCTGGAGGCTGAGAAGTCCAAGATCAAGGTGTCTGGTGAGCACAGCTTCCTGGTTCAGAGTCAGCCCCTTCTTGCTGTGTCCTCACATGGTGGAAGCAGCAAGGCAGCTCTCCGGGGCCTCTTTTGTAAAGGCACTAATCTTATCCATCAGTGCTCCACCCGCATGATCTAATCACCCACCAAAGGTCCCACCTCCTGATATCTTCACATTGCTCATTAGATTTCAACGTAAAAATTTTGAGGGGTCATAAAATTCAAACTATAACAGCTAAAACCATTCCCAAATTGGACTCTGCAAGGGAAGGAGGTTGCAGAGCAAATGAGCCTGGGGTGGGACTGTTTGGGTGGCATTCTCTTGGATGTAACTATATTCAGTTTGGATCATCCCTTTTCTAAAATGGAGGGTGCCTTTAATGAGGTGTTGGCCAGATGCCCTGATTTATCTGCTTTTGCATTAACCTAGAACCACAGAAACAAGCCTATGAGAATTTGAAGAGGTATGAGGCATATTTCAACCATTGTCCCCAGCCCCTACTTTTCTTTCTTCAATGGACAAATAGAAGTCCCAGAGCAGTCCTATGGAATGTGGCTTGTGAAATGGCAATCTGGGTGACATGACTTGATAGTAATTTAGAAGTCCTCCTGTTTTCATTACCTTACACTTTCTTGCTATTTGTTCCTTTTTTTTTTTTCAGTGTAAGAGGTTATCAGCCAGCTAAAATCCCAAAGCATGTTTACCATCCATTGACACAACCCCACCGACATTTGTTTAGTTCTTCCTAGTATGCAGAGTACACACACAGTCACCATTTCATGTGACCTGAATTTCAGAGCAGCCCTCCGAGGTAGTTGTATCCCAACCTGGAGATGAGAAAATGAAGGCTTAGTGAGGTCTGGGTCTCATTCATGGTTACTTGACTTGGATTCTTGACTTAGTAGCCATACCACATCACTTGGCTCATCAGAAAAGTGATTGTGAAATCTCTGAAGGTTGGCAGTTGCTGTGACTTATCTGGAATCTGGTATTTTATAAGTGAGAGAACTAGGAAGAGGGTAGATAATTTCCCTACCTCATGCAAACCTGGGTTTTCTACAGGTTTTTTGTTTGTTGCATTTGGCTCAGCCGTAGTTGATAGATTTTGTTCTCCCGGTTAATGAGTTTCTGTTTGATATTGCAGCTGGCAGACTTCAGGGAGGTGGTGTCCCAGATGCTAGGCTTGAAGGTGACCAGCCTTGCTCTTCCTGATTATGAAATCATCAAGTGTCTTGAAAGACTGATCCATTCACATCAGCATCACTTTGTTAGCTGTGCCTGCCTCAAAGATGTGACTACCAGGCAAGAGAGGCACCCACAAGGAAATTTACAACTTCTTCATTGAACACTGTATCTCTTGAGAGAGGTGGCCATAAGACATGGGACACAATTCCCAATTTCACAAATTCCTCATGTCTTTGAGATTTGATCAGTTAGTGAATATTTTATGCTTTGATGATATAGTGAGAATGCATCACTTGCAAAAACGATCTCAAAAGTGTCAGCCTTAGATAAACGTTCAGCATTAAAAACGCTTATTATTTCATTTACTAGCATTTTAGGATCCAGAAGAATTCCACCAGATTGCATGAGTTAGATTGGGAAATGGGAGTGGGAGATTAACATTGGGGGGTATCTATTTTAAGTCAGGGTCTTCACTAGCCAATTTAGTTCTCACAATAACCATGTGGAGAAGCTGTGACTTTTTTTTTTTTTTTTTTAGGTTTTAGGGTACATGTGCACACTGTGCAGGTTTGTTACATATGTATCCATGTGCCATGTTGGTTTGCTGCACCCATTAACTCGTCATTTAGCATTAGATATATCTCCTAATGCCGTCCCTCCCCCCTCCCCCCTCCCCCCACCCCACAACAGTCCCCGGTGTGTGATGTTCCCCTTCCTGTGTCCATGAGTTCTCATTGTTCAATTCCCACCTATGAGTGAGAACACGCGGTGTTTGGTTTTTTGTCCTTGTGATAGTTTACTGAGAATGATGTTTTCCAGTTTCATCCATGTCCCTACAAACGACATGAACTCATCATTTTTTATGGCTGCATAGTATTCCATGGTGTATATGTGCCACATTTTCTTAATCCAGTCTATCGTTGTTGGACATTTGGGTTGGTTCCAAGTCTTTGCTATTGTGAATAGTGCCGCAATAAACATACGTGTGCATGTGTCTTTATAGCAGCATGATTTATAGTCCTTTGGGTATATACCCAGTAATGGGAGCTGTGACATTTTTATTTTACAAACTTTCTGGGGTTCAGACATGGACTTACCTATCCAAGGTTGCAGTTGGGTAGTGGTGGAACCAAGATGGACAACTCATTGGCCCTGCCTCAAAGGCCATGCCTCTTCTCCTGCTACACAGGCTCAGTTTCTCCTGAATCTCTGTGATGCTGGTGGGAATTGTTTGCATAGAAGAAGGACAATACCCCTGCCATCAAGAGTTAATGTCCAGGCTGGGCGTAGTGATTCATGCCTGTAATCCTAGCACTCTGGGAGGTCAAGGTGGGCATATCATTTGAGGTCAGGAGTTTGAGACCAGCCTGGCTAACATGGTGAGACCCTGTTTCTACTAAAAATACAAAAATCAGCCAGGTGTGGTGGTGCGTGCCTGGAATCCCAGCTACTCAGCAGGAAAAGCGCTTGAACCCAGGAGACGGAGGCTGCAGTGAGCCGATTGTGCCACTGCGCTCCAGCCTGGGCGACAGAGTGAGACTACGTCTCAGAAAAAAAAAAAAAAGATTTAATGTTCAAAAATGACAGATTTACAAGTGTAAGCTATATGATTTCTTCAAAAAGCAAAAGCAATATACCTAATTCATTTGGATCAAACTTACATAGGTCTCAGGTCCTGTAAGAAACTTGCCTGTTCTAAATGTTGCTACGAGATTACATCTGGTGGTAATTGTTAATGTTTCAGCAGGGCTGGTCTCAGTCCTTTAAAATGGAAAGCTTTATTTGGAGCCCAACCCTGTAAGATGAAGAAATCCTATACAGTCTTATTCACCAATATATCCAATACACCCACAGCAATTGTACCTTTTTAAGATCAGGATTTTTTTATGAATTCCTGTCACTTTCTGTTTTCCATTTAAATTTGTATTTTACAAATTTTTCAGGGAATCATATTCTTAACTTCACTGAGAAAAATGTGTTACTCTTTTGGACAATTTATATTATTTCTATCATATAAGATGTATTTTTTTAATTGTCCTTAAAAGAAGCTCTAGCATGAAATTAAAGGAAAGGGAAAGAAATAGATCTGGTACACCCGAACATTAGGAGAAAATGAAAAATACACAACCAGCTGTTCGTGAGTCATCAAAAAGTCAAAGTCAGCCTGGCCAACATGGCAAAACCTCGTCTCTACAAAAAATACAAAAATAAGCCCAGTATGTTGGCATGTGCCTGTAATCCCAGCTACTGGAGAGGCTGAGACATGAGAATTGCTTGAACCTGGGAGGCGGAGGTTGCAATGAGCCGAGATCGTGCTACTGCACTCCAGCCTGGGCAACAGAGAGAGACCTTGTCTCAAAAAACAACAACAAAAAAAGGTCAAAGTGATAATAAGCAAATTATTGGCTTCTTTCTTCTAGACTAAAAGAAATTAAAGAGATGAAACAATTGCAAGGGTCGAAACTAGATTCGATCTTGGTTTGAATGAAAAAAAGCATAAAATATTCTTGCAATAATTGTAGAAATTTGAATGTGGACTAAGTCCTAGATTATATTAAAATATTTTTAATTTTTTAAGCTTGACAAATGCACTGATTGTTATACTTTAAATAACTAAAAATCTGAGAATCCACAGTGATACATACAATAAGTGATAAAATGGGAAAAAATAGTGAAGATCTTCTTTTAGGAAAACTACCAATAAATGTAGAATGGATATTTCAAAAAAAAAAAAAAAAAAAAAGAAAGAAAGAAAAGGAAAAACCTAAAGGAAAGCAAATGAATTTGACACCTGTTGCTTGGATGACAGACCACACAGAGGGAGAGTGACCAGGCTTTGCTTGCGGAGCGGGCATCCCTGCCTGGCTTTCTCCTTCATGTGCAAGGACAGTATAAGTAGCATTTTGCATGTGAGTAAACACACCTGCGCAGCCCTGGCTGCGATCACTAGGCTGGCCAGAGGCAGGACAGGCAGTCTTGAATTTCCTCCAGGGGAGGCCTGCAGTTTTCCCCACCAACCCCTTTTCACATGCTCCAAAGATGTAGTAGTGTCTGCTGTTTTGGATCCAAAATCACCTTGAGTGGAGGAAGTGACTTCACTGGGTCTCTGGAGGCTCTCAGAGCTTGAGTGGCTCTGCCCCACCCTGAATCATGCACCCATAAATGCAGTTATGGGTGGATGTGGGTGTATGAGAGTGGAGATTGTTTTTGTACCTTCTCTTTGTTTTCATTTTCCAAATATAATCTTTAATAAACTTGATTTAGTTTCTTGGGAAATTTATTTTCTACACTATTCAAAGATATTTTAAATACTATTTTAAAAACGAAATATATTTTTTCATTTTTGATTTACTATCATTAATTTTATATCAGGATTCATGTAAGAGACTAAAAATGATCCATAGTGGTTAGTACTGTATTTTGTTTATTACATGAAATTACATGCCATTTATTCAAATATATGTTTATATAATATTTCCACAGTGTGACTCGAGTGATCTTCAACATACACAGAATGATCTTCAGTGATGTTTAACATACACAGGAATATGAAAAATGTTTGAATATGGTCTTTAGGGACTTCTAATAAAAAAGGCATATGAAATGGGAACAATAAATTCTGTACATGTATACAGTCCATATACACATTAAGTGTTTGTCATTTGGACAAATTGAAAACTTTTAATAAAGCCATTTTCTTCTTTGTTAAAATGCCAATTGGTTGTTGGATTTCCCTTTATGGCAATCATTCCAGAGTTGGCAGGCCAGCTTTGAATTTTTAGGTTAGATTTTGTTCTTCTATAATATCCATGTATAGTTTATGCTGTCCAATAAAATGCACTAGGTTGATATGATTTTTACATAAGGCTTTAAAATATTTAACACTAACTCTTTTGTCAAATACACTTGAGTGATAGTGATTTTGCACTGAGGTTGTTATTCTGGTCACTGTCTGAGACATCTAAATAGATGCATAAAAATATCTCATTTAGGGAAAACAACTTAAGTTTGACCTATCTAAAATTTCCAGTTTTACCTTAAGGTCTATTTTACAGATGAACAGCAAGTGATTCAAGGTCCAGGGGTGGCAGGCTGAAGCTGTTAAAGAAATCTACATTATTGATATTGTCATAATACTTACGACTCAGAATTGGAGTCTCATTTTCACTGGGGAAGCATTTCATGGTTATGTAGCCTTTGGCTTGGAAAGTCTCACCCAGTTGATGCAGTAATGATTTTACCCACATTATTGGATACTTCACTTAGCTTCTCATTAGCAAGTGGGGTCTGTATGCTTCTCTTTCCGCTATGCGCTTCCATACCGTATTCCTCTGCCTTTGTATAAAAACATGGTTCATTTGAGGCTCATGCTAGCTGATAGATGGATAACTTTCTTCTAGACCTCGTTGGGGTTACCTACTAAAAGCCTATCTATTCTCCCTGCTTAAGACTTTTGCAAGTGGTTAATAGGTGTCTTCGCTATTCCCCACCAGGTGCTGTTTTCATCTTGGGTAGCTTTAATGCCCATAAAGCCAACTCATGCGGCATCATACCTTTTTGTCTTCGTTTTTTTTTTTTTTTTTGAGATGGAGTCTCGCTCTGTTGCCAGGCTGGAGTACAGTGGTGCGATCTCGGCTCACTGCAACCTCCGCCTCCTGGGTTCAAGCGATTCTCCTGCCTCAGTCTCCCAAGCAACTGGGACTACAGGCATGTGCCACCATGCTCAGCTAATTTTTGTATTTTTAGTAGAGATGGAGTTTCACCATGTTGGCCAGGATGGTCTCGATCTCTTGACCTCATGATCCGCCTGCCTCGGCCTCCCAAAGTGCTGGGATTACAGACATGAGCCACCGCACCTGGCCTATATCTTTAGTTGCTTGGCCTTCTCAGTGTCCATACTTTTACCTCCTTTTGTTTCAGCCACTCACATCCTAGATTGCAGCTTATAGTAATCCAATTTAGACTACCTTAAGCTGAAAGGAGAATTTTGGGGGCTTGCTTGAAAGATTCAGGGGTAGACTAGCTTCAGCTTTGTTAGACCCAGGTGTTCTGAATTGGTGTCTGGATTCTTTCTGCTTTTATCCATCTCTCATGTCGACTTGATTTTGCTTGTCTTTGCATGTTGGCCTGACTGTTTCCTTCCGCACATGGGTTCCTCCATGCTACCAGAAGAGATGATGACAAGCAGTTGCATGATTTTTACAACTCATGTGGTCAGGCACGTGGCTCACGCCTGTAATCTCAGCGCTTTGGAAGGCTGAGAAGGGCGGATTGCTTGAGCTCAAGAGTTCAAGACCATTCTGGGCAAAAAACAGAATGAAACAAACAAAACCAAAAAAGTCCCTCATGAGTCGAGAAAAAGAGATACCCCCGTCTCCAAGTGTCCATGCCAAAAATGTTAGCAGAGAGCCTGATCATCTCTTCCAGGTCATATACCTATCCTTGAACCAATCACTGTAGCCAGGTAGATGAACTCACTCACCAGCCTGCATCCCACGCCAACCACTGTTGGTGAGGTTGGGGCCGGGTGACGCTCTAGGATTATTTGTTCAACCAGGACCACATGTAATGACAGAGGGAAAGTTCCCCAAAGGAAGGGCAGCTGGTGAGACACAAACACACACACACACACACACACACACACACACACACACACACTTCTGTGACACATGGCCTGTCAGGACTGTCTAACACCTAGAACTTATGCATCTCTGAAATCTTAACTAAAAAGCTCTACAACCTCTTATAATCCCAAACCTTTATCTCTTACTCCCAAATAGCTGTGTTTTGAGCCTTTGAGCTTTTGCGTTTCCCTGGTCCTCCTATTTTCTCCCTCCCAGTCTTGCCCATACTCATTCCATCTGGAGCCAGCCTAGATATTAAGGTTCATTTCTTCAATCATTCTCTTCCTAACACCTTTAACTCCTTGTTCCCTTGCCCTTCTGTCCTCGACTTTGAATTACTCCCAACTATCAATGTTTCTGCTGCTTTTCCTGCCCCACTGAATGAAGCTGGAGAAAATCACATGAAATCACAGCTAAGTGGCATCCCAAATTCATGGTTTTTGATCTCATCTGAGCCTCCTGTCCTAACTGGTAAAGCTGCACTGTTTTCCCTGTTACATCTCACTGTCATTTTCCAAAATGATTTTTGCAAATATTCTTTTTTTCCTTTGAGGCTTGCATCCTGTGTCTTCCCTCTTCACCCTCAGCAGACAATCTCATCTCCTATTTCACCCAGTAAATAGAAGCCATTATAGGAAACACCTTCAATATCACATCCTAATACAGCCTTATATGTGTCCACACCCCCCCTTACCTCCTTGCCTCTCCCTGTCTCAGCTATTTTGTCTACCTGGGCACTTGCATCCTCAGCAACTTAACCCCATCAATTGTTTTCCTCTCTTTCCAGTGTTGTCAACCTCACCTTCATAAATGACTTATTTCCGTCAGCATTTAAAAATGTTCAAATCTCTCTTATCTTAAAGACATCCCTCTCTCTACTCCACAGCAACTTCTCCTCAGAGCCCTACCTCTGTCTTCTTCTCCCCAGTTGAGCCCCTTGGAAGTGTCCTGTATATGCTGTCTTTCTGGTCTCAGCTTTTATTCATGCCATCATCCGTTCAACCTGGCTTTTGTCTTCATTCTTCCAGTGTTCTCATTTTTGTGAGCAAATCTGTGTTACTTTTAAAGTGCTTATCTTCAAAGACATGGTATCAACCCAAATGCCCATCAGTGAAAAACTGGATAAAGAAAATGTGGTACATATACACCATGGAATACTATACAGCCATAAAAAGAGTGAGATCATGTCCTTTGCAGGGACCTGGGTGGAGCTGGAAGCCATCATCCTCAGCAAACTAACACAGAAACAGAAAACTAAATACTGCATGTTCTCACTTATAAATGGGAGCTGAATGATGAGAACACAAGGGACTCAGTTTGAAGGCACAAGAGGGTTTTCTCTGATATCCTAAGGCTGGGGTAGGTAACCCAACTGGGGATTTCCATGGCATCTTGTGTGTAGCTAGACCAACGCTTATTTACAACAGCTTCTCATAGTAGCAACTCCTTTTGTGGACAAAGAAACCCTGAGACTCGGAGAAATGAAGGTTACAGCCACCTAAGCTAAAATAGAAATCTACTCTGTGTTACTTCAAAGTCCACATGATTCACATCGAGCCATGCTGCCTCCTGTAGGCTTGTTCATCACATGTCTAGTGCTTGGCCCATAGTTGGTGAGCATTTGTTGAATGTCTGAATCAGCTGATAGAATGGAGTTTGAATATTCAGGTGGATTGGATCCTCCTCTCTTTATGGACCAGGACTTTTAACCATTATCTGTATAGAGATTTGAATGGATTCACAATGCATAATTTACGTAATTATAAAGTGGGTAGGTGACTAATAATGATAATAGCTTACAGATGTATTATAACTCTTACTACAATGTTTTCACAAACATTGCTGTTTTTGATCTCCACAATAATTCTGATAGGGCAGGCATGGTTATTCCTATGACATGAAGAAAGAAAGAGAGAGAGAGAGAAAGAGAACGAGAGAGAGAGCACAAGAGAGAATGAATGAATTAGCCGAACTGAGAACAGGCTCCAGTTTTCCTAATTCCTGGTGCCATGAACTTTCCATTTCACAAAGCTATTTTCCCTGCAATCCCTTAGGTAATCCTGTGGTTAATTCTTGACTTAGCAGAAAGTAGGGAAGAGGGAGTATAAAAAAAGCCACCACTCAAGTGGTAATGACCAATAAATATAAAAGGAGAAACTGCACCCACTGTTGATCTGGAAATTGAAAATAGGGACAAAGCCTGGACTCATGCTCTCTGGCTCCAGACTCACTACGTTCTATCAGAAA
>NW_026652303.1:1916119-2026473 GCF_009828535.3 Hylobates moloch | reverse complement strand
GGCATTTAGGAAGCTGTAAGACATGATAAAGAGGAATGCTTGTCTGGGCTCAGCAGCAGATGTCGTGGTGTACCCCAGTCCTGCTGTAGGACTGAAGCACTTGTTCTCTAGCTGCCCAGAGCAAATGGCATCTGACAAGCCACATCTGGGTCCCTTCCAAAGTCTTGCCCTTGGACGAAGGGAGCTATGTCATCCTGGGTCGCAGACCCTTTCCAAGGGCAACTCTCATCCAGTGGCTAGCCAGTGAAGGGGTACATAGCCATGGCCCTTTTCCCTCCATGCAGGACCGCTCTGAAGGGTCATCTTAGTTTCCAAACCCCTCCTTTCTTGTAAGATTGGGGCAGGCCTCTGTTGCAACTGCATGTCAGGGCAGCCACTCCCTCCCCATCCTGCTTTTTTACGTTCTTGCAGGTTTAGCTCCTGAGTGTGTAATTCGACTAAACTTCTGCATCCAAATCTCCATCTCAGAGTCTTCCAGAAAACCTGCAACAGATTCATTCCTTCTCTCTGCAAATGGTTATGAAGATACTCAGCCATTTTTGTGACTTCCATCATATGGTTTTATCAATCTGTCGGTCATAAGTACTTTTTGATCACTTGGTGCTAGAGGAGTCAAAAAACCCAAAAACAGCAAAACAAGCCCCAAAATATCTGTGTTCAGTTTTCAGCTTCTTTTCAGAATTATCCAATAGAAATTTATAACTGAGTTCCAGTATAATGTTGAGTACCAGAAAAATATTTAGTTTTTTCTTTCCTGTTAATTGCAACAGGGTACAGTACCAGAATAGGTGCTACTCCTAGTGGCTTAAGTAATAAGGGATTTATTTATTTTTATTTTTTATTTTTTTTTGAGACAGAGTTTCGCTCTTGTTGCCCAGGCTGGAGTGCAACGGCATGATCTTGATCCACTGCAGCCTCCACCTCCCGGGTTCAAGTGATTCTCCTGCCTCAGCCTCCCAAGTAGCTGGGATTACAGTCATGCACCACTATGCCCGGATAATTTTGTACTTTTAGTAGAGACAGTGTTTCACCATATTGGTCAGGTCAGGCTGGTCTCAATCTGCTGACCTCTGATGACCCACCTGCCTCAGCCTCCCAAAGTGCTGGCATGAGCCACCTCCCCTGGCCTAAGAAGGGATTTGTTATAGGGTACTAGGCAGCTTACAGAATCATGTGAGGGCTGAAGAAATGAACTTGAGGTTGAGCTTTCCATAGAAATTTCCCAAAGGCCCACCACAGAACTAAACCACCAAGAGAGCTGCTGCTGCTACAACTAGGTAGATGCAGAATTGCATTGATATGACCCTAATCCTGAAGCCACTGCTTTCAGGGTGTCTTCCCTCCTGCTGCTAATTCTAGAACCCTACTGCACCTGCTGCTATCTGGATCATAAAATGTGTTCCTTTTACCCTGCCCTTCAGGAACCATAAACCTAGTGACCGTATTCTGCATCCTCTGCTAATGATGCCATAGAAGACCAAGAGTACCCATCAGAAATAGCTGTGGCAGTAGAGGTGTGACCACTGCCATCGTCCATATCTCACACTTGGTCATCTGAATGGCTAAATACAAATCACATCTGGAATCCTTTCTCAAGGGATTCCTGGAATCATAGCATTCAGCTTCCCAATGATGGAGGTACAGAAAGGCATGCTGGAAGTGTTTTCCAAAAGTTCTGACATATTCTACTGTAGAATCATTTTCCTCACACATACATATAGTCACATACACATCTACCTGAAATAAAAGATTCACAAGACAGTTGAGGAGCCCTTATGGTTTCAATTCTAGTCTATGCTGAGCAGTGCTATGCTATTCTATGCTATTTCATTCCACTAAGAAATGCTGGTCTTGATCCACTAAGTTGGTTTCATGATGGACTAATGGATGATAACTGGCAGTTTGGAAAAACACTTCACAACAAGAAGGGAGAAATGGATGTTGAGTGCCAATCCACAATATCTATGATACTATTTTATACCGTTCCTTCCCCTGTCCTGAAATGACAGAAAGAATTCAAGGCTGCTCACAGAAGGGACTCAGTGATATGATAAACTGCATAGTGAACTGAGGATCAGAAGTAGCTTCTAGTCCATGGGTCAGCAGTTTATTTGTTTGTAAATGAGAGCGTTGTGATAGTTCTGTGTTGTAATGACCGGATTGACACCTACCTAGTAGGAAAACTGAGGGAAAGGGTGACCAGCCTGTACCTTGTACCTTTTACTAGAGGATGGATTAAGCCCACGAGGGAGTTTTGATGGCAAATGCACTATGGTGTGCCTTTAGAAGCAACTGTTGTAGTCCTGAAAAATATTAGTTGGCTTTAGTCCAGTTCCTCGTTTTGCATGTAGGTGTAAAACTGATGATTCATTCTGAGAGCATGGGGATATATATTGAATGTGAGAAGCATGACTCGTTCACCTGCCCCATGTTTGAAAAGCAATTGTTAATTACACTGTTAACATTTGTTAAGAATTTAATTTCTTCATGTAGAGCTTTTAGGTAAAAGCTTATATTCACCAATGATTGGGGCTTTCAATGAGAACTTTTTTCCTAATGCAGTGCTGGTTGGAAGGTAATTGGTTTTAGAAAAGAAAAGCCCATTGAGAAGGCAGAACAAAGAAACGTTTAACACGTCTCATCTGTGCCAAGTGGTACGCCAAGCATTTCCATACACAATCACTCATGTAATCCTTACAATAGCTCTTAATAAAGAAATTATGATTTTCCTTTTTGTAGATGAGGGAGAAAGGCTGAAAGAGATGAAAAGGGATTCACCCAAGGTCATTAAACTAGAAAGTGAAAGCATGGAATTCACATTCAATTTTGGATGACTCACAGCTCCTACTTTTCCTACTGTTCCAGGATGTCTCTGTTGCTTTCATTATTTGTTCAAGGTGAATATAAGTCAAAACAAAACCTCTCAACACAAACTTTATTAGCAAGATGGTAATTTTTATCTTTTGGAAAAAAGAGACCTTCTAATGGGTCCTTCAGCTGCCCCTTTCATCTCTTCCTTAGCCATATTTTCCTCTTTTTAGGACCCTGATATCTAAAAGCAACAGAGAATTGAACAGATGATTTGTGGGCATTATTTTGGTTTCATATCTCTTATGGTTTTCTTTTGGTTGTGACTGCATTTAAGGAAACCGGAAGAATTTGTGTTAAGGACAGAATATGTTTCCCCAAAGTTCATATGTTGAAGTCCTAACCTAGATGTGATGGTATTTGAAGGTGGGGCCTTTTGAAGGTAATTAGGTTTAGAGGAAGTCATTAGGAAGGAGCCCACATGATGAAATTAGTGCCCTTATAGGAAGAGGAAGAGACTGGAGAGCTTGCGCTCTCTCTACTGTAAGGAGACAGCAAGAAGGCATCTATGTCTCTGCATGCCAGGAAGAGAGGGCACCGGAACCCAACCATGCTGGCACCTTGATTTCGGACTTCCAGTCTCCAGAACTGTAAGAAGAAAATTTCTGTTGTTTAAACCATCCATTCTATAGTATTTTGTTATGGCAGCCTGAGCTAAGACAGTAAGTAACCTAAAACACTTCCCTAAACAACTCTATAAACTTAACACAATGGCCTGTCATGTTTGTGGCACTTTGATTGTGTATGGTTGTAGCAATGTGAAAAATGCCAAACTTGTAAAATATGTGAAAAAGATCTGCGAAACGTTCATGCCTCTTTAAACACTTGATTCTTAATATTTGTTTTCAAATTTTTTCTCTTCTAGCAAAAATACACAAAATTAAGTCAAATATTAGGACTAAAAGGAACCCAATTCAATGTGATTCTTCACCCATGCAATCTGGTTACCCTCAGTGCAGACGTTGAGCTGACATTTGTACATACCTGACAGGATATAATTTGTGACTTTGGGGAACATAGTTGCATACTTTTGAGAATCACTTTTTTAACGCTAATTAGCTTATTTAAAATAAAATTTTTTTTTATGATTTCTTATATGTAAGCCAATATATAGTCTGCATGGTTCTGCTGATAGTCCTTAGAAGCTGGCAATGATGTCCTTCGCAGAGATGGTAGAATCCTCTATGTGATTCTTTCAGAGTGTGTGATGAGTTACAAGAAAACGGCAGTTTCCAAAACAGTTCTGCAAACCACTTCATCGTAATCTTCATAAGTTACCATTTATTTATGCACCAGGGACTGCGTTGAAAACTTTGTAAGCTTTATGTAATTTAATCTTCCCCTAACCATAATCTTAATGATAATAGTTACTATTTATTTATGCACCAGAGGGTGTGTTTGAGCACACTGTAAGCTCTATGTAATTGAATCTTCCCCTAACCCACCGCTGGCTGGTCTGACCCTGCTGTGCTCTCTCTCTCCGGTGCTATTCTGCCTCTTCTTTGGAGGGGCCCGTTGTCAGGCCTGAAGCTGGGTATCTGACCAGGTTGTGCCCTGTCCTACGTGGGAGTGGGAACTGCTCTGTACCTAGGCGCCCGCCACCGACTCAGAAGTCCAGGTGAGTTGGCTGAGGAGGAAAGACGTCTGCCAAACAGAGGGCTTTGCATTTGTGGGAGCTCACTCCGACTTCCTGGTTTGGGGATCAGGCTGATTGGCTTCAACTGAATGTTAAAGCTGAATTTTTAAAGCCATGCCTCTTTCACTATAGTGGGGACCTCTATGCCATTCTGCTTAGGAGTCTGATAACATGGGTATTAAGGGCATGGAATTTCTAGGTGTACTCACTGGCCTCTAATCTGAACCCCACTTTGGCTGTTTGCTTCTAACTCTGGGCATTGGTTCTCTCATCTAGAAAATGAAGGTTAACAATGGTCCTAATCTCCTATAGTTGGTCGGAGGGGCAAGTAAAATCATAGATATGAAAAGTTTAGTCCTGTGCCCCGCATATTATCAAATCAATATGTATGTTATTATTAATATTAATATGAGGCCCTTAATAGGTCCAATCATCATGTATTCATATTTAATGGCATTATCTCTAGACTAAATCACTGTAATCAAATACTTATTTTTCCTCCCTCTGGGATAGACTGTTGGATGGTTTTCAGTGAGTCATACCTTCCAGTATTGATGCCTTTTGCAATCCTTCCCCAACCCACACTGACTCTGGGCTTGGCTAACTGACTGGCTTTGGGCAATGGGACATTGGCAAGTGTGCTGCAGGCAGAGGCTTGGTAAGCCCTTGCACACTGGGGCTTGCCCTGTGGAACACAGATGCCATGCAAGAAGAGAAGACTGGGCTAGCCTTGGAGAGAGATCCTAAGACCACATGCAGAAAGAGGCTGGTCATCCCAGCATCCCACTGGAGCCCACCCCTGAGCCAATTTTTCAGCTGAATGCAACTGCATAAGGGACTCCAGCTATGAACAGAACTGTCCAGTCAACCCACAGGATCATGACAAACAATGCATTATTGTTGTTTTAAGCCACCGACTTTTTGGGGTGGTTTGCTATGTAGCAGTAGATGGCTGAAACATCCTCCATAAAATAGTGTGAGACATAACCTTATACCAAAATAAAAATTAAGCACGGATGCTATCATCCCAATGGCAAATGAACAGTTATGGGAAAACAGTAGAGCCTTCAATGAGCTCGAAGTAGCATATCTGCATCGGGGGCTCATGCCTTGTTGCCAGGAAGTCCATCAGAAGAAACCTAGGGAGTTTTCAGGAGTCCTGGCTGGTGGGAAAGCCAGCACTGTGGCTGCTGGCCTGTGGAAATGTGAAAGAAAGAAAGGAAGAAAAAAAAAAAAAACCCACAGGCACTCCAACCGCTTCACCACAATAATTGCAACTCTTATTTCTATTTGCCAGCAAAACTAGTGTCTACAAGAGAAAAACAAGACAAATTATATTTTTAGCAATAAATGTTTTATTTGGAAAATGTCAGTGCCAGTTGCACCCTAATGGTGTTTTTTCCCAAAACATGTGGTTAGTAAGAAGAGTGGAGTGGGGATTCAGGTTATTTTAAGAGAGCTCTGAGAGCTTGACTAGACAGTATTGAACCGGATTGTATTAGAAGGGATGTGGGCATGTTTGCACTGTAGCTGCAGAATATATCTGACATGAAGCATCTCCTTGTTTTGTGGGATGGCTTTGGTACATGCACCAGCACTGCTGTGTCCCAGCGACTCAACTTCCCTTTCCTGAATTGCTTTTTGTTCATTGCATTAGATGAAATGAATTGAGTGGTTTGGACATTGCAGAGGATTATAAATCTTCAAGGAAAAATACATTCAATACATGATTAGAGGCTAGAATAGATAAAAGATCAATTTGGAATGAGCAGTTTTTAAAAAATAAACTTTATATTTTGGAGCAGTTTTTGGTTCAGAGCAAAACCAAGTGAAATGTACAGAGATCTCCCGCATACTCCCTCCCTCCACATATGCGCAGCCTCTCCTATCAAAATCCTGCACCAGAGTGGCACATTCGTGACAACTGATGGACCTACAGTGACACACCAAAGTGCATAGTTTACATTAGGGTTCACTTTTAATGTTGGACATTCTGTGAGTTTTGGCAAATGTATCATAACATGTATCCACCATTATAGTATCCTGCAGAGTAGTGTCACTGCCCTAAAAATTCTTTGTGCTCTGCCTCATCATCCCTCTCCCCCTCCTACCCCTGGCAACCAGTGATCCTTTTACTTTCCACAGTTTTGCCTTTTAAAGAATGTCACGTAGTTGGAATCACACAGTATGTGGCTTTTTCAGATTGGCTTCTTTCCCTTAGCAATACGCATTTAAGTTTCCTCCATATCTTTTCATGGTTTGGCTGCTCATTTCTTTTTAAGGCTGAATCATATTCAATTGTCTGGATGCACCACCATTTATTTATCCTTTTACCCATGGTAGGACATTTTAGGTGCTTCCAAAATGAGGCAATTACAAATAAAACTGCTTTAAACATTTTCGTGCTTTTTGTGTAGACAGAGTTTTCAACTCGTGGGTAAATTCAGAAGCATGACTACTGGATCGTATGGTAAGAGTATATTTAGTTTTGTAAGAGACTGCCAAACTGTCTCCTAAAGGGACATTTCCACCAGCAATGACTGAGAGTTCTTGTTGCTCCACATCCTTGCCAGCATTTGGTGTTGCTTTGGACTTTGATCATTCTAATAGGTATGTATTTGTATCTCATTATTGCTTTAATTTTCAATTTCCTAATGACATATGATGTTCAGTGTCTTTCTATATGCTTAACTGCCATCTGTATATCTTCTCTGGCAAAGTGTCTATTCAGATCTTTTGCTCATTTTAAAATTAGATTGTTCATTTTCTTATTGTTGACTTTTAAAAGTTCTTTGTATATTTTGGATAATGGTCCATTATCAGATATGTCTTCTGCAAATATTTCCTCCCAGAACAATCTTTAAGGTAATAATGTTTGAGAGATTTAAATTAATCTGAGCATTATGTAAATAAAAAATAAGTTTAAAAAATAAACAGAAATATATTAGCTATCATGGTCAAATGTTTGAGAAAGAATTATTAAATTATTGATGCTTTAACAAATCTGGTTTTTTATGTGAGGGAGAGAGTATAACAAAATTTCTTTGTGAGTTGCAAGACTGTAGTTAGGAAAACTACCAAAGAATACATAACCTAAATAAAGGCTGAGAAATACGGAAAGTCTGTAAAGAGGGGAACCCGTTGATGTATTCTCATTGTTGTCCTTCTATCTTATTGTATTATGGTTATTTGTGTTTCTGTTCCCTTACTAGCCTGTGAGTTCCTAAGATATAGTATCTTCCTAATATTTGAAACTTGGCTGCATCTGGGATGAGACATAGTAGACCCTCAACAAATGTTTCTTGAATGAATAAATATATGGATGGCTGCATACCAATTTAAAAATATTCTCAAATTTCTATGAAATTGGATTTGTCAGAAACAATCTTAAGTGTTGTTAGATGACCAGCTCATGGCACTAACACATTTGGGGCCCTATTATGTAGTAGTCAGTAGCTTGGGCTTTGGAATCAGAGAGATTTAGCCCTGAGTCCTGGTTCACCATTGTCAAGCTGTGTGATCTTGGGCAAAGTAGCTTTTTAAATCTCCCGTTTGTCAGCAGTAAAATGGGAGCAAAACTAATCTGTCTCATGGGGTACAGTAGTTGTAAGGGTTAAATAAGAATGCAAGTGAAAACTGCTTGGCTATGGTAGGGGTTCAACAAATGTTTGCCATTATTACATCAAACAAATGCACAAACGATAAAGTTGTGTTTGCCTAAACCAAGGGAGGAATGCCAGTTCTCCCTGGTACAGACAGACAGATCCTTGGAATCTAGAGGCACGATTAGAGTAAGACTATGGTGCTAAGAGACAGGAGTGAGCTATGCCTTTGTCCAGGTGCACTGGGCTAGTGTATCTTTCTGCTGATATTCTTTCTCTGTACTGCGGTTGGCCCTTGGCCAAGGACACTTGCTTTTAAGGGTTCCTAGTGGGACAGGCATATTTTGAGCATACCCAGGGTAGGGTGGGTAAAGGATCAAGACTATGGGTTGGCTTCAATCCTAGATGGCCACCTGTTGTAGACGCTACACCAGGCTTCAATGGAACCTGAATCACTAACTCCTGGGATTTGAGTTGATTCAAATCAGTGATCCATCTCTTAAGTTTGCTAGCTACAGCCATGAAACCTACACGCTAAGAAAACATTGTTGCTTACATGATCCGGTCCTGCTCCAAGTTTGCTCTCTGGTCCAATACGGAAGAGAGTGCTAAGGCTGACAAGATGTTAACTATGAGTTATTAAAGTTTTTCAGGGGAAGTCAAAACATGGACTCTGGCTGCCATTAGGAATTGATGTGCACCTCATAATATTAAAAGACTTCACTAAAGAGATATCAGGAGCAGATGGATTGTGAGGGCAGATAAATAAACCATCTCATCTTCAGTAAATTCCACCCATGAAAGTGAGGCTGCTTGAGTGGAAAAGAATTGTCATATGGCCTAGATGAGGTTTTGTTCTAGGCATGGTCTTCTCAGAATGTTTTATCTAATTATGAGTCTCAAGGACAGAGACATCTACCACATTCAAAGAATGACAGCTCGGTTCTCACAACTCCTCAGGACCAGTCATTTCCTTTTGTAAAACTTGCTTGGAAAACACAGCAAGTTCTATCTGATGCTTAGTCTGGGTGACACTGACAGCAAATTACAAACCATAGTGTAATATGTATTTTGATACATCTAGACAATTACTGAATATATATATATATATATATATGGGTTTCTTGTCTATGTATATATATATATGTGGGTTTCTTGTCAATCTATCTATATCTATATCTGTCATCTATCTATAATCTATCTATCTATCATCTATCTATCTATCTATCTATCTATCTATCTATCATCTATCTATCTATCTATCATCTATCTATCCATCTATCCTCACTGAGCCCTCTCTTATTATTGAAAGTTTATTGGAAGTAGGTGCTGTATGTATTCTTTTTTTTAAAAAAAATTTTTTTGAGATGGAGTTTCGCTCTTGTTGCCCAGGCTGGAGTGCAATGGTGCGATCTCAGCTCACTGCAACCTCCGCCTCCTGAGTTCAAGCGATTCTTCTGCCTCAGCCTCCTGAGTAGCTGGGACTACAGGTGCCCACCACCACGCCCAGCTAATTTTTGTATTTTTAGTAGAGATGGGGTTTCACCATGTTGTCCAGGCTGGTCTCAAATTCCTGACCTCAGGTGATCCACCCAACTCGGCCTCCCAAAATGCTGGGATTACAAGCGTAGCCACTGCGCCTGGCCTATGTATTCTTTTCTGATAAGTGAGCAGTTATTTTCTGTTGAATTAGTAGAACAAGAACCCCCAGATAATGCAATTTCTTTGCAACCTTCATCTTTGAAGGAGTTTATAGATTGTGCATACATAAGATGTGCACTATTTGTGAACCCTCAAATATTTATTACCCAATAGGCCATAGGGAGAAAGAAGAGAATTGCTACCACTTCAATTTAAAGCACACATGCACATGCATACACACGCACATGCATACACACGCACACACACACACATACACACATACACTTCATGCAAATAATATATGAATAGGTTCTTCTGAATATTAACAAAAAATGAGGTAAAGTGAAATCACTAGCCCTATTCAATTTCCCATCCATGTGAGAAAATCAGTTTCTCTACTAACAATTGATATCAAACATCAACAGTTAAATGTTTCACTCAGGCCGTTGTGGAGCCCTGGAGCTGAAGTCTCCTCTCAGAGGAGTCCTATGTCTGGCAGGAATGGATCCATATATATAGCCTTGCTGTGTTTAGTCACTGGCTTGAAGCAGCCCCTGGGCAGCATGGCCTTGGGGTGAACGCAGGAGTGCTTTCGATTGTCAGGGTGCCTGTCTATTATATTCCTACAGCAAAAGATCTGGGTGATGCATTCTCCCCTCCCCTCCCCTCCTGTCCCCTCCCATCCCCTCCCCTCCCTCCCTCCCTTTTTCCTTCCTTCCTTCCTTCCTTCCTTCCTTCCTTCCTTCCTTCCTTCCTTCTTTCTTCCTTTTTTCTTTCTTTTTTCTTTTTTTTTGTTTTTGAGACGGGGTCTTGCTCTGTCGCCTAGGCTGGAGTGCAGTGGCACAATCTTGGCTCACGGCAATCTCCACCTCCCAGGTTCAAGCAATTCTCCTGCCTCAGGGTCCTGAGTAGCTGGGATTACAGGCATCTGCCACCACGCCTGGCTAGTTTTTGTATTTTTAGTAGAGACACGGTTTCATCATGTTAGCCAGGCTGGTCTTGAACTCCTGACCTCGTGATCTGCCCGCCTTAGCCTCCCAAAGTGCTGGGATGACAGGTGTGAGACACCGTGTCCTGCTTGAGTGGTGCATTTTTATGGCCACCACTTGTGTTCATTGATCATTGTATTTCTTCTGTAGGACAGGAGTTGGCAAACTTCTGTAAAGTAACAGTAAGTATTTTAGGTTTTACAGGTCTGTCACAACTACTCAACTCTGCTCTTGTAGCAGTAAAGCAGCCATAGGCTGTATGCAGGTGACCGAGAGTGTGTTCCAATCTTCACAAAAGCAGGCAATAGCAAACTATGCTGTTGTTTCCTGACCCCAGGACTAGAAGATGCCTGTTTATAGCACCTGTCTCTTGAAAATTTTGTAGAATTTACCTATGAAACTATTTGGACCCTGTGGCTTTTTTTAAGGAGCTAGACTTTGACTGATTTTCTAACTTATTCTATGGTTAACTGGTATAATAAGTTTATTTATTCTTGTGCTAATATTGAAATTCATTTTTTTTTTTAGAAATTCAACCATATTACGTAGATTTTATGTTTCTTGCTACCAATTTTTACCTGGTCTACCCTTATTTTCAAAATCTCTATTTTTCATCTTTTTAAATCATACATTTTAAAAGTTGATGTTTTATTTTGGATGATGTATGTAATTTTTTAAAAAGCCTCTATTACGAATAAATATAAATCAAAATACATATATAGAACTCAAGGTTATATCAATTCATATGTCTAAATCTCGATGTTCTGTGAATGAGGAAAAGCAATACCAGCTATGATGACATGTGATCAATTTACAATAGTCGTATTTGTGAATATTTTTCTTTTTAAAAGCCATACATAAATAAGTCATTTATTGAGTCAAAATATCCTTCTGCCATCTGGATTCATGTTTGTTGTTGTTTAGATTACTGGGGTTACTCATAATGGCTAAGCATATAGATTCTGGAGCTAGAGGGCTTGTATGTCAATCTTGACTCCCACACATACTAGCATTGTAAACTAGAGTAAATTAACTAACTGCTCTGCCCCATGTCCTTATTTGGAAAATGGAGCCAATAATAGTACCTACTGTGCAATATTATGACAATTAAATGAGTTAATACAAGTGAAGAACTTACAATGGTGTCTGGTGCACGTAAATGCTACCAATTGTTAATGTAAATATTCTTAGTGTCGTGTGCTTATGTGCTTGATTTGTTCTGCAGCTCTGGTTGTAAAGGTTTTACTCTTTATGCTTTGGTTTTCTTGAGTCTGTCTTTGATGAATTTTATATAATCACTTTACTTTTTGTAAGATTCTTTTGTGAAGTTCAGAAAATGATGGTTCATGACTGTGTCAATGCCAGAGATTACTGTGATATATGTTGCTTCACCCTCAGAATCTTGGGAGAAGCAGGCTCAACGATGAGGGAATCATCCATGACACCCACTGTCCCAATGACCATCTTTGCCTCCACCTCTTTGTGCCCTTTCATAATCATCAAGATACTGTTATCTTGATTTCAATTCTTTTGGATACATATCCTGAAGTGGGAAGGCTGGGTTACATGGTAGTAAGAGCTATCTGCACTTCCATGTTTATAGCAGCACTATTCACAGTGGCCAAGATATGAAATGCAGTATATACATACAATGGAGTATTATGCAGCCTTGAAAAAGAAGGATATTCTGCAATACGGCATGACATTGATGGACCTTTAGGACATTATGCTAAATGAAATAAGCCGGTCAAAGAAAGACAAATACTGCATGATTCCACTTATATAAGATATCTGAAATAGTCACATTCATAAAATCAAAGAGAGAAATGATGATTTTCAGGGGCTGGAGGCAAAGGGAAACAGGGGAGTTACTAAGAAATGGGCATAATGTTCCAGTTAAACAAGATGAATTAGCTCAGAGATTTGATATACAACATTCTACCTAGAGGTGACAATGTACGGTGCACTTAAAAATTTGTTAAGTGGGTAGATCTCATGTCAAATGTTCTTACCACATTAAGAGAAAACAAACAAACAAAAGATACTGTAATGTTGGAGAATTCTCATGATGGCTGAATTGGTCTCCACTGAGCCTGGTGGCAAAAGCAGACGGGGAAGCCTCCTCTCTGAGATCAGTTTTGTAGAGTTGAGGGAGGGGCACCTTGAATGAACATGATACTTGGGGAGAGTGTTGCAGTTAGAGGACAGAAAACAAAAGCACATCATCAAGAGTGCCTCCTGCTATGTTTATGCCTATTTTACTGTCCTTTTCAAAGAAAAGCTTTAAGTTTAATTGATCAACAATTTTTGAATTTTTCTTTTAGTTGTGTTTTCAAATTTATTGATTTCTGCATTTCTATTTATTTGTTCCTTCATTATTCTTTTTGGGGGGAGGCTTATTTTGTTGTTCTTTAATTTCTTGAGTTGAAAGTTTATCTCATTTATTTTTAGTCTTTTTGGTTTTTAATGAATATATTTAAGGCTCTGAATTTTTTCTCTGAATACTGCTTTAGTGGTGTTGCACTAGTTTTTTTTTAACCCCTTGTTCTTGGTTTATTAACAGCCTTTTCAACATAATTCAATGCCTATAACACTGTCTACATATTGTTTTTAAAATGGTTTTGAAGATTAGTTTTTTTAAAACTAATTTCTTTCTTTTTTTTATTTATTTTGGAGACAGCATCTTGCTGTGTTGCCTAGGCTGGAGTGCAGTGGCGTGATCATGGCTCACTGCAGCCTTGACTCCCTAGCCTAAGGTGATTCTCCCATCTCAGCCTCCAGAGTAGCTGGGACTACAGAAATGTGCCACTACACCTGGCTAATTTTTATATTTTTGTATTTTTTGTTGTTGTTGTTGTAGAGATGAGGTTTCACCATGTTGCCCAGGCTGATCTTGAACTCCTGTGCTTAAGCCATCCATGTAGCTTGGCCTCCCAAAGTGCTGGTATTACAGGTGTCAGCTACCATACCTGGCTAAAAACTAATTTAAAACATCATTATGGAAATACAACTTACACTGCTTACAACTCACTAATTAAAAGTGTGCATTTTCATGTTCTTAAAAGTATATTCAAAAAGTTTGTGACCATCAACACAATTTCATCTTAGAATGCTTTTGTCTTTTCTAAAAGAAACCCATCCTTTTCCTCCCACAACTTTCCCTACCTTTAAGCCACCAGTAATCTACTTTTTGTCTTTATGTATTTGCCTATTCTAGAAATTTCATATAAATGGAATCATATAATATGTCCCCTTTTGTGACTGGCTGCTTTCACTTAGCATAATTTTTTTGAAGTTCATCCATATTGTAGTGCTTCAGTCCTTGTTATGGGGGAATAATATTCCATTGTATGGATATACTACATTTAAAAAATCTATTTGTTATTGGTAAACATTAGAGCTGTTTCTACTTTTTGGTTATTATGAGTAATGCTGCTAAAAACATTGTATACAAGTTCTTGTGTGAATGTATGCTTCTATTTGTCTTGTTTATATACCTAGGAGTGGAATTGTTAGGTCACACAGTAATGCTATGTTTACCTTTTGAGACATTGCAAAACTTTTTTCCAAAGTAGCTGCACCATTATAAATTCCCACCAGCAATGCATGAGGATTCAATTTCTCCACATTGTTGTCAACACTTATTACTGTCTGGAGCCAGCCTAGTGGGTGTGAAGTGGTATTTCATTGTGGTTCTGATTTGCATGTCTCTAATAACTAATAATGTTGAGTGTATTTTCATGTGCTCACTGGCCATTTGTACATCTTTTTTGGAAATATATCTATTCACCCCTTTTGCCCATTTAAAATGTTGTATTATTTTTCCTTTTATTATTGCATTGTAAGAGCTCTTTATATCTTCTAGATGCAAATCTTTTATTAGATGTATGATTTGCACATATTTTCTACTGTTCTGTGTGTTGTCTTTTATTTTTAAATTATATTCTGTGAAGCCAAAAGTTTTAATTTTGATGAAGTCTAAATTATCATTATTCTTTGTTTTGCTGTTTGTACTTTTGGTGTCATAGCTAAGAAACAATTGCCTAATCCAATGTCATGAAGATTTATGTCTCTTTCTTTCCTTCTTTCTTCCTTCCTTTCTTTCTTTCTTTCTTTCTTTTCTTTCTTTTCTTTCTTTCTTTCTTTCTTTCTCTTTCTTTCTTTCTTTTCTTTCTTTCTCTTTCTTTCTTTCTTTTCTTTCTTTCTTTTCTTTCTTTTTCTTTCTCCTTCCTTCCTTCCTTCCTTCCTTCCTTCCTCTCTCTCTCTCTCTCTCTTTCTCTCTCTCTCTTTTTAGGCAAGGTCTTATTATGTTGCCCAGGTGGGTCATAAACTCCTGGGTTCAAGTGATTCTTTAATCTCAACCTCCTGAGTAGCTGGGACTACAGGCATATGACACTGTGCCTGGATTAAGAGTTTTATAATTTTAGCTTTTGCACTTAGGTCTTTGATCTGTTTTGAGTTAACATTTGTATAGTGTGAGGTAGGTGTCCAACTTCTTTCTTTTGCATGTGGCTATCCAGTTGCTCCAGCACCATTTGTTGAAAAGACTCTCTTTTTCTCCATTGAATTTTCTTGTTGCCCTTGTCAATATCAGTTGACTATAAATTCCTGAGTTTATTTCTGAATTCTCAATTCCATTCCATTGATCCAAGTTTATTCTTATTCTAGTAGTCACCATTGTTTTGATCTTCTTTCTGTGTCTCAGATTTTTTCCCCCTGTAGAACATCTCCAGTAATGTTTTACATAAGTTTGTGATTAGTGATGTTATAGTGTGATAATGTGTTTATTTGCTCTTACACTTTGGCTGAGCTTAGAAATATTTGTATTTTGACCTTTGATATGGTTTGGATATTGGTCTCCTCCAAATCTCATGTTGAAATGTAATCACTAATGTTGGAGTTTGGGCCTAATGCAAGGTATTTGGGTCATGGGGGCGGATCCCTCATGGCTTGGTGCTGTCCTTGCAATGGTGAATGAGTTCTCATGAGATCTGGTTGTTTAAAAGTGAGTGGTACCTCCTTCCTCTCTCTCTTGCTCCTGCTCTGCCAAGTGATGTGCCTGCTTCTGCTTTACTTTCCACCATGAGTAAAAGCTCGCTGAGGCCTCACCAGGAGCTTAGCAGATGCAAATGCCATGATTCCTGTATAGCCTGCAGACCTGTAAGCCAATTAAACCTCTTTTCTTGATAAATTACCCAGCCTCAGATATGTTTTATAGCAATGGAAGAATGGCCTAATACAACCTTTGAGATGTCTGTTTCACTGTCATCTTTGCTTCAGAGTTACTGAAGAAAAGTCTGATGATCTCATTCTGTTTTCTTAGTTGATATTCGGTTTTTATTTTATCTCTTTCTCTGCAAGACTTTCAGATTTTCTCTTTATATTTAGTGTTCTGAAATTTTTACAGTACCGTTTTGTGTGATTCATTTTTTATTCATCTTTTGTCTTTTCAATCTGAGGATTTTTGTTTGTTCTAGAGTATTTCTTTACTATTGCTTTGAGTACTGCCTTTCTTCCATTCTGTTCTTTCCTTCAGGCACTCATATTTTCAAATATTAGAATTTTTGGATCTGGTCTAAAAAGGAAATAAAAAAAATGAATAATCAGACTAGAACAGAAGGGGTATCCTTGACAGTCCAAGAAATAAGAGAAAGCCCTGACACGCCAAACAGATGTTACGAGATAAACTTGTAAGAGAGAAATACTGCAGCTGGGTGCAGTGGCTCACGCCTATAATCCTAGCACTTTGGGAGGCCAAGGTGGGTGGATCACGTGAGGTCAGGAGTTTGAGACCAGCCTGGCCAACATGATGAAACCCTGTCTCTACTAAAAATACAAAAATTTGCCGGGCCTGGTGGCGGGCGCCTGTAATCCCAGGTACTCGTGAGGCTAAGGCAGGAGAATCGCTTGAACCTGGGAGGCAGAGGTTGCCATGAGCTGAGATCGTGCCACTGCACTCCAGCCTGGGTGACAGTGAGAGACTCCATTTCAAAAAAAAAATGACACCAGAAAGATGATATAAATGACAGGATGTAGAGACACAACTCAAATTCTAGATCCCGATCTTGACATCTTCCTGCTATCTTACTGCTCTGCATGTTAGCTTAGAAAGTTACTCAATCTCTTTGATCTTTGGATTCATGATTTAAAAATGGAGTGTTGGGGGGCGTGGTTAAAGTAATAATTTCGAATGTGTCTTCAAACCCAACATGTCATGAACCGTCCTTGAATTGCATCTTCGTTTATAGATTAAACGTTTTGATAAATTCACTATGGGCTCTTAATTGTATTATTAAAATTGTGGTGACAACCAGCTATTATTTTATGGTAGAACATAAATATCTCTTTTCATTGCCATTCTTTACTAAAAGGATACTTTTTTTCCCTTTTTTCTTTTACCATAGGTTATTGGGGTACACGTGGTGTTTGGTTATATGAGTACGTTCTTTAGTGGTGATTTGTGAGATTTTGGTGCACCCATCACCTGAGCAGTATACACTACACCCTATTTGTAGTCTTTTATTCCTTGCCCCCTCCCACCCTTCCCTCCAAATCCCCAAACTCCTTTGTATCATTCTTAAGCCTTTGCATCCTCATAGCTTAGCTCCCATATATCAGTAGGAACATATGATGTTTGGTTTCCCATTCCTGAGTTACTTCACTTAGAATAATAGTCTCCAATCTCATCTAGGTCACTGCGAATGCCGTTAATTCTTTTCTTTTTATAGCTGAGTAGTAATCCCTCGTATATATATATACTACAGAATCTTTATCCACCCATTGATTGATGGGCATTTGGGTTGGTTCCACGATTTTGCAATTGCGAATTGTGCCACTATAAACATGCGTGTGCAAGTATCTTTTTTTGTATAATGACTTATTTTCCTCTGAGTAGATACCCAGTAGTGGGATTACTGGATCAAATGGTAGTTCTACTTTTAGTTCTTTAAGGAATCTGCACACTGTTTTCCATAGCGGTTGTACTAGTTTACATTCCCACTAGCAATGTAGAAGTGTTCCCTGATCACCACATCCACGTCAACATCTACTGTTTTTTGATTTTTTGATTATGGCCATTTTTGCAGGTGTAAGGTGGTATGGCATTGTGGTTTTGATTTGCATTACCCTGATCATTAGTGATATTGAGCATTTTTTTTGTATGTTTGTTGGCCATTTGTATATCTTCTTTTGAGAATTGTCTATTCATGTCCTTAGCCCAATTTCTGATGGGATTTTTTTAAATTGCTGATTTATTTGAGTTAATTGTAGATTTTGGATATTAGTCTTTTGTCAGATGTATAGATTGTGAGGATTTTCTCCCACTCTGTGGGTTGTCTGTTTACTCCACTGACTGTTCTTTTTGCAGTGCAAAAGCTCTTTAATTTAATTAGGTCTCAGCTATTTATCTTTGTTTTTATTGAATTTGCTTTTGGGTTCTTGGTCATGAAATCCTTGCCTAAGCCAATGTCTATAAGGGTTTTTCCAGTGTTATCCTCTAGAATTTTTAGAGTTTCAGGTCTGAAAGTCCTTAATCCATCTTGAGTTGATTTTTGTATAAGGTGAGAAACGAGGATCCAGTCTCATTCTCCTACATGTGGCTAGCCAATTATCTCAGCACCATTTGTTGAAAAGGTTGTCCTTTCCCCACTTTATGTTTTCGTTTGCTTTGTTGAAGATCAGTTGACTGTAAGTATTTGGGTTTATTTCTGCCTTCTCTATTCTGTTCCATTGGTCTATGTGCCTATTTTTATCCCAGTACCATGCTGTTTTTTGTGACTATGACCTCATAATACAGTTTGAAATCTGGTAGTGTGATGCCTCCAGATGTGTTCTTTTTGTTTAGTCTTGCTTTGGCTATGCAGGCTTTTTTTGGGTTCCATATGAATTTTAGAATTGTTTCTTCAAGTTCTGTGAAGAATAATGGTGGTACTTTAATGGGGATTGCATTGAATTTGTAGATTGCTTTTGGCAGTATGGTCATTTTCACAATATTGAATCTACCCATGCATGAGCATGGGATGCGTTTCCATTTGTGTCATCTATGATTTCTTTCAGCAGTGTTTTGTAGTTTTCCTTGTAGAGACTGTTTCATCTCCTTGTCTAGGTATATTCCTAAGTATTTTATCTTTTGCAGCTATCGTAAAAGAGGTTGAGTTCTTGATTTGATTCTCAGCTTGGTCATTGTTGGTGTATAGAAGAGCTACTGATTTGTGTACATTAATCTTGTATGTGAAACTTTGCCGAATTCTTTTATCAGTTCTAGGAGCTTTCTGGAGGAGTCTTTAGGGTTTTTGAGGTAAACAATCATATTGTCAACAAACAGTGACAATTTCACTTCCTCTTTATCAATTTGGATGCCCTTTCTTTCTTTCTCTTGTCTGTTTTCTCTGGCTAGGATTTTCACTACTATGTTGAAGAGGAATGGTGAGAATGGCCATCCTTGTCTTGTTTCAGTTCTCAGAGGGAATCCTTTCAACTTTTCCCCATTCAGTATTATGTTGGCTGTGGGTTTGTCATAGATGGCTTTTATTATATTGAGGTATGTCCCTTGTATGATGATTTTGCTGAGAGTTTTAATCGAAAAGCGATACTGGATTTTGTCAAATGCTTTTTCTGCATCTGTTGAGATGATCATATGATTTTTGTTTTTAATTCTGTTTATGTGGTGTATCACATTTATTGACTCATGTATGTTAAACCATCCCTGCATCCCTGGTATGAAACCCACCTCTTCACGGTGAATTATCTTTTTTGATATGTTGTTGGATTCAGTTAGCTAGTATTTTGTTAAGGATTTTAGCATCTATATTCATCAGGGATATTGGTCTGTAGTTTTCTTTTCTGGTTATGTTTTTTCCTGGTTTTGGTATTAAAGTGATGCTGGCTTCATAGAAAGAATTAGGGATGGTTCTGTCTTTCTCTATTTTGTGGAATAGTGTCAGTAGGATTGCTACTAATTCTTCTTTGAATGTCTGGTAGAATTCTGCTGTGAATCTGTCTGGTCTGGACTTGTTTTTGTTGGTAATTTTTAAATTACCATTTCAATCTCACTGCTTGTTATTGGTCTGTTCGGGGTATCTAATTCTTCCTGATTTAAGCTAGGAGGGTTGTATCTTTCCAGGAATTTATCCATCTCTTCTAAGTTTTCTACTTTATGTGCATAAAAGTGTTCATAGTAGCCTTGAATGATCTTTTGTATTTCTGCAGTGTCAGTTGTAATATCTCCCATTTCATTTATTATTGAGATTATTTGGATTTTCTCTCTTCTTTTCTTGGTTAATCTTGCTAATCATCTATCAATTTTATTTATCTTTTCAAGGAGCCAGCTTTTTGTTTCACTTATCTTTTGTATCTTTTTGTTGTTGTTTCAATTTCATTTAGTTCTGCTCTGATCTTGGTTATTTCCTTTCTTCTACTGGGGTTGGGTTGGGTTTGTTCTTGTTTCTCTAGTTCCTTGAGATGTGACCTTAGAATGTCAGTTTGTGTTCTTTCAGTCTTTTTGATGTGGGTGTTTAGGGATATGAACTTTCCTCTTAGCACTGCCGTATCCCAGAGGTTTTGATAGGTTGTGTCACTATTGTTGTTCAGTTCAAATAATTTTTTAATTTCCATCTCGATTTCGTTTTTGACCCAATGATCATTCAGGAGCAGGTTATTTAATTTCCATGTCTTTGCATGATTTTGAATGTTCCTTATGGAGTCTATTTCCAGTTTGATTCCACTCTGGTCTGACAGAATGCTTGATATAATTTCAGTTTTCTTAAATTTATTGAGGCTTGTTTGTGTCGTATCATGTGATCTATCTTGGAGAAAGTTCCATGCACTGTTGAATAGAATATGTATTTTGTGGTTGTTGGATGGAATGTTCTGTATATATCTGTTAAGTTCATTTGTTCCAAGGCATAGTTTAAATCCATTGCTTCTTTGTTGACTTTCCATCTTGATGACCTGTCTAGTGCTGTCAGTGGAGTATTGAAGTCCCCCACTATTATTGTGTTGCCATCTATCTCATTTCTTAGGTCTATTAGTAATTGTTTTATAAATTTGGGAGCTCCAGTGTTAGATGCATATATATTTTCCTAATGGACAAAGTCTTTTACCATTATATAATGTCCCTCTTTGTCTTTTTTAACTGCTGTTGCTTTAACGTTTGTTTTGTCTGATATAAATATAGCTGCCCCTCCTCACTTTTGGTGTCCATTTGCATGAAATGTCTTTTCCACCTCTTTACTTTAAGTTTATGTGAGTCCTTATGTGTTAGGTGAGTCTCTTGAAGGCAACAGATAGTTGGTTGGTGAATTCTTATCCATTCTGCAGTTCTGTATCTTTTAAGTGGAGCATTTAGGCCATTTACATTCAATGTTAGTATTGAAATGTGAGGTACCATTGCGTTCATCATGCTCTTTGTTGACTGTGTACCTTGGTTTTTTGTTTTTAAATTGTATTTTTATTTTATACGTCCTGTGTTATGCTTTAAAGAGGTTTCTGTTTTGATGTGTTTCCGGGAATTGTTTCAAGATTTAGGGCTCCTTTTAGCAGTTCCTGTAGTGGTGGCTTGGTAGTGGCAAATTCTCTCATCGTTTGTTTGTCTGAGAAAGACTATATCTTTCCTTCATATATGATGCTTAGTTTCACTGGATACAAAATTCTTGGCTGATAATTGTTTTGTTTGAGAAAGCAAAAGATAGGGCCCCAATCCCTTCTAGTTTGTAGGGTTTCTGGTGAGAGAGATATCTGCTGTTAATCTGATGGTTTTTCCTGTATAGATTACCTGGTGCTTTTGTCTCACAGCTCTTAAGATTATTTCCTTTGTCTTAACTTTAGATAACCTGATGACAATGTGCCTAGGTGATGATCTTTTTGCAATGAATTTCCCAGTTGTTCTTTGTGCTTCTTGTATTTGCATGTCTAGGTCTGTAGCAAGGCTGGGGAAGTTTTCCTCTATTATTCCCCCAAATATGTTTTCCAAACTTTTAGAATTCTCTTCTTCCTCAGGAACATCAATTATTCTTAAGTTTGGTCATTCAACATAATCTCAGACTTCTTGGAGGCTTTGTTAATATTTTCTTAGTCTGTTTCCTTTGTCTTTGTTGGATTGGGTTAATTTGAAGACCTTGTCTTTGAGCTCTGAATTTCTTTCTTCTACTTGTTCAATTCTATTGCTGAGACTTTCCAGAGCATTTTACATTTCTATAAGTGTGTCCAGTGTTTCCTGCAGTTTTGATTGTTTTTTCTTTATGCTATCTATTTCCTTGACTATTTCTCTCTTTGCTTCTTCTATTGTTTTTTGGATTTCCTTGCACTGGGGTTTGCCTTTCTCTGATGCTTCTGATTAGCTTAATAACTAGCCTTCTGAATTCTTTTTTCAGGTAAATCAGGGATTTCTTCTCAGTTTGGATCCATTGCTGGTGAGCTAGTATGATTTTTTGGGAGGTGTTAAAGAGCCTTGTTTTATCATATTACCAGATTTGGTTTTCTGGTTCCTTCTCATTTGGGTAGGCTCTGTCAGAGGGAAGGTCTATGGCTGAAGGCTGTTGTTCATATTCTTTTATCCCATGAGGTGTTCCCTCGATGTAGTACTCTCGCCCTTTTCCTATGGATGTGGCTTCCTGATAGCCAAACTGTAGTAATGGTTATCTCTCTTCCGGGTCTAGCCACCCAGCAAGTCCACCAGGCTGTGAGCTGGTACTGTGGGTTATTGGCACAGAGTTCTGTGGTATGAACTGTCTGTGTGTCTCTCAGCCGTGGATACCTGCATCTGTTATGGGGGAGGTGGCAGGGGGGTGAAACGGATCCCTGGTTCTTAGCTTTGGTGGTTTAATGCTCTATTTTTGTGCTGGTTGGCCTTCTGCCAGGAGGTGGCTCTTTCCAGACAGCATCAGCTATGGTAGTGTGGAGAGGGACTGGTAGTGGGCGGGGTCCTAGAGCTCCCAAGAATATGTGCCCTTTGTCTTCAGCTACTAGGGCGGGTAGGGAAGGACCATCAGGTGAGGGGCAGGGCTAGGCCTGATCTGAGCTCAGACTCTCCTTGGGCAGGTCTTGCTGTGGCTGCTGTGAGGGGATGGGAGTGAGATTCCCAGGTCAATGGAGTTGTGTAGGAGGATTATGGCTGCCTCTGTGGAGTCATGCAGGTTGTCAGGGAAGTGGGAGAAAACCAACAGTCACCAGCCTCACCCAGCTCCTACGCAATCCAAAGGGCTGAGCTCACTCCCACTGTGTCCCCGCTAACAACCCTGAGTCTGTTTCCAGGCAGGGGGTAAGCAGGGCTGAGAACTTGCCCCAGTCTACCCACCTCCCAGTGGCAAAAGAAAAGGGCTTTAGTTCTTCCCCAGCCTGTGGATTCTGCATGCAGGATTTGCACCCTCCCCCGTATGGCCAGGAGGCTTCTCGACTGGTTCAAATTATTACAAAGTTCAGCTGGAGACTTCCTTCTTCCTGTGGTGTTTCCCCCGTGCCTCTGGCCACCCTCCTGAAGGATCCTTGTGATGCCAGGCAGGAGTGGCCTGCTTGGGGACCCAGCGAGCTCCCCAGGCCTTTCCAGCTGCATCCTCTATCCCTGTATTTTGCGTGTCTCTCTAAATTGACTCAGCTCCAGATAAGGTCAGAATCTTCTCCTGCAAACTAGAACTTCAGTTTCCCCATAAGGGGTGTGTATTTGAGGGCGGAGGATCTCCCTTTCCCACTTCCGCAGTTGGGGCACTCACATAATTTGGAGTGTCTCCTGGGTCCTGCAGGAGCAGTCCGCTTCCTTCAGAGGGTCTGAGGGTCCTCCTGGGATTCCTGGTTTATTCCTGCAGTTGGTCTGGAGCTGAAATTCACAATGTGAGCCTCTGCACGCTGTTCTGTCTGTCCGAGTCGAAGCTGCAATCTAGTTTTGCCTCCCATCCGTGATGATGATCTGTGATCTCTACAAGGACACATTTGCTAGAAATATTTGTTCTCTCTGGCCGGGCGCGGTGGCTCACGCCTGTAATCCCAGCATTTTGGGAGGTCGAGGCAGGTGGATCACGAGGTCAGGAGATCGAGACCATCTGGGCTAACACGGTGAAACCCCGTCTCTACTAAAAAATATAAAAAATTAGCTGGGCATGGTGGCGGGCGCCTGTAGTCCCAGCTACTCGGGAGGCTGAGGCAGGAGAACGGCGTGAACCTGGGAGGCGGAGCTTGCAGTGAGCCGAGATCGCGCCACTGCACTCCAGCCTGGGCAACAGAGAGAGACTCCGTCTCAAAAAAACAAATAAACAAATAAACAAAAAGAAATATTTGTTCTCCCTACCCTAAAAGGGATATAACTGAACTACAAAAAACAGAATATGGAGAGGTAATTTCTTTCTTTCTTTCTTTTTCTTTTCTTTTTCTTTTTTGAGACAGGGTCTTGTTCTGTTGCCCAGGCTGAGTGCAGTGGGACAATCACAGCTCACTGCAGCCTTGACCTCCTGGGCTCAAATGATCCTCCCACCTTAGCTTCCTGAGTAGCTGGGACTACAGATACGCACCACACACCAGCTAATGTTTAAAATTGTTTTTAATAGTGAGAGGGTTTCACAGTTTTGCCAGACTGGTCTCGAACTCCTGGGCTCAAGCAATCTGCCCACTTCGGCCTCCCAAAGTGCTGGGATTATAGGCATGAACCACTGCACCAGAACCTTGGAGAGGTAATTTTTAAATAAGGCCACCTTTTCTCTAACAGAGGAGCACTAAGAAGTCAGATTTCATCCTGGCACCTTACTGTCACACAAGCAAATGACTGTGCTGATTAGAAAGCTTGTGTAGCTCAGAAATATCATACAATATGCAGTCTCCATTGAGCAACATTGCAGCTTATGTTCATTAGGTAAAACCATAGTAATCTGAAAATATTTTATGTATAGCTGCCATTATTTTATGACTAAACAAGGAGATGATTTTAGTATTGATTACTTTCATGCACATATTTTAAAGACTCCTAATTTTTTATATTGGAAACATTCCAATTCTTTTCTTTTCTAGCTATTTTGAACTATACACTTGATTGTATTCCAAAAATATGTACAACTATTATGTATCAATAAAATGTCCTAACTTTTTTGCATAGTGAAAGGTTTGTTCAGGTTATAGTATGAGTTGCAGTCATCCTGCTTTTTGGCATGGGAGGGAGATGTTTCTAAACTAGACAGTTATAGGTGTCACCTACCAATTTCTAAAAAATGTGGACCAGGCAGAGAGAATTACAGAGGCTGGGTGGAAAGTTTGGTTCTGGGACTGACTCTGACTCAACTTGGCATGATGCCTCAGTTTCTTCTTATGACAGCAGGAAAAATAATACTTGCTTTATCTGTTTCATGTGTCTGCTGTGATGATAACAAATATAATGTATATGAGACAATTTAAAAACTTAAAGCATTTTAAGTTTCTTCGTCCTTATGGGAGAGGGAGGACCATCATTTTTTTCTCTTTTTTCTTTTTCTTCTTCTCTCCTTTCCTCTTCTTTTTTTCATTCCTTCTTTTTCTCCTTATCTTTCTCCTCCTCCCTCTTCTCCTTCTTCTTCCTCCTCCAACCTCCTCCTTCTCCTCCCTTCTTCCCTTCTCCTTCTTCTTCCTTCTTTTCTCCTTCTCCTCCATTCTCTTTCTCTTCCTCCTTCATCCACTCCTTCTTCTTCCTTTTGAGATGGAATCTTGCTCTGTCACCCAGGCTGGAGTGCAGTGGCATGATCTTGGCTCACTGCAGCCTCCACCTCCCAGATTCAAGTGATTCTTGTGCCTCAGCCTCCCTAGTAGCTGGGATTACAGTTGTGTGCCACCACATCTGGCTAATTTTTTTTTTTTTTTTTTGAGACCCTGTTTCACTCTTGTCACCCAGGCTGGAGTGCAGTGGTGTGATCTTGGCTCACTGCAACCTCCATCTCCCGGATTCAAGCAATTCCCCTGCCTCAGCCTCCCGAGAAGCTGGGAATACAGGTGTGCACCACCATGTCTGGCTAATTTTGTATTTTTAGTAGAGACGGGGTTTCACCATGTTGGCCAGGCTGGTCTTGAACTCCTGACCTCAAGTGATCCGCCTGCCTCGACCTCCCAAAGTACCGGGATTACATACGTGAGCCACCACATCCAGTCCTTTCCTCTTCCTCCCTCTTCCTCCTCCTCTTCTTCTTCTTCTTCTTCTTCTTCTTCTTCTTCTTCTTCTTCTTCTTCTTCTTCTTCTTCTTCTTCTTCTTCCTTCTTTTCTCTGTCTCCTTCTCCTTTTTTTCCTCCTTACCCTTCTTCTGTCTGATGCATAGTCAAGGGTTTGATAAGTGTCTGCTCTGTGCTGACAGTTTCAGGAGCAGTACAGAAACTCCTATTTTGTATTCCAAATAATCCACAAGAATTAATTGGATCACCTTGAAGGAGGAAAGAGAAGCTCAAAGAGATCAGGTAAGTTGCACAAGCTCTGAATCCCAGCACACTGTGAAGATGGGCTTCAAATCTGGTCTCTCTGATTCCAAAGTCTATAGTCTCATCTGTGATTAACTTTCCTGATTTGTTAAAAAAAAAAAAAAAAAAAAAAGATGCTTCATTTGCTTAAGTAAAATTCCAGGGGATTTTCAGCAGAAGTTTTTAAGTGTTGATAGAGAATTTTCTTGGGGCAAAACTGATAATCATAAAGCTTGTCTGGCTACCAAAATTGATCTGGTAGTCAAAGCTTCTTGGTAAAATTATCAGTATAGAGACCCAAGAGAAACAAGAAGAATCTGCTACTAAATTTTGTCGGAGTTGAGAAATTTTTTAATTTGAGCTTTCACTCAAAGAGATAAGAGTCTGTGACCAATTGTATTGTGTGTTTTGTGTTGCTATAAAGGAATGCCTGAGGCTGGGTAGTTTATGAAGAAAAGAGGTGTATTTGGCTCAGAGTTCTGCAGGCTGTACAAGCAGGGCACCAGCATCAGCTTGGCTTCTGGGGAGGCTTCAGGGAGCTTTTGCTCATGGCAGAAGGCGAAGAGGGAGCAGGCATGTCACATGAGAGGGAACAAAAGAGAGGGGAGGAGGTGCCAGGCTCCTTTAAGCAACCAGCTCTCGCATGAACTAATAGAGTGAGAACTGAATCATTACCATGAGGAGGACACCAACCCATTCATGAGAGATCCGCCCCCATGACACAAACAACTCCCACCAGGCCCCACCTTCAACACTGGGGATGACATGTCAACATGAGATTTGGAGGGGACAAATATTTCCAACTATTCACCCATTTTCCCTAACTTGAAGGGAGTTCACATTAGGACAAGTTCACTTAAATCTTTGTTTTGGAATAGGGATGGATAAGACATCACTTATTAAGTTATGGTTTTTAGTTTCTGGCTTTGGCTAACTCAAACAAAAAGGGAATATTTCAGACTGGTGCTTAGTAAATCATAGGATGACAAACAATTGGAAGACCAGGTTAAAATGAACTTGGAGGATATTAAGTGAAATAAGCCAGGCACAGAAAGACAAATACTGCAAATTCTCACTTATATATGGAATCTAAAAAAGTTGAGCTTATAGAAACAGAGAGTAGAATGGTGGTCACCAGAGGCTGGGGAAGGAGGAGTTGAGGAGATATTGGTCAAAGCATATGAAATTTCAGTTAGGCAGGAGGAGTAAGTTCAAGAGATCTCTTGTACATCATGGTGACTGTAGTTAATAACATTGTGACCGTATTGAATTCTTGAAAATCACCAAGAGAGTAGATTTTAAGTGTTCTCACTTAAAAAAATAAGTATGTGAGATAATGCATATGTTAGTTAGCTCTATTTAGCCATTCCACAATGTATATGTAGTCCAAAATCATGTTGTACATGATTCATAAGCACATTTTTATTTGTCAATTAAAAATACCCTGGAATCTGGGCAACAAAAGCTTTCTGCCCAGGTGGGAACAAATCGCCTCCGAGCATCTTTCCTTCACTGCATCTCTAATCAAGATAGAAAGTCCCTGGAGAGAGGGGCTGATTGGACCAGCTTGAGTCCGATCCCTTTACTTTGGCTATGAGAGGAATATTCTTGCTGAAGTCGTCCGCGATAGACCCTGTGGATGCATTTGGCTTGGAAATATGAAAGCTTCTTGATTTAGAATCCCCTCAAGTCTGTCTGTTCACAGTGGGAAAATTATTGTTCTCTTCCTCTCCAGAAGGAATCAAGTGGTGTCATAAAGGAGGTATGTCTGCTAAGCAGAACTCCCTCCCCTCCCCAAAGAAAGTCTGTTACCATGTATACTTTTAAACATTTTATTTTAAAATAAAATTAGACCCACAAGAAGTTACAAAAACGGTGCAGAATTGCCATGTAAACTTTACCCAGCTCCCCACAATGATACCATCTTATATAACTCTAGTACATTATTAAAATAAGGACATTGACATTGGTAAAATACTATTAACAGAACCATATACTTTATTCTGGTTTTGGTTTTTTATTTTATTTTATTATTTTAGTATTTTTTGAGACAGAATCTCGCTCTGTCATCCAAGCTGGAGTGCAGTGGTGCCATTGCAACCTCTGCCTCCTGGGTTCAAGCAATTCTCCTGTCTCAGCCTCCCATGCAGTTGGGATTATCAGTGCCCACCACCACGCCTGGCTGATTTCTGTGTTTTTAGTAGAGATGGGGTTTCACCATGTTGGCCAGGCTGGTCTTGAATGCCTGACCTCAAGTGATCTGCCCGCCTCTGCCTCCCAAAGTGCTAGGATTACAGGTGTGAGCCACCACGCCCAGCCTGGTTTTGGCATTTTTTAATACATGCTCTATAATGTTGATTTTTGTATGAACATGTGTTTGTATATATCTATAATGAGAACTTAAGTCATATTGTAATCCTATTTTGTAAACTGACTTTTTTCCTTTATCAGTATATCAAGATTATTTTCCCACATCATTTGACATTTTTTCTACAATGTAATTTAATGGCTACATCGTATTCTATCCTATGAATATATCAAACCTATTTCTTAAAAACTCTACTTAGGGATTTTAAAAAATAAAAACGATGTTTTAATATTATAAAGATTCAGCGAGGTATGTTTTTATACATACACATTTCTAAGGTTTGAGCCCTTACAAGATGCTGGACTAGCTGAGACTACTGGTTCTCATCTGTCACACATGGAAAAATTGTAGAAGGAAAACAACAAGATTTGGAAAAATCTGTGAGAATTGTTTTGCATTAGTGTGTAGGTGTGTGTGTTGGGGTGGTGGCTGCAGCTTGGGGCAGAGGCCTCAGGTGTGGCTGTGGAGTGATCAAATAGAGTTTTTGGAGTTCGGTTTTTGCCCCAGGACACTTGATGCCTGCCCCCCAGAGCTGTGGCCCAGAAGGCCATCCTCAGAGGTGAAGTCCAGGCAGTGAGGAGCTGTCTGCCAGTAGGCAGTTGAAGAAAAAAAAAATGAGCTGGGGAAAAAAAACAAAAAAACAAAATCTCCTTCTAATGCTGCCAGGCTGCTGGGAGCTGGAAATGAAGCACTGACAGGAGCGGGTATTTCATCGGAAGGGAATAATCAACTGTGGTTTTTTTGGTACCCAAGACTTTCCACCTTCACACACACACATGAGATGCTTTGAAATAAAGATAGTCACATGACCTAGTAAAGTTTGTTGACATAAAAATATGAGAAATACCAAAGAATACAAAAAGGAAAACTTCATTAATATTATTCAGACTTAAAATTCTAGATTGTATCAACATTAAGGGGGTTGATGAAAACATGGGAGAAAGCCAAGGGATGTGAGATTGGGCTCAGTTCTTGACTTGCTGGGGGAAGGTATCAACACAGAGCTTTTAAGAATTAGAAGGCATTAAAAAGAAATAGAAATCTGGAATCAAATCAAAACAGTAAAATAAAATAGTAGAAAGATGTGTAAATATATCACTATCACAATAACTATAAATAGGTTAAATTTGCCAGTTGAAAGAAAGGAACTATTAAATGAGATTTAAAAAATTTGGATATATGCTTTTCGTGTGAACATACCTGAAGCATATACACAAAACCAGAAAATGAAAAGATGGAAAAATCTGCAGAGAGTGACAAAGGAAAGCTGGTGCATTTGTATTAGTATCAGATAAAGCTCACGTTTAGATAAAAAACATTATAGTAATAGAGAAAGTCACAAGGTTAAAGTTTCAATTCACCAAGAAATATCCATTCTAAACATGTATACATACCCAATTAAGCTGCCTCAAAATATATATGACAAAAATTGAGAGAACTATAGAGTCAGATATAAGGATTGAAAAGGAAGAAACAAAACTAATTATTTTCAGATGATATACACATTTACATAAAAAACTCCAAAGAATCTTCAGGCAAATTATTAGAAATTGTAGGAGAGCTCAGCAAGAGGGCTGTATATAAAATTAATACACCAAAGTCAATGTCATTTCACTATACCAGAAAAAGACAATAACATTAGAAAATAAATCTAACATAAGATGTAGAGAAACTTCTTAGAGGAAAAATTTTCTTGGGAAATATTAAAGAAGATCTAAATAAGTAGAATTACATAATATTCATACATAAGAAGGCAACATTTTGAAGATGTCTTGTTATACATAGGCCTAGGAATAATGTAGTTTTAAGCTATATTATTTTGAACTGTAGATGAAGAAAAGCTCTTTTTTTCTTTGAGTATTTTAAGATTTTGAATAAAGTCATATTGCTCTCGGAAGGTTGTAATATTTTATACTTCCACCAGCAGTGTTTGAGAATGCCTACTTCCTATATTATCACCACCATAAATATTTAAAACCTGATAGCACACAGTTTAAAAAATTTGTAATTCTCCAATTAACAGTGAACTTTAAAAATTATGTTTACTGGTCTCTATTATTTTGTCCTTTGTAAATCTTTTATTAGTTTTTCTGTTCACATGTTCCATTTTAAAATAGACTTTTAAGAGCTCTTTGTATTAAGAATATTAAGGCTTTGTCCATGTAATTAGTATTTTTCAGAATATCATTTCTAGGCACAGTTTTTCAGTTCTAGTGCACAGAATGGAAACTTGTTACCTGCTACACCACATTTTCACTAGTATGTGATGTATTCATCACAAACAACAGTATTGGTCAACATTTTCCCTCACTGTGAAGTGCACATTTGACATCCTTTAGAAAAATCACTGACGGTTTTGAGACGATTGTTCTGTGCTTTCTTTCAGTCAGCATAATTTTCCCGAAAGCAGAGATGACTCTTCCAGACTTACTACCAATGTCTGAACAAACTGTGTAAGCTTAGTCCAAAAAAAATATTTGATTAATAGATTTTATTTTGGTAGATTCTAAGGTTCTAAGCAGTCAGAGAAATAATCGCAGAGCCTCAAATATCTCCAAAATCTGATACCAATCCTTTTGATTGTGAATTATATTCTGTAGCTACCAAAGAAGGTAAGTTTTAATTTTTTCTACTCTATTAACTTTCCCTTGGACAACTGAATATTAAGATGACTATGTAAGGAGGTTATCAGACCAAGGCTTCACACATCAGGATAAGAGCACATGCCATAGAAAGAACATTTGTGTCTCAAAAGGTGATACCAAGACAAGGCTGTGGGATATATATGGGCACAATGGTTGATACCTTCAAAGACTTGATACATGGGGTGGAGGTTTTCAGAGATTTTAATTTATAATGACAATCTTTCAAATTAGGAGAATTTTTGGACTGTAAAGTTAGCCAAACAACTCTTCAATGATAATATAAATGTCTATATCTTACACAGGGGGAATACATTTTTTGTTTGTTTTAGTTTTTTCTCTGTCTGTTCATATAGGGGCATCACATGTCTTTATCATTAAAAACTCTGATTCAGATAGGCAGTTGTAGAGAAATTTAATGTGTGGGAATTTAAAGTTTTAAAAAGATGTAGCAAAATATAGATAAATTTAAGACCCACTGCACCAATGAAAAAGGGAAATTAATTAAACTAGACAACTTTTATGGGTACTAACCATTAAAATTAAAATTTTAGTCATTGTAAATTACATTACATTATAATAGTTTTCAATCTATTGTCAAGTTAAATATTTTGGGTGACAATTGTATTTCACAGTCGTTCACACTTCACATAATTTTCTAAGGAAAATGAGTCCCTTAGGGAGAAAATTGTTCTTAAATTTTATTGTTGGATAATGTTGCTGCACTAACATGGTTTACTGAAGTGGATATACCACGTGTATTTAGGTTTTTGTTTTTTACGAAATGTGTTGGGTGAAATTTTCCATATCACTGGTGAACTTTTCATGCTAATTTTCCAGTCCCTCAGTTTAAATATTATGCATTTTTTCCTGCAAATCTATCTTGAATCTGAAAAAGCCCCAGAAGGAATTAGCATGAGTCCAGAGTAGACGGACTGCAAATGTCACACATATTTCAGCTTTCAAAAATAGTTTACTGAAATCAAGGTTGAACCACATTAAATTTTGGGGTTTTCTTGGAAGTAAAAAATGGTTAAATATTGACATTTTCATATCATCCAATCTAATATATTCCTCTAGTGAGGTTCTGGCAAAAAAAAAAGTATGATGACCAGGGTTGTTCACTCTTTTAAGCTTTATGCTTCGAAATATTTTTAAAATTTAAAGCCACCTAAGTGCATCCCCAAAAAATTGGAAAATTTTGTAGGCTAGTTTTGTTTAATGATTTTTCTTCTATAGATTTATTTTTATGCTATGCCTTACTCTCCAATTAGATTTTAGCCATCCAAGAAAGGTGCTTTGTACTCCTAAGCAATTCTCCCATCACCTGGGCATTAACTGCAGTCCACACGGCAGTGTCTTGACTGCAGTAGGCACCCAGTAAATATTTATTGATGGTCCTGATTATGGGATGATGAAATATGCTAAAGGTAACTTAAACTTTTGTCAATAAATCTGAGTTTCAGGTTAGCTTGACCTTTTCCGTATCTCCAAATATTTTCTTTCATGTCATTTTTGTGAAATAGCTCACGAAAGTACTTATTGATTCTGAAATCCTTTTCCCCTCTGGTATTCCTGAGCTATCCTCACTCACACAACAGCACACCAGTGCTATTGTTTGCTGTTTTTGTTAAAAATCATTCTCATTAATATTCCTCATTCGATAAAAGTAGTTGATTCCCACTTATGCACCAAACTCTATTCTAAAGACTGCTGTTTATTTTATGGAGTCAATATCATCATTTTGTTTTCCATTCCACATAACAGTTGGATGCCAATATGAAGTGTGTATTTATAAATAATATGTGCTTTTATTTATTTGTTTATTTTTATTTTACTTTAAGTTCTGGGATTAATATGTGTTTTTAACATTATTGTTTAAAAATAACAGGAGATATCATATCTTAAGCACCTTCTATATTCTGGGCACTGTTCTAAATGTATCAAAGTTATTATCTCATTTAATCCCCCCACGCACCTGAGGGAAGAGGGTATTATTCCTTATTTACAGATACGGAAGCTGAGGCTTAGAAGATTCATGTATCTAACGAAGATCACAAAGCTAGTAAAGCAGCCAAGTTTGAATCTAAATCCAGGTTTTAAACATCATAGTACATGTGGGCATAGATAAGCAAGAACAGGTTTTCCTGAAGATGGCCAGTCTAAGGCTTAGAAGAAGGAAGCTCAGGGAGCCTAAACCAAGACACGCTAAGGCAAGTTTGTTTGTTTGTTTGTTTTTGAGACAGAGTTTCGATCTTGTTGCCCAGGCTGTAGGGCAGTAGTGTGATCTCGGCTCACTGCAACCTCCGCCTCCTGGGTTCAAGTGATTCTCCTGCCTCAGCCTCCTGAGTAGCTGGGATTACAGGCATGTGCCACCATGCCCAGCTGATTTTGTATTTTTAGTAGAGATGGTGTTTCACTATGTTGGCCAGGCTGGTGTCAAACTCCTGACCTCAGGTGATCGGCCCACCTCAGCCTCCCAAACTGCTGGGATTACAGGCGTGAGCTACTGTGCCCGGCCTGATAAGGCAAGTATTGACCATTAGAGGAGATGACTAGTCCCAGTGGCATGTCTTTCCTACTGGGAGTCAGCCAAGAGCTCCCCACTTTTCTGGTTCCATTGTTCCTCCTGCAAAGTTCCATTCGTAAAGTGGTTTCCCATTTGATTGTCCCATGATGCAAATCTCCAGTCCTTTTTAGCACTGAGTTTCTCATGGCCTTTTACCATTGAGTTTCTCATGGCTAATGAATGCTAATGAATTGGTGTTCCGATTTATCTATAGGA
The DNA here is from genome assembly GCF_009828535.3 of Hylobates moloch. Classification (NCBI taxonomy): domain Eukaryota; kingdom Metazoa; phylum Chordata; class Mammalia; order Primates; family Hylobatidae; genus Hylobates; species Hylobates moloch. Next base: position 1,992,549 of record NW_026652303.1, on the reverse strand, counting down.
TTCCATGAGTCAGCCTCATGAAGGAAGGTTCCACTCCCTCACTGTGGGTACCGTCTGGGAATTAGACCCTTAATTGGAGTAATTCACCAGGCAATGTCCTCTCTAATAACACTCCAGTCTCACCGAGAGCTTTCTATTCAAAACAACAATCTAAAGGTCTGCAGTGTGACTTTCAACTAAACTGAAAAAAGAATAGAAAATGAATGTATGTGATGTACACATTCATTCAAATGTTTATCCCTAAAATTCATAGCAGATTATGACTGATCATTAAAGCCAAATTAAGGAGGCAAAATGTATAAAAACAAAAGGAACTATTAGGCATAATAGTCTTTAAAGTAAAACATTACTTCTGACAGTTGCTTGTGTGAAAGATATCTTTATTTAATATGGTAAAAAGAACACAGGAATTGCTAGCACTTACCGTATGCCCATTTTATGTCCATCTTAAAATAGATATGTCTGTATAGTCATCAGATTAGCACTTTAGAATTCAATAGTTTCAAAGAAATCAGAATGGACATTCATTACATGTGCTCATCTGGCAGGAGAATTGAACAAATCCTTTCTATAGGAAAATGTAAAATTCCTAGTAACTCCACAGGACTGTACGACTTGGGCTGGTAACTTCAGTGAATACAGCACAGTTTGGGCAATGGGAAAAGGTACAATTGTGTTCCTAAACTCTTAACTTTGCGAGGCAGTGACTTTATTTCTTCTTCATGATTTTGCAGTAAGTTCAGTACAGTGGTTAGTTTCAGTATAGTTCAGTGGCTAAGCTTTTGAGAGGGACAGTTCTATGTTCTAACTCAACTTCTGCCACTTGTTAGAAAGTGACTCTTGTCAAACTATTGGCCCTTTCAAACCTCAGTTTCTCCATCTGCAAAACCTTATTCACGGGGTTGTTGTGAGGGTTAAATGAAAAATATGTAAAACTCATCAAAATTTTAAGCACAAAATACCAAGTCTCAGCAGAACACATACAGTAGGAGTCCAGCCATTAAAATTTGAAACAGGCAGAGGCAAAAATATTTTGTTTAGAAGTACTTGCATTTTCTAGCACTTTGGCTGGGTGGACAACATTTTGGTGTTCTTTTTCTTATTGTTATTTTTTAAAGCATACATATGTTATGTAGACTGTTTTGTATGTATATTTAACTCACAATAAATATTTATAAATACAAAGAAAGATATCACATATATGTGCACACACACTGGTAAGCCTCAATACACTGCCTCATTTCTAAATGACTCCAGCATTTGTAGGACAGTGGTTTTAAATCTTTGGCACTCATGAGATACTCTGGGGAGCTTTAAAATATATGCTGATGCTTGGGCTCCACTTCCACATATTCTGATTTAATTGATTAGGGGTTCGGCTCAGGCATCAGTATTTTTAAATAAAAGCTTCCCAGGTGATTCTAATGTGAAGTTAAAATTGACCGATACTGCGATTACTTTAAAAGAGCGAGTGCAATACACACTAAAAAAAACAGGAGGAGATGTGTCTCAAAAATGGCAAAATTGCTTAAAAAATTATAATACAATTAAAAATAATGTAATACAATTATTTAGAAAATTCTTACAATTTTGTATTTTGAAAGCACCATGTGGATATCATGGGGAAAACTAGAACGTTGTTGGATTTCCTTAACAAAGATATTGCAGCTTGGTATCATTTCCATTTTGCAGTATTTTATTCAGGAGATGAAGGTGGGAAGTGGACAATTGCCTATAAGGCCGTGCTTTGCACCAGGGTGTCCAGATGAGAGGCAAGTGGAGGGTAAATTTTAGCCTGCATTCTATTCCCCAAGGTACATCTCCTGGTGAGGGGTGGCTTCTCATCAGAGGAAGAAGTCCTATGTCTTGTTTCCTAATGCACGCACAGGTTCCACAAACCCTCACTTTGTTCTCAAGAACATAGCGTTTATTTTGGTGGTTAAGACTGCTGAATGTCATAAAATAATTTTTCCCAGCACAAACAAATATTCAAAATAGTTACGTGCACAGCCTGTTTGAGCACCGACATGTTTTGGCTCTGTGGCCTGTTTTGGCAGTGATATGGTTTGGCCCTGTGTCCCTACCCAAATCTTATCTCAAATTGTAATCCCCACATGTCCAGGGAGGGACCTGATGGGAAGTGACTGGATCATGGGCACAGTTTCCCCCATGCTGTTCTCGTGATAGTGAGTGAGTTCTCACGAGAGCTGATGGTTTAAAAGTCTTTGGCAGTTTCCCTTTCTCTCCCTCTCTCTCCTGCTGCTATGTAAGACGTTCCTTGTTTCCCCTTTGCCTTCCGCCATGATTGTTTTAAGTTTCCTGCGGCCTTCCCAGCCATGTGGAACTATGAGTCAATTAAACCTCTTTTCTTTATAAATTACCAAGTCTCAGGCACCACAACCAATTAGAAGGGATGCTGGCTATTGGCACAGGGCAGGGTCCTGGTGTCCCCCCCACCATCCAGCCACCACTCTGCCAGGTGTGAATGTATTAACTATTGCTGGAGTGAGGTGAAAGAAGGCAGTCCTGCAGAGGGGCCACTGCCACTGGGATGGCACAGGAGGGTGCTCAGGAGACTCAACTTAGTGACTTTATCAACTGGTGAAAATATTTAGATATTTTCACAATCAATATGGCCTTGCTTGTATACACAGGGTGATTTTAAACTCTCTTGCCACTTATCACAGGAGTCGAAGTTTTATCATTTCTTTTCCTGTATTTGGTTTACGTGCAACAATATAGGTTTATTTTCCATTTCTGGAAAATAATCATGGTTAATACTGACCAAGAACTGATCATTTCCTTTCCTCTTTATACCAACCCTTGGGGTAGGTACCATTATTAAAGAGGGAGAAAACAGAGGTTAAATAACATGCCCCCAATCAGTAGTGGGGAAATGAAAGAATCAGGATTCAAAGCCAGGTCTGTCTGGGTCTTGGGACCAACTCAGTGTCTGTGCTCTGCTGCCTGGGACTCCTGCTGCCAATTCTTTCTACCTCGTCCTCCCTCAACCCTGCACCAGCAAATCCACAGGGCGTGAGATGAAGAGAAGAGAGGACCACAGGCGAGAAAGTGGCAGCAGCAAGAGAAGATGTACCATGAGGAAGTTCTGGGAGGTTCTGCCCCTCTTTCTGAGAACAGGGGAGAGACAGAGCTGAGTTACAACTGCACTGCTTCTTAGCTTCTTAGCTTCTCTTCAGAATTAGTGGCAACGAAGAGTTTTCGAAGTCTTTAGCATGTATTAAATGAAGAATTTTGTTTATAAGAAAAAATTGTGGCTCTTTCCCATGCTTGTCTGGAAAACTCTTGTTAAACTTTTGTGCAGCTAGTAAATTAAGTCACTGTTTATTCTGTGTAGTGGAAAGCATGCTTAAACTCCAACTCAGGAGACCTGATTCTAGGAATAGTTAAGCCTGAGTTCATTATAAGCCACTTAAGTTATCTGTGTAATTATTCTAGTCTATTAAATGGAGGGCTTGAGCTGGTTTCTTGGTAAGGTGGGATTTGGCTAAATGCTCTCGGATATGATTGCTCGCCTCTTTGAGCCTCAGCTTTCTTTTTGGTGATTATTTAATTGCATGTGATAACAAATACAGGGTGTTTTGTATAATGCCTGGAATGGCACTGAGATTGTCTCCACTACAGTAAGGAGGTGGTTTAGAAATTAGCTAATTTATTAATTAATGGCCTATAGAGCTTCATGTAGGTTGGTACTTCAAAGTCCCATTCATATGGATCATGTTCATATTTATCTATTCATCACTTTTATTTCAAAATCTCTTTTTCTGCTGAGATCAACTGAGATTTCTAGAAAGTAGTCCTATTGTCAGCACTTTGCCCAGTACATTTAGTAAGAACTTCACTAGCATTGACTCAAACAGTTCTCTTAGAAGGGCTGGCACCTTTTGTTTCAATTTTTTTAAACATTAACTGCCCACAATAATAGAAGCATGAATGTACTTTCTTTGGATTATGAAACAAATCAATCACAGACATGGGAATTAGATGTGTTCTCTTGCTTCGTTCAATTCCATGCATTTTTTCTGTTTGAGCTTTCACCGTGTCCCCAGAACTGTGCTTGGTGCTAACAGTGGCCCCACAAAGTACAGCTTTATATTCAAGGAGATGACAATCTTGTTGCAGGAAAAACCTTACACATAGAACAATTAGGGAACAATGCAAGGGAAACACACATTGCAAGTTTTGGTTGTACCTATTTTATGGCTATGGTGTAAAACAAAGCACCTGTTCTTCCTGAGAGTGAAGGGATAAGATAATAACTACAAAAAGGTGAAATGAGTTAATTCAAAAGGGAACATTTAGCATGTGATTTTTCTATTGAAGTGCTATTATTTGGTATCGGCTTCCTTTCGTGGTGGTGGTTTTTGATTCCCTCTGCCCCGGAGCCTGTTGTTTAAAGATGTTCTTTCTATGAGGGATCTTGGATGCATTTTAGCAGTGTTTCCACTGCCCTTTGCTTTATATTCTTTGATGCCATTCCAGGTGCATCACATTCTTGCTAGGTGAGTAAAGGTAAGCATACTTAGAAGTCAAAAAGAAAAGACTGAAGTGGTGACTTAGACTTGAGAAATTATAGATTCCATGGAGAAAACTGTATTTAAATCACAGAACATGCTGAAAACTCACATTACCACCTGATGGAAGTGAACTCTGCTTTTATAGTTTACTAGGAGAAGGTCAGCCTTCTGTAAAAGCAAATAAACAAGGATACCATTACCATAGTTTCAAGTAATTTAAATTAAGAACTGAACATTGATACTGACATGATTTCTAGTTTATTATTTGTGGCAGAACCCAGTAGCTTATTGAAAAACTATCATGAAAGAAATAACTAAGAAATAACCATTTAAAATATATCAGGATATAATGAGGATGAAGTTTTAGATAACACAAAAAGGCAATTTCTCTTTAGGCTGAAAAATACCAGACACAGATATATCTTTGACAGAGTGACCTGCCAGAATCCCTACTTTCCAGCCCATCTGATAAAGGTCAACGATTGTACACCCAAACACGTTGATACACACAGCACCTGCCTGATGAAAACAGTTAACAGTGTGTTTCTCAACCCAGAGTGCACTGTTTTCTTAAAGTTTTGAAAGCAATAGTCTAAATTTCCCTATTCCATGAAAAAAGTTCTACTTTTTTCTTTTTCACACTAAACAGTGATCAATGTTTTAGCTGAAAGTCAATTAAGAAAAATGTATTGTGTCTGTGTTTTTCTTGCTTTCTTTTTTTTTTTTTTTTTTTTGAGACAGAGTCTCGCTCTGTCACCCAGGCTGGAGTGCAGTGGCGCAATCTCGGCTCACTGCAAGCTCCGCGTCCCAGGTTCACGCCATTCTCCTGCCTCAGCCTCTCCGAGTAGCTGGGACTACAGGCGCCCGCCACCACGCCCAGCTAATTTTTTTGTATTTTTAGTAGAGACGGGGTTTCACCGTGGTCTCGATCTCCTGACCTCGTGATTTCTTTTAAGCACCTCTAAAAGAAGTTTTTCTGCTTCCTGAATTGAGAACGAGGTAGGAATGAAAGACTGAAACGGTAACTCTCATCATCATTTTATTATTATGACAAGTTGGGTTTATGAAGTATTTTTCCACTTACTGCCTCCAATTGTTAAATAGGTAGATAACATACCAGCTTTAACTGCCAAAAACTTGTAGTCCTTAAAATATTTTTTGTAGTGTGACTATTAGTATCATGAACAGAAATAGCGAACACCAAAATTCCATTTGCCTGTGTGTGGAGGGTGGTTTAGGATTGGTAAAATTAATATCCTTTGCAAACGGCTGCACCTAGCATGGTCGCCTTCAAGCCCTGGGAGTGCTCTAATTTTCCTGGCTCGAAAGACTTCCATTAAACAAGAAAATGAGGTGGGAAAGGTCAGAGAATTCACAGGGTAACAGGGAACTGGACCTGAACCTGAGCTTCATGCAGTCCGCAGATTTTTTAAGTGGTTTGTTTTTTAGAAGTGTTTGTCACGACCTCTAAATCATTGTTAATTTCATCGTTAAACTGGCCTCAGCGAGATTTTGTTTTAAAGAGACAATGCAGTTAGAGGATCGTGATCTCTGAACTCAGAAGCCCAGAACTCCAGAGCTGGAAGCCACCAGACCCCAGCAAATGAAGCTCTGTCAATCTGGAGCTGCAGATTTTGACCGCGTGTGCACAGCCTCCCATCTGGGCAAGCCCTTTTCTCTCCACCACTCCACTCCACAGTTTCTGTTGCTTTTTTCTTTTTTTCGCCGAATTCATCATCCCTCCCTTTCCCATGCCAAGACTTAAAAGGTTTCAAATACTTCAAAAATCAATGATTTCTAAATCACCTCAAGATGACTTACATATAATGTTTTATTACATTTTCCCAGAGCAGAATGGCATATTAAGAAATGATTTTATTTTTGTCTATATTTTCTCTTAGGAATAGAGAGACATTATCTCAAATTATTACCTCAAAGAGACAGAGACAAGAATTTTGCACCATTCTAGTTCTCGAATCATTTTAGGTATTTTATTTCATTTTGCCTAAATCTCTTAGATGGTTATTTCCTCGTATCACTTAAAAATTACATTTTACTTGGGCAGGGCCTAAAGAATTACATTGAAAAACCAAGAAATTATTGGGAAAAAATTCCATTAGCACAACTATCATGATCAGAAGAAATTGGCTAATTTCAGTGTCTTTTCTTAGGGCTCTTCATAGAAAATTGTTGAAATGTGTCTTCCATAAGTAACTGGCATTCTGAAATTGATTTAAAGCTGTAGAGGGGAAGAAAAGCTACATTGAAAAAATTAAATCTTAGGTTTGGAGATATTTTTAAAAAACTCAACAAGTTCCATGCCCAGAGGAGGAGTCCAGACACTGACCCTCTTTTTCAGCTATTAGAGGTGAGGAAAAAAAGTTGTGTGGTTGGTGTGGAGAGAGAGAGACACACGCACTTCCTTTAGCCATCACCCTACTAAAGCCTTTGCAGTACATTTTCTTGTTAATAATCCCAACTATTTCTACAGGGGAAAGTGCATGTTCCTGTTCTCTGGTAGAAGGGCCACCCAAGGAAATCAGGTTCCTGGTGAGTAAGAATGACAGAAATACCCACAGCTCCTGGGCCACTGGTCTCCTCCATCCAGCCTCCACTGACCTTGCTGGGTCCACTGCAGTTTTCTTCTTGATTTAACTCTATGAGCTCTCTGTTCCTTCAAAGTACTGGAGCTTCTGGCCTTAGCACATCTGTTTCTGCAGCCAGAGCACCTTCACTGAGAAGCGGACCTCTACTTGGCTGGGTTCTTACTCACCCTATTGGTGCCTCTTCCCCATCCTCCTCCTCCTCCTCCTCCTCCTCCTCCTCCAGGGAACATATAGTTGGCAGCAAATGTTGCAGAATGAATGAAGGCATGCATGAATGCACATGTTTGTGGACGAAAGTTCTGTTTTTACTCTCAGTGCACCAAAACCCGGCAGAGTTAAATAGTGGAAGGTTCTTAAGTGCCCAATGAGTAGACGGAGGTCATAAGGCAAGTTGAGTGGGAAGGGCTAGAAGGAGAAGAAAGGAGAAAGGGAAGGCAGGAGAGGAGAGAGGTGGGGAAAATGGAAGAGTAGTTGAAATGTCGTAGAAAATTAGAGTTAGAAGAGGAGAATTAGTAGAAAACAGAGCTAGAGTCAAAAACAGGGTGAGTGCGACAGAAATTCATAGATTTGCTGTCTGGCCCAGATCTCATTGGATAACTAGAGCCATCCTTCTTCCTTTGGGTTGGATGGTCTTTACTCATTCTTTATGTAGACCATCCTTTACTTCCACATGGAGTTTGTATGTTCCCATAGACACCAATACTTTACATATCAGAATTCTTATCATTTTATTAAAAATTGTTTTTTATTAGTTTCTTTTCCCACTAGACAGTCAATGTCATGGATGCAGGACTATAGGGTCTTATCTTTTTCATCACAGTAGCTCTCGCACCTAGCACAGTGAAAGTTGCCCATAATACATTACTAAATATTTGTTGAAAGCCTAAAGCACTGGGAAAATCATTTTGACTTTCCAGACTTCAGGATCTCCATTTGTGAGGGAGCTGGTCTATTTGATACCCAAGACTCCCCTCCAGCACTAGTCTTCTATAATTTTGTATCTACATGGCTTCCTGTCTGATGCCAGGAACTTAAGATTTAACTCAAGAAGACGGGGATGTTGCTTGTAAAGACCCTGAAGATCTTGTAATCCAAACTGTGACTGCCTGGAGACTGTTTATACAGGATCTTGAACTGGGCTAGGAGAGTGCAATGGATGGCAGTCCCAGTCCTCGTTTGCAGGGAGAGGAAGACAGCAACAAATCATTTCTATGGAAAGAAGGAGTTGCCCATAAATCTACTGTGGACATCAAAATATGCTGATGAGCCACAGCAAGTTCATTACAAAGGGATTTCAGATACAAGCCTCCTCCTTCAGAATGAGGAGGCAGAATCATCCAGGAAAGAGAGAAATTATGTGTATTTCATATATTGCTATATGTACATATTAATCAGTCAGCAAATATTAAGTGCATTCTTGGGCAAAATGCCAAAAGGATGAAGAGAAAAATCAGACTCCAAGGATCATATAATCTGATTGTGGAAGAAAGGCACATTCATCATGAAAATGTAGCAAAGATGTTAAGTGAGTGTCTTAGTCTATTCTGTGCTGCTATAAAAAATACCTGAGACTGGGTAATTTACAAAACAATTTATTTCTCATGGTTCTGGTGACTAGGAAGTCCAAGATCAAGGCACCAGCAGTTTGGTTGTCTGATGAAAGTTCAGTTTCTGCTTCATGCATGGTGCCTCCAGAGGACAGGAACACTGTGTCCTCATACGGCAGAAGGTAGAAGGGCAAAAGAGGAAAAACTCTTTTTTTTTTTTTTTTTGAAACAGAGTCTCGCTCTGTCACCCGGGCTGGAGTGCAGTGGCTCAATCTTGGCTCACTGCAAGCTCCGCCTCCTGGGTTCACGCCATTCTCCTGCCTCAGCCTCCTGAGTAGCTGGGACTACAGGCGCCCGCCATCAGGCACGGCTAATTTTTTGTATTTTTTAGTAGAGACGGGGTTTCACTGTGTTAGCCAGGATGGTCTCGATCTCCTGACCTCGTGATCTGCCCGCCTTGGCCTCCTAAAGTGCTGAGATTACAGGCGTGAGCCACCGCGCCCGGCCAGAAAAACTCTTATCAATTCCCTTTATAAGGGGCACCTAATTTCATTCATGAGGGAGGGGCCCTCATGCCTAATCACCTCTTAAAGCCCTGCCTCTTAATACTATCGCACTGGAAACTCCTGAGGTTTGGAGGGTGCACATTCAAACCACAGCAGTGGGATAAGCCAGACACTCGGGTTTCCTATGGGTCCTCTCCATTTGGTTTTCCTGTTAAAGATTTAAAAGAGCAGAAACACTACTTTCTGCTGCATCATTAGAGAAAGGGCATTTGAACTTGGCCTTTGAACATGGCAGGATTTGGCCACTCAGAGATTGGGGGTGCCATTCCAGGTAGAGAGAAGAGCAAGGAGAATGGAGAGCACTTGGCATTTATGAGAATAGTGAGGGTTCATGTCAGGTTACATGAAGCTGACTCATGACAAATTAATTTGGAAAGGCAGGTTGTGACCAGGCTAAAGGCATCTGGACTTTGCTCTAGAGGAAATGTGAAACCATTGCAGATTTCTGAGCAGGCTGTTGGCCAGAGCTGCGCTTCAGGGCGACTCACAACAGTGATAGGAAGCTCTTTGGGAGCTGGGAATCCAGGGGAGAACAGAACGAGTAAGAAAGCAGCTGCACTGAGGCCCAGGCTGGGGTTGCTGGTTTCTGGAAAGGGGGTAGTGTTAGGGGAGTGGGGAGAGGGGTTAAATGTGAGCTTCTGAGGAAGTACAGGAGGGGTGAATTCCACCATGGAGAAGGTATTCAATAACAAGTCTACAGAGAAGTTGAAGAAGGTGGAGGAGTAAAGGACAATGATGTCCTCGAGAAACCTGCTCAAGAAACCTGAGGAGGCAAAAGCCTGATTCCAAAGTGTGAGAGAGCAACAGCACACCCCGGGGAGGTGGGGTATCAAGTCCAAACCAAGGGTGAACGGCAGGGACTCAGGTGCTGGAGTGTTTCAATGTGGATCTTGGAGTTGGCACTTTGCTGAGTGACCTTGGGCAAGTTACTATGTGGCCTTAGTTTCTGTAAAATGGAGATCATGATGTAACCACTTGGTAGGGCTGTTGGAAGGATGGAAGGAGTTCAGAAACAGAAAGCTCCCAGCACAGAGCCTGGCCTGTAATAAACAGTCTATGTGCTTGCTATCACGAGGGTACTTTTAAAGAAATTTAGTGCAGATGAGTATAAATGAGACGTGGAGTGAGTAGCAGAATCAACGCAAGGTTTTTCTTATAATGGATGACAGACTGTAAAACACATTTGCAACTGGGGAGAAGGACACATGGGAGAGGGAAGAAATGGAAGACACAGAAGATTTGTTGGAGGCAAATTCAGATCCAGGACAAAAGTACGGGAGTAAGTGCATGGGGAAAACTTAGTATTGGAGGAAAAATGGCCTCACTTTGCACTTGGAATACATCTGCTTTCTTTACCTGGTCCTCTAAAGCCCTCCAGGGCCAGCCTCTGGCCTGTTTCTTCAGCCGTAACTCCTCCATTCTCCCCCACTGCCGTTTGTACATCTTGCATTTTCTGAGAACTGCCAAATGGTCATGGCCAGGCCTTCCTCTAGCTAGCCTGTCTTCCTGCAGAGCCCTTCCCTCAGCTTCTTACTTGGCTGAATCTGTGGTCTTACCCAGCTCTCACTTTAAATTCCGAAGTCCTTCCCTGACCGTCCGGTCCAAAGTAGCCATTCAACATTCATCACATTACCCGTTTCTCCATCTTTACATTGCATTGATCTTCACTCGGTGATTCCTTTTTTATTGATTTATTGGTGTACTGCCTGTCTGTCTTCGCCAACGTGTAAGCTTCATTACAGCAGAGACCTCTTGCCTGGTCATCACAGTATCCTTGGCTCCTGGCACATGGTAGGAGCCCAGTTAAATGTTTGTTGAATAAATAAATGAATACATCTTTCTATAATATGTGAGAAAAGTGGGAGGCAAGCCTAGGTGAAGAAGGCACTTAAAAAAAATTTTTTTTTGAGACAGAGTCTTGCTCTGTCACCCAGACTGGAGTGCAGTGGCACAATCTTGGCTCACTGCAGCCTCCACCTCCCGGAATCAAGTGATTCTCATGGCTCAGTCTCCTGAGTAGCTGGGATTACAGGCTTGCACCGTCACACCCAGCTATTTTTTTTTTTTTTTTTTGAGATGGAGTTTCACTCTCGTCGCACAGGCTGGAGTGCAGTGGCGCGATCTCGGCTCACTCCAATATCCGCCTCCTGGGTTCAAGCAATTCTCCTGCCTCAGCCTCCCGAGTAGCTGGGATTACAGGCACGCAACACTATACCTGGCTAATTTTGTATTTTTAGTAGAGATAGGGTTTCACCATGTTGGCCAGGCTGGTCTCGAACTCCTGGCCCCAAGTGATCTGCCTGCCTTGGCCTCCCAAAGTGCTGGGGTAACAGGCATGAGACACTGCGCCCGGCCATTTTTTTGTATTTTTAATAGAGATGAGGTTTCACCATGTTGGCCAGCCTGGTCTTGAACTCCTGACCTCAGGTGATCCACCCGCCTCGACCTCCCAAAGTGCTGGGATTACAGGCATGAGCCACCATGCCCAGCCCTAAACCTTTTTTAAAAATATGTTTTAACATTCTTTGTGCTCAAATTCGTGATCAATTTTTTTTTTTTTTTGAGATGGAGTCTCGCTCTGTCACCCAGGCTGGAGTCCAGTGGCATGATCTCGGCTCACTGCAAGCTCTGCTTCCCAGGTTCACGCCATTCTCCTACCTCAGCCTCCCGAGTAGCTGGGACTACAGGCCCCTGCTACCACGCCTGGCTAATTTTTTTTTTTATTTTTAGTAGAGACAGGGTTTCACCATATTAGCCAGAATGGTCTCAATCTCCTGACCTCGTGATCCGCTCGCCTCAGCCTCCCTAAGTGCTGGGATTACAGGCATGAGCCACGGCGCCTAGCTTCATGATCCAATTTTGTAAATGGTTGATAGATAGATGAAAAAAATTCTCTAATTGAAAGACATAAGGATCACTGTATGATCAGCAAATGTAGATAAATGAATATAATATTGATTCACTTCTAAAAGAAGTGATGTCTCCCACTATAATTAAATTTTAATCAAGTTCTTGGACTTCTAGTTTTTGCCTTATATATTTGGCTGCGTTCACGTTTGGACCCTTCACTTTATTAATTATTGTATCTCCTTTATAAGAGTGTACCATTCATATTACATAATATCTCTATCTTGTTTGGTCAGTTTTTCCACAACTAATCAAAATGCCTTGGTATTAATGTGACTATTTTTCAAGGTAGCATGGACAATTTTGCTCTCATCATGTAGTCCTGGGTCTTTGGGTTTTATCTTTCTAAGACTGTAGATCTCAATCTTGAGTTTATCAATATAATCTACAAAAAATTCCAAATTAAGCCAGGCATGGTGGCTCATGCCTGTAATCCCAGCAATTTGGGAGGCCGAGGTGGGAGAATCACTTGAGGCCAGAAGTTTGAGATCAGCTTGGGCAACACAGTGAGACCCTATCTCAACAACAAATTAAAAAACTGCTGGATGTGGTAGCGTGCAAATGTATTGCCAGCTACTCGGGAGGCTGAGGTGGGAGGATCACTTGAGGCCAGGAAACTGAGGTTGCAGCGAGCCATGATTATGGCATTGTACTCCAGGTTGGGTGATAGAGAGCTCGTCGCTGAAAAAAAAGGACACTCCATATCACTTTTTGCCATTTTGTGTGTGTTTACACATCTATCTATCCACATTGTGCTTAATTTGGACTTTACAACCAAGTGATTTTTCTCCATTATAAAAGAAATTGCATCATTTTCTTTTTTTTTTTTTAATTTTATTTTAAGTTCTGGGCTACATGTGCAGAATGTGCAGGTTTGTTACATAGGTATGTATACATGTGCCATGGTGGTTCGCTGCACCCAACAACCCGTCATCTAGGTTTTAAGCCTTGCATGCACTAGGTATTTGTCCTAATGCTCTCCCTCCCCTTGTCCCCCACCCCCCAGCAGGCCCCGGTGTGTGATGTTCCCCTCCCTGTGTCCATGTGTTCTCATTGTTCAACTCCCATTTATGAGTGAGAACATGCAGTGGTTGGTTTTCTGTTCCTGTGCTAGTTTGCTGAGAATGATGGTTTCCAGCTTCATTCATGTCCCTGCAAAGGACAGGAACTCATTCTTTTTTATGGTTGCATAGTATTCCACGGTGTATATGTGCCACATTTTCTTTATCCAGTCTATCATTGATGGGCATTTGGGTTGGTTCCAAGTCTTTGCCATTGTAAATAGTGCTGCAATAAACATACGTGTGCATGTGTCTTTGTAGAATAATTTGTAATCCTTTGAGTATATACCCAGTAATGGGATTGCTGGGTCAAATGGTGTTTCTGGTTCTAGATCATTGAGGAATTGCCACAGAGTCTTCCACAATGGTTGAACTAATTTACACTCTCACCAACAGTATAAAAGTGTTCCTATTTCTCCACATCGTCTCCAGCATCTGTTGTTTCCTGACTTTTTAATGATTGCCATTCTAACTGGCATGAGACGGTATTTCATTGTGGTTTTGATTTGCAAGGAAATTACATCATTTTCCACTGAACCGAAGTTGCAGTTCCATTCTGCCTAAGACCACCAAACTCACCTGCCCCACTATTATACCTTCTGGATGTCTGTGCAAGTTCATGGACAAGAGAATATTTGTAAAACTGCATTGGATTTCTGTTGAGAAATGCTATGTTTTCAAAAGGTGAAAAAATGTAGACATGTATTTTCAGACCTTTTATTTTTCAATCATAGCACTGGAATTCCTTGATGGTTTATGAAAATAAATGTTTTTCTCACTCCTAGGCCATTTAAAAATATATAATATGCACACGCATGTTTATTGCGGCACTATTCACAATAGCAAAGACTTGGAACCAACCCAAATGTCCAACAACAATAGACTGGATTAAGAAAATGTGGCACATATACACCATGGAATACTATGCAGCCATAAAAAATGATGAGTTCGTGTCCTTTGTAGGGACATGGATGAAACTGGAAAACATCATTCTCAGTAAACTACCGCAAGGACAAAAAACCAAACACCGCATGTTCTCACTGATAGGTGGGAATTGAACAATGAGAACTCATGGACACAGGAAGGGGAACATCACACTCTGGGGACTGTTGTGGGGTGGGGGGAGGGGGGAGGGACAGCATTAGGAGATATACCTAATGCTAAATGACGAGTTAATGGGTGCAGGAAATCAACATGGCACATGGATACATATGTAACAAACCTGCACATTGTGCACATGTACCCTAAAACCTAAAGTATAATAAAAAAAAATATATATATATAATATGGAGTTGAAGTTATTAATAGAAGTAACTAAGGGGGAGAGCGAACGGCACTTTACTATTGAGTATCTGCATATTAGAAGCAAGTGCTGTTATATTGCCAGACTATATAAAATAACAAGTGTTTCTAGTGCACTGAATGAATGTATGGTTTAGAAAACATTACTAACTACATGCGTATTCATTGATTTATTCACTAAGTACTCACTGAGGGTCTACTGTGTACCTGAGTCTAGCCAGAGGCTTGTGGTGGAGAGCTGAGCAGGTCAGGTCAAAACTTATGTTCTTGCTATTTCTTTGGGTGTGGGTGGTTGGATGGTTAGCTCAGTGGTCTCGGATGCTGGAATTTATTCTAATAAGTTTCTGAGCTGCTTCACAAACCAAGAGGGTTGGGGGAACTATAGCTGAGTCATCTCCTTTTCCTCCTCTTCCTCTTCCTCATTCTTCCCCTCCTCCCCACCGTCCGTTACTATTATAGGAAATTTGAACTGGAATGAAAAAAAAAATCAGTGTTACAAAAGTGGTCACTTTTTGGAATAATTCTACACTTACATAGTGTGTTCTAGTGATTAGAAAAAAAAAAAAGCCATCATTTTAGGCTAGATTTTTCAGAATGATCACAATGCTACCTCTGTTTTGCCCTTACCTTAAAAAATAAAGTGCTTCCCCTAAGTTTGATCATTTACTTGTTAGCATAATTTGGCCATTAAACATTAAGCATTGTTTGAGACCCGTAAGTCAAGCCAGGCTATGGTGAAACAAAATTAGCAAAATTTGAATTGATGCCGGAAACTGGTGAAGCCGCGATAGATTTAAGGACCAATTTGCCAGGTTACCGTCTGCAGGTTCTGCTATAGACCAGGTGGGGGCAGCAGAGAGCTGGCTGTGGTCTCCAGAAGGAAAGGCCAGCACCTGCCTGTAGATTCCAAGGCACAGGTGGAGGGGGTAATGAGCTACGAGGTAGAGTCAAGGTTTGGACTGCATCTGAGAAGGGAGGAAAGCAAGAGAGTTAGAAACACCATAAAGATCAGACTGCAGAGCAAGCCAGAATGGAAGTAGGACAAAGAACTGGTGTAAGTCAAAGAGCAAAGGTGCAGGGGACACAGGGAGGAGAGGTTGGGTGGGCAGACAGGAGGTGCCCGAAGGAGGCCAGCCTGCTTCACTGATGCCCCTTCCAGTACCTTCCCAACTCAGTGAGCCAGGTCCATACTTGGTCCTGTTTGGTCTTCCAAGGGCAGTGGCTATGAAGGGACAGGGATGTGAGAGACACCAGCCATCTCCCTCTCTCCTGAGCTGAGATATTAATAATGAAAGTTCCTGTTTTATGAACAAATACTGAAATGAATGGAGAACACTCAACAATTTGGTAGCAATCAGGGTGTGGTAGTGAAGTTGCCTGGGCTTTTCCTTCTGGTTCCCGCAAAGGACGAAGGTCCTCAGCAGCCTCTGTCCATCTTTTGGGAGATTTTTCACAATCACCAAGGAAATACAGTTCAGTGCTCCTGTTTACTTAATGGATGGCTACACTTGAAACATCATGCTCTCCCTGTGTGGTCTTGTCATAATTATTTTCAAATGGTGCTAATTAGCAGACCCAACACATGGGCAGCCTTCCTTCCCCAGACTTGGCACCCTCACTCGCTGCATTTAGCACCCCTCGTGGGAAGGCATCCTGGAGATCCCTTATCTGCACCTTCTCTCCATCTACCCCTTCCCACTCATGGAAGCTGCCTCACCAGAGAAACTGCTATCTGATAAAGAACATCAACAAGTCCTAGCAGATGGCTGCTTATCTCAAGACACATATATTCACCAAAATCCTAGAAGAAGAAAAAGCTCTGTTTGGATGGTCCCTTAGAGCTAACTATAACATGTTCAAACTGTGTAAGGCAATTTGAAGATGGAGACAGAGTATGGAGAAAGAAAGACAAAGGGAGAATACCCAAAAGAATTTTTGGAAAAGAAGAAAAATGTGTTCTTTATACATATATATCCATAAAGATGAGGGTCTCACTCTGTCGTCCAGGCTGATCTTGAACTCCTGAACTGAAGGGATCCTCCTGCTGAAAAATTTGAGTTAGGCTTTAGAACATCAAACTAAGACTGATTTTCTTGAGAAAGTGGATAGAAAATTTGCTGTTAGAGACGACACCAGTAACAATAGGTTTCTACTCTTAACTATGCCTGGGGCAGCTTGACCGCCACTTTGTTGATCACATTAATTTACCTCTTCCTGCCTTTATTTCCCTTTCTGTAAAATGGGAATTACTGTGCTTGATGACAATATCTCCAGATGATTTTTAAGGCAAGAAGAGAGAATGTTGCTGACAGGCCCAGGGTTCTCTGGGTGAGAGGGTAACTGTGAATGAATGTGCACACAGAGCCTTTTGTTAATGAAGCTCATCAGGGTGTCTGGTTTTTCTTGGTGGAGTAAACATCCACCCGGTAGTATTCACTCAGTTTGCATTGTTTGTAAATCTTTTGAGTGATTACACAGCATTTGTTCCCTATTGTTCATAATACTCTTTACAAAGCTGACTATAGGACTCCAGTCCCCACTGGTTTGTTCTTTGCCACTTGGCAAAGGTTGATTGATTTTATTTTTCCTTTGGCCTGTGCTTCTTAGTGGCTTGAAATGAACACGGCTTTTTTTTTTTTTCTTGTTTACCCCTTTGCCCTCATTGTCAATAATAGAGTCGCCCTGGGAAGCAGAGTTTGCAAAGGGAGGAGGGTTTGGTGTAAATTTGGAAGATTGTATTGTTTCAGATTTATTTTCTCAAATGCTGAAACTGCTTCTCAGCAGTTATTCTTCTTTACTCATGAAAACTCATTCTCTTAGGTGGTACTGTTAAACATGTTAAATCTGTAAAAAAATTAATAAAAAAAAGTTAAACAAATGTAATGAAAGAAGCAGGAAGCAAGTGTATACACATGGTGGCCTGAACAACTGGCTGTCATGGTTTGGTTTGATTATAGCTGTGTGAGGCACATGTATGGTGTTGCGTGGAACAGATGGATAGAAATGGTAAAAAAGATGAATCCAACCTAGTGCTTTTCAATTCTCCTTGCACATGAGAATCACCTGGAGAATTAAAAAAATATATTGATGCCGGCTGGGCACAGTGGCTCATGTCTATAATCCCAGCACTTTGGGAAGCTGAGGCAGGCGGATCACTTGAGGTCAGGAGTGCGAGACCATCCTGGCCAACATGGTGAAACCCTGTCTCCACTAAAAATACAAAAATTAGCCAGGTGTGGTGGCACACGCCTGTAATCCCAGCTACTTGGGAGGCTGAGGCAGGAGAATCTCTTGAACCCGGGAGGCAGATGTTGCACTCAACCGAGATTGTGCCACTGCACTCCAGCCTGGGCAACAAAGCAAGACTCCTTATTTAAAAAAAAAAAAAGTAGATGCCTGAGTCTCTCCCCAGAAATCGGAACATCTGTGGGTGTGGGTTCGGCATGGGTATTTGTAAAGTCTCCTTAGCTGCAAAGCCAAGTTGGGAACCACTGATAACCAACAGAAAAATGCTTCTGGAAGTGTCTCCAGGGAAGGAGTCCTAGCCTAGGATCAGACACCTGTCTGGGCTCAATACATACCACTGTTTTGTTTTGTTTTGTTTTTTGAGATGGAGTCTTACTCCATCGCCCAGGCTGGAGTGTGGTGGCGCAATCTCAGCTCACTGCAACCTCCACCTCCCGGGTTCAAGCGATTCCCCTGCCTCAGCCTCCAGAGCAGCCGGGACCACAGGCACATGTCACCACTCTCAGCTAATTTTTGCATTTTTAGTAGAGACAGGGTTTCACACAGTTGGCCAGGATGGTCTCGATCTCCTGACCTTGTGATCCACCCACCTCAGCCTCCCAAAGTGCTGGAATTACAGGCATGAGCCACCGCACCCAGCCACCACCGGGTTTTATAAACTCTCAGTAGGCTTCCTCTTCTGGCCTGGTCCCATGCTATCTGACCCTTCTTGACATTCAAAAAAAGTATTTTTCTTTAGTTGAACTCCAGGAACGTGAAGTGGCATTAAACAGAAGTATGAATTGCCTTTATTAAAATTGCAGTGGTCTTTTTCTTACCAAAGGTCCTGACCCAGTTGTGGAAAAATTTTCTTGAATGTGGGTGACACATCTGTTTCATATCTCCAAGGCAATGCCTCAGAGCCAGCTCCTTCCCTGTGTGATTCAAGGATGCCACGTGTCCCACATGTGGCCTGTTTCCTTCTCTTAACGTGGCCTAAAAGTCCCTTATTGAACTCCCGTTAGCTTTATTTATTTTTGAGATGAAGTCTTGCTCTGTCACCCAGGCTGGCGTGTGGTGGTGCAATCTCGGCTCACCGCAACTTCCGTCTACCAGGTTTGAGCAAATCTCCTGCCTCAGCCTCCCAAGTAGCTGGGACTACAGGCGCATTCCACTGCACCCAGCTAATTTTTGTATTTTTAGAAGAGACAGGGTTTCACCATGTTGGCCAGGCCAGGCTACTCTCAAACTCCTGACCTCAGGCGATCTGCCTGCCTCAGCCTCCCAAGAACTCTCCTTAACTTTGAGAGTAAAAGCCAACCCCCTTTGGCTGGCCCATGAGGCCCCACACACCTTAGCATTCCTGTTACCTCCTCCACCTCCTCTCCTAACTCTGCCCTTTGCTGGTGCCAATTTGGCTGCACTAGTGTCCTTTTCGTGACTGCAGCTGTGCCTGGGACACTCCGGTCTTTGCACTTGCTACTGTTTTGAGCTGTTTATGTCCAGAATGCTCTTCCAGCAGTTAGCTACTTGTCTCCTCTGAGTCTTCAGGTAGCTGCTCAATATCAGCTTCTCACTCACCGTCTGATCACCTGGCTTATAAGTCCAGTCCTTGCCCTTGTACTCCCCATCTCTAATCCCTGCTTAATCATCACCTTAGCACTGTCACCATTTGACTTTCTTTCTATATATATTTTATTTATTGGTTAGCTCGGCTGCTTCAATAGATACCATAAACTGGGTGGCTTAAAATCAGACATTTATTTCCCACAGTTCTGGAGGGTGGAAATCTGAGATCAGGGTGCCAGCATGGTCTGGTTCTGGTGAGGGCCTCTTCCAGGTGCAGACAGCCACCTTGCTTTTTTTCTTTTCTCTTTTTTTTTTTTTTTTTTTTGAGATGGAGTCTCGCTCTGTCACCCAGGCTGGAGTGCAGTGGCGCCATTTTGACTCACTGCAAACTCCACCTTCCGGGTTCAAGTGATTCTCCTGCCTCAGCCTCCTGAGTAGCTGGGACTACAGGTGCACGCCACCACGGCCAGCTAATTTTTATATTTTTAGTAGAGACGGGGTTTTGCCATGTTGGCCAGGCTGGTCTTGAACTCCTGACCTCAAGTGATCCACCTGTTTCGACCTCCCAAAGTGCTGGGAGGTCATGAGCCACCACGCCCGGCCAGATGGCCACCTTCTCACTGTGTCCTCATGTAGCAGAAAGAGATCGAAAATCTCTGTTTCTTTTATAAGAGCACTAATCCCATCACAAGGCCCTGACCTCACAACCTAATCACCTTCCAAAGGCCTCACTTCCTATTGCCATCATATTGGGGGCTTGGATTTCAGCATATGGATTTTGGGGGGACACAAATCTTTCAGTCCATAATAGTTATAGTTGGCCTCCTCCCTTGTTCCACTAGAATATAAGCTTCACGAGGTCAGGGATCTTTGTCTATTTTGTTTACAGCTATGTTCCTAACACCTAGAACAATGCCTGGCACATTGTAGGTGCCCAGGACATAATTACTGGATGAAAAAAAATGAATGGGTCTCCTTAACCCCTGAAATCCTGTTCGAGTCGCTGGATTTGCCTTGCCCCACTGGGATCAAGTCCTGGCTTGGTGTCCTTGTCTCCCAGGGGTAGGCGTCCCGTCTCTGGGAGGACTTGAGGCTCTCCTGGCCTGCTGCTTGGCCTCCTTACCTGTTCTGCCCACTCAGAGCCCTGCCAGCTGCCTGGGATGGCTGCCGGGCACGTCCTTGTTCCTGCTCAGTCAGCCAGCTGGGGCCTTGGTTTGGACCCTTCACTCATTCTTCTGTGAACCCACCTCTCACTTTCCCCTTCAAGAAGCACTCCCTGGTCCCCAGCTCGTCTTCTGAAACCTTGATGTGTTGGTCAAGCCCAGTCTTGTTTGCACGTCCCTGTGAATGATTCTTAATTATATTTCTGGCTGGCTCTGCGCAGTAGACCATAGAAATAACGATTGTTTCTGGGGTTGCGCTGGAGTGTGAGAAGGTGGGGAAAATGCCTCAGGACGATTAGACCGAGGAGACTCTGAGATGACTGATGAAACCTACGGCAAGAGCCTTCCACGCTCCTGATGGCGGGAGGGGACGGCGGTGCTGAGGGGTGGGGGAGGCTCAGGGGGAGCTGTTGAGGGTCCCGTGCTGCTCAATTCTCTAGCTTCTCAGGCGCCTAGATCTTGTCATTTAGAAGCCTCTGGAAGCACAGGGACTGTGGAAACTGGAAGCTGTTCTTGGACTATTTCGCAACACTTTTCTCCAGGAAAAAGAAAAAATAAAAAAAAGGCTCATTCTCTTCGTCCCCAATGTTACATAATCGAACATTTCCCGTGCTGGTTGAAATGAATATCCTCTTTGCCTGAATAAATAACGCACAGATTCTTCGGGACAGGCTGCTTCCTCCAGGCCGCCGCTTCCAAGGGATCCGGTCGCTTTGTGGGTTTAGTGGTGGCCCACAGCTGGACGCGGGGCCAGGACTTCCTTCTTGGGGTGGGGGAGGCGGTGCCTTCTGCCAAAATGTCTTTTAAACATCTCAACAAGTAGCAAACAAGGCCCCACCTGCGTCAGTTGTAGTGATTCCAGAAGACCTGCTCACCACGAGGTGCTGGGGTCGTTTGCAGCTGGCAATCTCCGGTGGCTGCAGTTTAAATAAATCTCCTAAGTGCAGAATCACCACACAGGGCGCGGAGAAACTGAAAAGTTAAAACATCTGGAGTTACAAACACTCACAGGCCTATCAGCTGTCTGCGTCCCCGTAGGAAAACTGTTTATCGGATGCTTTAGTATTCAACCCTTTATTTCCTAGCACAGGTTTTTGAGTTTCACATGGAGTGTTTGATTATTTTCCCGTGCCCAAGTCACTGTTTTCATAGCCTGTTGTTTAATCTGTGTGCACCTTCGTCTTCACTCTATTTCCTTTGCTTTCCTATATGAGAAAAATAAATGGCACCATTGAATTGCACGGTAGAGGCTGATGCTATTCCAGGTGCTCAGGTTGGCTTTCCCATCTTTGGTTTCCTCCTGTAGGAAGTTTTTTTGGTATAAAGGTAAGGACAGAATTGGATCTCCCTGGAGGGAGTTTCATGTGTTTCTTATTCTGAGCTGCCAGGAGCTGGTTCACAGCACAACTTGATAATTGCTGAGTAGACCTAAAGTTTTGAAAATCAAGATCTCTTTGGAGTTTTACAAGTAAAATTTCAAAAATGAGAAATGACTATCCCAGTTTATTTTAGAAGAAAGGTGCAGCTTGTAAACTTTCATGAATTTGGTAAAAGGGGGCTAATTTGAAAAGGAAAACTAACAGGCAAATTTACAAATTGTGAAAAATACCAGAAGAGTATACATGGAAGGGTTCATTCCATTTGCAGTGGTAAACCCATTCCTTTGATTCTGAATCTTGTTTAGGCTTCCTTAAGAATTTGATGACGTTTCCAGACTCTTCCTTCAGAGAAATGCACATGTGCTTATGTACCTAAATGTTTGGATACGATTTCAGGGGATTCCAAATCCCCTGGGGACCCCCCATGTGGCTGTTTGCGATGCAGAATGGAGTACGAAAACCAGGAGAGGCTACAAAAATTTTATGAAATAGAAATATGAACATACAGTACCCAGCCAAAATTTAGTTGTGAGGAAAATGACGTTAAATGCATTCATTTTCTAAATGATGAGAGAAAATTAGACTCCTATTACTATCCGGTGAAGCATATTTTATGCTTATGGTGACCTAGTGATCCAAATGCCTGCTCCTGGTTCTTATCCTCTTATCTTCCTTATGTCAATACTGGACTGCTTAAATATGTACTGCCTCCGATGTCATTATCTAGTTTTGTTCTTTGTTTTCTATGTTTTATCTTTTACTTCTTGTTCCTATTTCAAATACTTTGACGGTATTGGGACTTGGGGATATGTCCTTTCCAGTACAGATTTTGGTATTGTAGAGGGGATCTTAACAAGCCCAGGTGGGTGTACTTGGGGACTGAGGCTACTCAGTAGCCCTATAAATGGTCAGAGTCTGCTGTTTCTGTTGCTTGGAGAGCAAGGTGAATGCAGGTCTCCTCGGATGTTGGGGATGATAGAGGGATGTGGATTGGAGAGGAACAGGACTTCCTGCCCCTTCAATTTAAATGGAGAGTCATTTGATAAAAAAAACCAACAAACCACGTATGTTCACCAGGCCCTGTGTGAATTACCACCTTGGATGTAGGTGGAGTAAGCCGTATTCCCAGGTAGCCTGCAATCAACTGCAGTCCATTGGTGGTAGGAGGCATGGGAGATACAGAAGTAACTCAGGACTACATCGAATTGGCCATTTATCTAAGAATGTTATCAAGTGTTCCGTAAATGTGTAAATTCTGATTCGTTATCAGGTTGTCATACATTTTTTTTCTTTTTTTGAGATACAGTCTCACTCTGTCGCCCTGGCTAGAGTGCAGAGGTGCTATCTCAGTTCCCTGCAATCTCCACCTCCCAAGTTCCAGCAATTCTCTCACCTCAGCCTCCTAAGTAGCTGGGATTACAAGCATGCGCCACCATGTCCAGCTTTTTTTTTTTTTTGTAGTTTTAATAGAGATGGGGTTTCACAATGTGGCCAGGCTGGTCTCGAACTCCTGACCTCAACTCATCAGCCCACCCCTGCCTCACAAAGTGCTGGGATTACAGGCATGAGCCACCACACCTGGCTGGGTGTCATACAATTCATCTGTCTTCCTTCCTAGACACGAGCTCCTCAGGGTCATATCTGTTCTTCCTTGCTGGCACAGAGGAGATGCTTCAGTAGTGCTTGTTGCTAGAGGAGAAAGGTACAAATGGCATGTGGAAAGATTCAGAGGAGGGTAGAATAGGATGATGTTGGGCCATCAGGAAGGTCTCCACGGAGAAGCTGTTCTTTGAGAGGAACACTGAGGAAGTGGTGGGATCACACCTGACCTAGATAGAGAAGGGGCTGAAATCCAAGCATAGGATGCTGGGAGCAGGGAAAGAGAGGTTGACTGAAGTCGAAGGCTGGAGAGGTTGGCTGGAGATGGGTGATCAGGGATATGGTGAGTGGTTTGTGCTTAATTTAATCTTGTAGTAGCACGATGAGGGTGATTAATCGGGAACATAATCTGGTGAAGGTATGTTGGATGGATTTGAAATGGTAGAGGCTGTAGGCAACCATTGCAAAAGTCCAGCTGAGAGCTGAAGAGGATTTGACTTGTGATAGGGAGTTGGAAAAAGAAGGGATGGAGGCTGGAGGTATTTTGGAGATGCAGCCTGAAGTTCTTATAATCCGAACTTCCCCAGAATATCTCAGCCCAAGAGCAAAAATAGGATGAAAACAACAATAACACAATAATATTTTATCTCTGCTTTCTATCAACTGTTTGCAACCTGCAATTATTTCCGGTTCTTCCTTCCTGCGGGGCCAGGTGAATAAGCAGGTGCTGAATATCACTGCTGGGCTCACAGAAGCCCCCGGCGCTGGGGGGCCAAGGCTGCGGCTGCTGGGGCCAATCAAAGGCATGCATAGGCAGGACCCTCTTCCACTAAGCTACATTGCAAACGGGAAGCCTCCAGGCAGGCGCTTTCCACTGCTAATTGGTACCTGGTACAGGAATCAAGGCTTCACTTTGTTTGTTCTCAGTGGTTTACAGAGATTTTTCTTCTGTAAAGTCACTGCTCTTTTCACTAAAATTCCGGTGTTTGTGCAAGTTGGGAAGTTAAACTTAGCAACAGAGTCTCTGCTGTATTTAAATATCATTTTTGTCTGACACTGGCCTCTTGTCCTTAGAGGAAATATGCGAGTTTCTCCTTTCTGCTCAGAAGTACACCTTAGTAGTTGACGAACGTAAACTACCCGAAGGGCCAGCCTTCTCTGGATCCTACTTGAGACCTTGCTTCCCACTGAGAAGTGTGTGCATTTGTGTATCTGGTGACCGAGCTGGCTGGGAGAGTGGGGAGAAGAAAGACTGAGGGGCAGGTGGGGAGTAAGAAGGGTCAGAAAGCTATTTTGGTTCAGCAGTATCAATAATGTTTTTGTTTTAAATCGTTGGCTTCTTCAATGTTGCTTCCTTTGTCACTTCTGTAAATATGATAGCCCATTTATTCTTCTAATAGAAAATTTTTCATAATTATTTCCTCACATGAGATGTTTATGGCTTTGTGTATATGTGTGTATATAAAGAGGAGGCGCATGGTCTATGAAAGCAGATTTTAAAAGCCTTTCTACAGATGAAATGTAAGGTTCAATTGCATTTTTTCTTTTGGAGATGGGTCTTACTCTGTCACTCAGGCAAAAGTGCAGCAGCACGAACGTGGCTCACTGCAGCCTCAAACAGTTCTTCCACCACAGCCTCCAGGTAGTTGGGACCACAGACATGTGCCATCACACCCAGCTAATTAAAACAAATTTTTTTTTTTTTTTTATAGAGACGGGGTCTTTCTACATTGCTCAGGCTAGTCTTGAACTTCTAGGCTCAAATTTCTTGATTTTTTCCAAAAGTATTTTTTGCTTGACATTGTCATTTGAAGAAAGATAGTTTTAAAAAAATTTGAAGAAAGAGACTATTTTTATCCCTATAAGCTTGAACTAGGGCTTTCATATTGAGTAAAAGACAGTATACGGTGTCATTGAGGATGGGTCATATTATGGCTCTGTTGTCAAACACTCTAGATCTGGACACTACTGATGGATTTTGTGCCTCTGCTATAAAAACCAGCACCTGGGGCTGGACGCAGTGGCTCACGCCTGTAATCCCAGCACTTTGGGAGGCTGAGGCAGGCGGATCACGAGGTCAGCAGATCAAGACCATCCTGGCTAACATGGTGAAACCCCATCTCTACTAAAAATACAAAAAGAAATTAGCCGGGTGTGGTGGCAGGCACCTGTAGCCCCAGCTACTCAGGAGGCTGAGGCAGGAGAATGGCGTGAACCCGGGAGGCGGAGGTTGCAGTGAGCCGAGATGGCGCCACTGCACTCCAGCCTGGGTGACAGAGCGAGACTCCATCTCAAAACCAACCAACCAACCAACCAGCCAGCACGTAGGCCCCGGATGAGTGTTTAGGTAGCTTAACACTCTTAGGTTACACTATTCTGATGGGAAAGACCACCAGAGGTGCCCTTGGATACCTGGTAATAAGGGCTATAGAAGAAATTATGGAAATTCTACAACCCTGTCAGTGACCCATGCAGCTCTAGCCAGACCCTGCCATATGCTCATGGGTTCAGAGCCCCATATGTGTCATCTCAGCTCATTGGTTTTCTCTGTTCCTGCATAACTTCACTTGCTAGGAGCCTTTCCTTACTTTGGCCTCCATGCCACCCTGAGACATGCCCTTGTCCTTTGTGGCTCATGACCTCAGTGCAGGTTTCCAAATTCATACCCTCAGAGCAGTGCAGGTTTCAATCAGAGCTTGAATGATTGGTCCAGTTCATCTTTTTCACATTTGGTCATGTCCTAGATCACTGGCCAGTCTATAGTTTGGCTGTTCTTTGGTTGGGTGTCTCACCATGGTCCAGTTAGCTGTGATCTGAAGTGGGCGTAGGGTGGGGAGGTTGTGTTCAAGTAACAGGAGCTGAGAGCATGGCAATTTTCCTTAGAACAATAGTGAGTGAGTGGTCAGGTACTGACTGATATCTCCAGGTAAGCAGGGTTTCAATTTTGGTTGCTCTTCATGAGGAAAGCCAGAAGTCCAGAGCTGTTTTGCTAGAGTGATAGAACTGAGATAGTGTTTTGAGCAGTGCCCAGTGGGACCATCTTTGCTGAGAAGAACGAATAAAGAATTTTGGCAATTAACTACATAACTGAGTCCCAGACTCTGCTATCATCTGGGGTGGAAGATAAAAACACACAGTCCAAATAAAAAACCTGATTTTTTATTTTAGCCTGAATCACCCAGATCACAGCAGGATTTTGCTTGAACAACCCAGACAGATTGCATCCATTTTCTGCTTTACTTTGCTTGTGGAAGCCAGGCTGTTAGTGGTTTCTTCTGGAATGGGAGAATGTATCAAAAAAAGATTGGAACCTGAAAAATTTCTAGAATTTCATTGTTCTGTGCTTCTTAATAAACAATGTGACACTATCAAGGAACGTATGTTGACCCTCTTTTTTTAAAAAAATAAAGATGTAGTGACAACATGATTTTGATGAAATGTAAGGCTTTATTTTTCGTTTGAAAAATGTGTGTGAGGGAATCAGGTGTAATGGCGTGATACTTCTCTTTGAATTATACTTACGAGATTAAATTTGTCCTGTGTTTCCATTACACTGTATTATACTGCTTCATTTAAATTGTTGTTTTCTTCTTTTTTAATTGTTCAACCTAATTGTCCAATAGTGATGAATGCAATTTAATTAGACACTTTTCCTTAAAGGATATATATATATTTTCCCTATAAGAAAGCATAGAATAGTTTAAAAAAATGTATTGGTCCAAGCACACATTTTTATTTTTAGTGATTTTGTTAGAACGATAAACTTCAAAATGATTCATAACAACCTTTCTGGATTGATTTGATGGAACTGTTTTTACCCATTCACTGATAAACCTGTCAACAGTTTCCTCTCATGACACATACAAAGCACGTGTGTTCCCATAGTGCGTCCTTGTGTGTAATTCCTTGTGCTGGTTCAGATTCTGAAATGGAGCGTTAAAAGCATGGGGGCTTGAGTTGGTCCATGTGAGTTTGAACCCTGGCCCCAGCTGGTATAGGTACTTAATCTCAGTATCCCGTGGTTTCCTCAACTGCAAAACGGGTTTTTAGTAGTACCTACCTCACTGGGTTGCTACAAAGATGCTTAAACTAGTATCTGACATCTAGTACAGCCAGCCCTCCATATCTGTGGGTTCCACATCTGAGGATTCAATCAACCTCTGGTTGGATAAAAAATATCAAGGAAAATAGCTGCATACTAGGGGGGAAAAAAAAAGAAAAGAATATCCAGGAAAAAAAATTGTGCCTGTACTGAACATGACTTTGCCCTTTTCATTCCCTACACAATATAGTATAACACATATTTACTTCACATTTACATTGTTTCAGGTATTATAAGTAATCTATGGATTATTTAAAGTATACAGGAGGATGTGCATAGGATATATGTAAATACTATGTGATTTTATATCAGGGACTCGTCCTGGAACCAATACCCCAACCCTAATACCAAGGGATGACTATATATGCTCAGAAGACATTTGCTGTTATTTTTATTCTCTTGCACTCAAGAAAGCACATATTGGAATGCAAATGAATAGCAATAATAGTTTTTTAAAGGATAATTAATCTAATTTATAATTTACATACAATTTACATTGTACATTTGTATTTTCTAATGAAAAGGAAATAATCTATAACCTTCAGTTCAGAATTCATTAGCTGTCCTATTTTGAGAACTGTTGCTCTATGTAATTTTCACCTCTGTATTGATGTGTAAAACTGGTTTTAACAGGTAGCTAAATGCTGCTTGAAAAGCATACTTCACCTATTCTGGCAAATAAAATAATTGAAAGATTTAATTAATTTAGAAAAAAATATTTCACTTTCAAAACACTTAAACTGTCCAGAGCATGTTATTCAATAATCTACCTTTCACCAGAAATCATAATAAAAACAATAAAAATGCTTATAGAACCCCCATAATGCGTTAGTATACATGATTATTCCTTGTGTAAGTGAATCTTGTTGAGATTTTATGTTCAGTCACTTGAAATTAAATACTTTACATATTAACTAAAATGTGTCCTGCTCTATGTATTCTGGAGAAGTTCCTCTCAGACAAATTTACATATTTAAATTATTTTATGGGCTAACTGACAAGTACAGAGAAGATTGAAGACAGTTAAGATCATTTATTTCAAAATGTTTTAAAGTATTGATTATTTATTTTGGTTTTCTTTCTTTCCCATGCCAGTTTTGAGATGCACCTCTTACTTGGCAGGTGTTCCTCTGTACTGGGTACTGGGACAGAGAGAAATACAGTAGCAAGAGAGAGATCCTGCCTCCGCCCCATTCTACCATTCTCACTGCCAGAAAGCCAGCCTTTTTCAAGGCTTGTAGAGAAGAAAAAGTGAAAATATTTTTAAAAACTCATTTAAAGTACCTAGTGCATAAACTACACTAGACATGATGAGATATTAAAATGTCAATATTTAAAAAAATTTTTAATATGATTTTACAGCCCCTTTGCTACTTTAAAATGTTTGTCTTAGTGTTAAACAAACAATCAATAACCTCATAAACTTAAAAATTGCTGCAGGAAATACCGGACAGTTTATGGAAGGATCATATGACAGAAGGAAGGGCTGAAGAGTGTGAGAAGCTAGACCTCTGCAGGTTACCGAAGTCAAGAACCTCATTAATCAGTAACAAGAAGTGCAGAGCGGGCTTTTGAGTCCGTGCCTGAGTAAGAAAGTCCCAAAAAACACTCACAGAAGATATTTCCTTGCCCCTGCTTTTAGTTTAGCTGTAGCTAACTTTGGATTAACAAAATTTATGTGCTGAATGATGTTTTATTTTTTTTTCCAACTCCACATGCCTGTCTAGACTTCAAGCTTTATTATGAATAAAGAGAAAATCGGCTGGATCGTATAAAAAATATTTCAGGCAGATTAACACATGATTTACCTCTTCTTGAACATCCATCTTAATGGAGGTGCTAAGAAAGTTAGATTCGGGCCTGGCTTGGCAAAAGCAAGGCCACCCCCTCCTCTATTTTTTCAATGAGATTTTCCAATCCTAGTCAAATGGTGGTGCTAGTTCTTTATTTTTGAGTTACTGCATTTCCTAATTTCATGGTCATAACAGCCTCCTGTCTACCGACTCAGAACGGATTTTACCAAAACTGAAAATGCAGGCTCCATGCTCAGAAGCTCTTTAACAGGCTCGAAAGGTCCATGCTCCTTTCTCCTGCCCATTCTATAGCATAAGAAGACAGTCTCTGAGTGATAATCTTCTCTTCAAGTAGGTACTCCTATTTCTTCTCAATTTGTTTTTTCCTTTTTGATATAATGTGCTACTGTTTACAAGCATATTGTAACTTCAGAGCTTACCTCTCCTCTTTAAAAAATGTTCATTTTTTTGTCTTTCTGCTCCAAAGATATTTTGCAAAGTTACTGGCAAGTATTCCTGGGATGATAAAATGTGAAATCTAAACTTGGTACAGTGGAAAATTCACTTCTAGAATAATATTTAGCTGAGGCAGAGGGCAATCCGACTACCCTTTTCTTAGTACAGCACACACAGGCTGCCTGTCTGTTCCAGATAACATAAATTTATTGGATCTAGCACTAGCTAGGAGACACTGTATTGTTGAACTGTGTTAGAATTTTATAAGTTCTTAATTGGGCAAATCTCAGAGTAGCATGAACACACTACCTGTTTTCTTAATCTTTGGAGCCCTAACTTACGTGGGTTTGAACTAAGCGATGTGAATAAGCCATTATTTGTTTCCTAAAGGCAGTCAAGTTTTCTGAAAAGCTACACATTTAGCAGCACAAGAACGAGCCCCTCTGTCTTGAAATTGGCCTCTGATTTTAAGCAAGCTCTTTTGAGTCCTAGTGTCCCATTTTCTCAGTTCCTTTTTGCCTCACGATGGCACATACGTAATGACTCCACCACATATAGCAGTGGGCTACTCGGGTAATGATGTGGCAGTCACAAGACAGGGCAGAATACTTTCATTTTGGTTAGAGGAATGCCACATGTCTTAGGAAATGCTCGTTGAACTGTAAGTTTCATACTTTGTCAAGAAGATAACCAGTATTCTCTCAAACAAGTCCGTAGGAGCCAACGTGATTAAAAGATTTTAAAGCAATTTACTCGATAGAAAGGTTGGGCTTAATCAGGACTTGTGATCATGGCAATGGTTCCTGCTTAAGGGTGCCAGATTTTTAATGCTTTTATGTGCCAGATCTAATAGGCTTACAGAGCAACTCCATGTATATGACGTTGCTGGGAAACTCATCTGGTTTTGAATGTGGTATATACATATTTTAATGTTGAGAGTAAACTTAGGAAGACCAGGTAGAAGTATTTGAACTGAATTCTGAAATGTACAGAGAACTTAAATTGGATGAGAATGTTTGAGAACCATGGATGGTTCAGGGTCCATTTGTATACCATAAAATCCCTTCCTATTTCTCAAAAGCAAATGTTTTCTTTGATTTCGTTAATATCCTGTGATGACTGCCCACTAGGCCTTGGAATGCATGCAGATAGTGCTGTAGCAGTTGGATAAAATACTCTAGAATGTCAGATTTTCAAGGAAATTAGAAATAAAAACAATGTAGGTAAAAGATACGGCTTGTAGGAAAAAAGCAAAATTTTCCTTAAGAATACAAGGGTCGTATTTACAAGTAGAAGATTTTTCTTGGACACTTGGAGATACTTGTTTCGTTTTATTGCTCGTGACAGTCAAGGAAAGGAATAAAGCTCTTGCGTCTTAAACTTGTAGCAAGAACAAAGTCCAACTATCTTTCGTTTCTGATAACTCCGTGTCTTTTTGTTGAATATTGGGTTTAGAGCTAGCTACCATCTACCCTCTCTTCAAACACTCACTCTAAACCTCCACACAGTATAAGTATTTACATCAGGCATCTGCTAAACATTTTCACATGGTTATCTGCAGGTCTTCTCTGAGTCTACCTGCATTCATTTATCCTAGTTGGTCAGAACAATCCCTTGGGCTGAGGGCCTGGTGGTTGAGTTTAGTTTGCTTTAAATAGGGAACAGCTGTGCTCCATAACTGCAGATTGGCTATTTGGAAAAAAGGGCAAGGAAGAGAGTGACCCAGCTCTGGGTAGACCATCCACACTGTAAAAAAAACTCACAGCATAGTCTTCATCTATGGCAGTGGAGATATGGTCCTGTCCATCCACCTCTATCAGGAGAGGGTCTCCCTTGTTAATCTCTGAGAAAGAGGCGCCATCTGCGAAACCTCCTGCGTATTGTCTAATGAAGTGCTACTTTCAAAGGCATGCACTGTGCAGGTAAGAGTGATGATGGTGTGCCTGTCTTCTGGGCAACATCTCATTAGACTTCCTCTGAATCATTCCCACTGGACACAACAGCAAAAACGTACATATCATTGAGTTTTATGGTTCTATCTAAGGCGTATAACATTTTTCTCTCTGAAAGTCTGTGATTCTTTCAGATAATGAAGGGGCTTACCCTATCCATCTGCCCCTAAGAATATTCTGCTGGAAAGCTGATACCTCTGCTCAGGTTTTCTGCAGCAGATCACCCTTCAGTAAGAATTCTGATATTAAGTAGTTTAATTCAGATCCATGGAAAATGACTGAGTACAAGCCATGGCTCCCACCACTCTCTAGCTGTGCAATTAGAGGCAGATTATTTCACCTCCTGCCTTGAATTTCTCATCTGCAAAGTGGGAGTACTAAGAGTAGCTACCAGATATAACTATATGGAATAAATGACATTAAGCCACTCATTAAACTCCTTGCAGTCTCCAAGCATTAGAAACTCAGTATGAGGAAGTTACTTCTATTCTTTTTTTTTTATTTTTAAGAGTAACTGGCATTTATTGTGTACTTATCTCAATCTTTTAACATTTTAAATTAGTTTTAATTATTTTTATGGCGGCTTTATTGAAATATAATTCACATACCATAAAATTCACCCCTTTAATATGTATAATTCAGTGTTTTTAGTGTACTCACAGAGTTGGGCAACCATCACCACTATTTAATTCCAGAACATTTTCATCACCTATCTATCAACAGTCACTCCCTATTTCTCCTGTCTTCCTGTACTTGACAATCACCAGTCTACTTTCTGTCTTTATGGATTTGCCTATTTGAAACATTTCATGTAAGTGGAATCATTTATGTCTGTGTCTGATTTATTTTACTTAGCATGTTTTCAAGGTTCATCCATGTTGTAGCATGTATTGGTACTTATAATACTCCATTCTACGGATATGCCATGTTTTGTATTCTAAGCCTAGCACAGTGCCTGGTACTCAATACATGTTGGTTGAATCAGTGAAATAATTCAAGGTCAGCACCAAAGCTGCTAGGAATTTATGAACATCTGATCATAACTGGAAACTTGATCTAAAAAACAAAGGGCAGTCAATCCAATCAACTGAGCATACCATCTGTTGAAATGGTGCTGCTTCTGTAATGAGTATAAAGTGTTGGAAGAGAAAGTCCAGGAAGCTCCATCATTCTTCCTTCCATCATTCCTCTCCTTTGTGACTATCTTTGTGATGAGAAGGGTAATAAAAAAATCTTGCTGAGATGAGCGTGTCAAAAACGTGTTACAAATGCTTCACATTCCCCTTCACATCAACAGAAGCATGTTGCTTCATTGTTGGGCAATCTCTTAGTCCATGCACACATAGAGCTGTATGCTGATTTTTTTTTTTTGAGATGGAGTCTCGCTCTTTCACCCAGGCTGGAGTGCAGTGGTGCGTTCTCAGCTCACTGCAACCTCTGCCTCCCAGGTTCAAGCAATTCTCCTGCCTCAGCCTCCAGAGTAGCTGGGATTACAGGCGTGTGCCTCCATGGCCAGCTAATTTTCATATTTTTAGTAGAGACGGGGTTTTACCATGTTGGCCAGGCTGGTCTCAAACTCCTGACCTCAAGTGATCCACTCGCCTTGGCCTCCCAAAATGCTGGGATTACAGACGTCAGCCAGCATGCCCGGTTGTATGCTGATGTTCTAATACTATGTGGTACCAAAGACCTGAGATAGTCTCTCCCACTCTGGCCCCATAACATATGTCCATGAGGTGGTAATAATGACAACTATAGTAGCACCTAAGGTTGGGGGAGCTCTTACTTTGTGCGATGCTTTTTATAGTGTTATCATGTGCGATTCTCACAGCAACCTCAGGTGGTGAACAATGTTATGATTCCCGTTGTACAAATGGGGAAACCAAGGCTTTGCAAAACTAGGTAACATGCCCAATGTTACACAGCTTCAAAAGCGACAGCCCTAGGACTTGAAGATAAACTCATCTAATTCCAAAGCTCATGCTTTTAGCCATTACTTGAGACGGTATTAACTTTTAAAGTTTGTAATCAATATGAATTTGGCCTTGGGAAAGCAAGTTAAGCATCTGGGGCTGATGGGAGATAACATTACACCCTGTTTTAGCCTCAGTATCTTCATCTGTAAAATGGGAATAATTACATCTGAGTCACAGAAGTTTTGTGGCTCTTCATGAGGATTAAATAAAGTAATGCATGTAAGAGAGTTTTGTACAAAGTTCACTTTTATAAAATGCAAGTTGTGGCTGGGATTGGTGGTTCATGCCTATAATCCCAGCACTTTGGGGGGCTGAGGTAGGTGGATCACCTGAGGTCAAGAGTTCATGACCAGCCTGGTCAACACGGTGAAACCCGTCTCTACTGAAAATACAGAAATTAGTCGGGCGTGGTGGCATGGGCCTGTAATCTCAGCTACTCGGGAGGCTGAGACAGGAGAATCGTTTGAACCCGCGAAGTGGAGGTTGCAGTGAGCGGAGATAGTGCCATTGCACTCCTACCTGGGCAACAAGAGTGAAACTGCATCTAAAAAAAGAAAAAAAAAAAAGTAAGTTGTTATATGCAATGCATAAATTATTACTTAGTTCCATGTAAAATCTTCCCACCAAGTGAATGAGGGTTCACCTGGCTGTAGTGCTATGAGATAGATATGAGGGGCAGATTGGTTTATGCTTCTCAAAAACAGAAAGTGTGCCAGGGTGGAAGTGTGGGTGGGGAGTCTCCACCTCCCTGGCATGTGGCAAAGCTGGAATGTGAGTACGGCAGCAGGATGGATGGGGTTTTGGGGGGACGGTGGTAATCCTCTTCTGGGGGCACCCTTCCAGTATTCTGGGATGCTCTCTGATTTCTTTCGAGAAGACAAGTGGCTAGGAGCTTCCCTAGCCTTTCTGTTGTAAAACCCATCAAGATCCTTGTTGAATGCATACCTGGAGCTTGGTTTCCCTAAGCACAGACTTTAATAACTTCATCTGGCTTTAGTCTCCTATTTAAAACTGCCACCCACTCTCATTTTTTTGGGTTTTCCTGCTAAGAATGGATATAACATGGGCAGTCTTCCAGTTCTCCTTTCTTGCTGCCTTGAAGACAACACACAGGCCCATCACAAGGAGGAAGAGGCAGGCCCCAACAAGTTGACAATCCTAGAGAGCTTAGTGTGAGTAGACTTGCTGAGGTTCCTGACTTTTGCTAGAATAGAAGAGTGCCACTGGCTTTTTGACATTTCTTTTCCCAACTGTTTCCTTGTCAAAATGACCAGCAGCTCAGCTCCCCTAAACATACCTCCTCCCCTAGACTGGTTCAGAGGAAGCCATCGAGGTCCTTTTGCAAATGGATGATCTGCATTTTTGAGATCCTTCTTTCCTCTGCTGTTCATAGAAATGGTCTCATTGGAATAATTCCTTTTGGAATGTTACTAAGGACACCAAGAAATCAACAAGAAAATTTGAGTGTATCTGACAGAAGAAATTTGGCTTTTGTACTCTAATAATTATTTATTAGAAGCAATAACTGGTCAGAATTTATTTGCTTAAAACCATGTAAAGAAAGGTGCTTAATAAAGATAACCACATCACATATAGTAATCTGTTTTATTATCTTTCACCTTAAAACTATGTGACAAATAAAGACACAAATTGCTCTTTCTTTCTAATAAGCAATTTTGGAAATTCCTTACTGGGAAATTCCAAATTTTAGAAAATCTACAAAATTTAAGATCTTGGAAATCCTACCTGCATCAAGTTTTCTGAAAGAATATTTAAGGATTAAGGTTACTTAGAATCTGATATATGAATAATTTAATTTAATTCATGTTGTTAAAATTCTTTTTCTAATTTTATTTAAGAAATGAGTAATACTGACAAGGGCCTTGCTGTGGTTTATTATGGCTTGTTCTAGAGTCTCTATTCCCAGCTAGATTAAAAGTGCCTCAGGGCTGGTCATGGTGGCTCATGTCTATAATCCCAACATTTTGGGAGGCTGAGGCCAGTGAATCACTTGAGGCCAGGAGTTTGAGACCAGCCTGGCCAACATAGTGAAACCCTGTCTCTACTAAAAATACAAAAAATTAGCCGGACGTGGTGGTGCATGCCTGTAATCCCAGCTACTTGGGAGGCTGAGGCAGGAGATTCGCTTGAACCTGGGAGGCAGAGGTTGCAGTGAGCTAACACCACAGCACTCCAGCCTGGGTGACACAGAGAGACTCCATCTCAAATAAATAAATAAATAAATAGATAAATAAATAGTGCCTCGGGTGCATAGATGGGGTTGTTCAGGTTTGTACCCTGTGCCTTGGGAAGTGCCTGGTACACACTGGTGTTTGGCACATAATTGTAGAGTGAGATTGAGCCTGACATGTTCCTTGATCCCTAGACAATCTCTATCAGGTATAATCAGTAAGGCACATAATATGATATGTGACTATTACAGAGTAGCACACTATAATATGTGCCTAAAGCCATAACATCAACTAATACAATTCAGCTGAGTAGAATGTGAAGCGTGCTTGCAGAGTGATGAGCACCATGGTGAGGAAGCATAAAGAGAAGGTATTTCTGGGTTGGTGCAGGACAGTTAGGGATAGCTTTGGGTAGGAAGCAACTCTTGACCATGACCTTAAAGGACAGGTAATGTTTACATGGGAAAATACAAGGAAAAGGAGGTGCGTAGTGAAAGGCATGGGGGAGAAGGTTTTGGGAAACCATCAGTCTGACAGAAACATAGTTAAGAAAAGTGCAGGGTGGAGGTAGAAGGTAATTTAGAAGTGGAGAGTCAGATGTCCTACTAAGAGCTTGGACTTTATCTTGTAGGCATTAAAGATGTTGGTGTAGGATTGGAATGAAATAAAGACTTAACCTTAGAAAAATACTGTGTGGATTGAAGTTTTCAGATGAAGAGTGGGTACATCAATTTGGAGGTGATGGAAATAGTTCAACAGAGGTGTCACACCATTTAAAAAAATCTTTTAGGACTTGTTTTTTGAAATCATGATTGTTTATGGTTGTAAAGATTTTGTTTCAGAAATGACTGGTGGAGAAAGAAGTGTATTGAGAGTCAAAAGATGGGACTGTGCCACTGATGTTCGCAGTGAGAAGCTGCAAGCTTGGTGCCCCATCTTCCTAACTGTAAAATGGGCAGAACAACTACCAGACAGCCATCAAAACATTACACGAGTGATACAATGAAGCCAAGTGATATAACTTTGAAAGGCAGCATGCCTTGTATGTGTAAAATGCTATTTACTTGGAATATTTTTATAGTAAAATTATTTTCTTTGGACAAGATATAGATGCAGAAGAAAATGATCATATTTCTACGAGATTAGGATTCAGACCATTAGAATTTTTTATATTTATTAAATAGGTACTTTATGTTGGGTACTGAATAAGTCTTTTATTTTTAACACCTCATTTCCCTCACAAAATGGATGGAATCTTTGGACTAGGGGAAATGTATGGTCCCTGCAGCTATAGTATTTTATGATTCTATAGCTTTTGCCTTTAGCAACCTTCTCTTAGAATAGTGATTTAAGGGCTGGGTGTGGTGGCTCACACCTGTAATCCCAGCACTTTGGGAGGCCGAGGCAGGCAGATCACCTGAGGTCAGGCGTTCAAGATCAGCCTGGCCAACACGGTGAAACCCTGTCTCTACTAAAAATAAAAAATTAGCCAGGTGTGGTGGTGTGCGCCTGTAGTCCCAGCTACTAGGGAGGCTGAGGCAAGAGAACCACTTGAACCCGGGAGGTGGAGGTTGCAGTGAGCCGAGATTGTGCCACTACACTCCAGCCTGGGTGACAGAACATTTAATGCCAGTGGCTCACACTTGTAATCCTAGTACTTTGGGAGGCCAAGGTGGGTGAATTAATTTTGCTGAGGAGTTTGAGAGCAGTCTGGGCAACATGACGAAACCCCATCTCTATAAAAAATACAAAAATTAGCCAGGTGTGGTGGTGCATGCCTGTAGTCCCAGCTACTTGAGAGGCTGAGGTGAGAGGATGACTTGAGCCCAGGAGATCCAGGCTGCAGTGAGCTGACATAGTGCCACTGCACACTGCATTCCAGCCTGGGCAACAGAGCAAGACCTTGCCTAAAAAAAAAAAAAAAGGGACTTAAGATACTGACAGTATAAACACAATGAAACCCATGGGCATCTGTGCTAGGAATAAAAGACAGACATGTTTTCATGCAACTGATTTAGGATTCTGGTTGGAAAGGAAAACTGTGATCTCCTGCAGTTGCTAAAATGCTTTACAGTTACGGGAATGGAAAAGCTAAATTCTGTGATTTGTGGGTAGAGGGAAGGAGGATGAGTGTCCTTTCTGATTTCCTCCTTTTCCTTCTCTTCTGAGGGGAAATAAAAGGCTAGAGCAACAATTTAAAAAGAAAAGGCAAGGAGCTACTGGGGGTAGAGTTGGGAGGGAAAAAGGCCAAACCCACTAAACAATTTCACTTTAGTTACAGTAAATCTCAAATGACGATGCTACACTCCTGAGAATGTTCCATGGTGGAAATGCCTGGGCTTTGAATTTTGAGAAGGGAAGTACCAGGAGAAGGTGACATGATAACATTCAACAGGAAGAACACTGCTCTTGTCCGTTTGATGGTCCTATTCCTCCAGATCACTCAGTCTTCACAAATCCAGCACATAGCTCTTTCACATGTCATTTGTGAAGGGAAAGACTCATAGGAAAATGTTTTCTAGGAAAGGGAAAAAAGCAGAAAGCAAAGGTCTCCTGCTTACTGCAGCATTCGTGTTGCATAAGCAGTATTAATGTAGTGGAGTATTAATCACTTAGAACAGTTCACGTATTATTCCTATCCGGGCTCTGCAGGGTCCCTTCTTCACTTCTTTCTTGACATTTGGATTCTGTCCATTTTACTCCTCCCTCTGCACTTGGAATAGAAGTGAAATTTGTTGTGCCAATTCTCTGCTTGTTAGAAGCCATGGTAATGTTTAGTAGGGGAAAAGATTTGTACTGCTACATAGAAGGAGGTTTTGGGATTATTTAAGACTTTATTTTGTTGATGGGATTCCTAGAATCTACTATCACTGGGTACACTAGACTAGTTTGTAGATTTACAAAAGTGTGGATAACATGGGTTGCACTTGATTTCTTTATCCAGCTCTTTGGTTCTAAATTTATTGCCAATTTTATTTATCAAACCTATTCTCAGCGGAGTAGTATTTTCTGTGGTCACAAGGAAACATCTGTGAGCTTAAACCTTAGAGGCAGATAGCCAGTTAGAACATTTGGCATATGAAACTTAGATAGCAGAAGAGAAAAATTAACCAAGGCAACCCTCAAAAATATTGAGAAGGCAACTAAGAAAAATTTCTTATCACTGACAGACTGCAGTATTGAGTTCGTGTTAATGAAGAAATGTCAGAATACATAATGAATCAATAAAGAGTGTCATATTATGGCAAGTTTCAATGTTGGTGTCAATCTCGACTGCCAGGATTTATGGTAGATTATATAATGGAATCCTGAGTTCTGAGAGATCAAAGGAAAATGCTGGCTCTTTCTTCATCCATTCTCTTAGGTCAAGCCTATGCAGCAAGGAGCCAAGTTGAGAATTGAGCAATTATCTGAAGTGGGCAGTGGAGACGGCCAAACCAGATAATATATAACCAGAAAGTCACCGTGGAGGGAAAATGTGGACTGAAAATAGGCTAAGGGGTGGAGGTAGAATGTCAAGCCATTTGGTCAGTGTCCACAGTCCAAATTTACTGAATAACAGCCAATTCCTTACTTCATGTGGTTATTTAGAGCGAGACTAAAGGACTAGAGTGAAAAAAAAGAGTTCATTCCTAAGGTTGTTGCATGTTTGCGCAAAATTTCTTCAAATCTCTGTTATTATCTGTTACATGTCTAATTCTGAGTACTTCCAGAGATTGCATTTCATTACTTTAGATTAGTGGGTTGAAGTGGTGGAGGAAGCCCATATAATCTGACTTACATGGAGAAAACAAGTCTTTTTTTTATAGTTTAGTTGAGTGTTATATTTAATTAGCCTTTTTTCCCCTCCATAACGCATGCTTATGAATTTTCCACTTAAAATTCTGAGGCTCTGACCTTTATCATTTCCTCATGGAGCAATTTCTGTACCTCCTTAACTTTAGTAGAACACAGCAATGAAATATACAAGTCCCCTAGAATAGGATTTGTGTGAATTTTGGTTTTCTAAAAACACAACTACCAAAGTTTCAGGACCAGTGTGGTACTTTTTCTTCTATTTGATATGGAAACCATAAACTACTTACTTTGAGCAGATGTTTCCCAGTCCTAAAATACAGCTATCAGTCCACTGGCCCCTGTAAATCTGTCGGAGTGCACCTGCTAATTCTGAAGCCTCCCTAATACAATGTTAAACTTTCCTTTTTTTTTGAGAAAAAAAATTGTAAATTAGGTTCACTGTTGCTTGGAGTTAGGAAAAAATAAAAACACAGGCATACTAATATTTCAGATGGAAAAACAAAGTTAAGAATTTAACAAGTTTTTTTTCCCCCACTCTATCATGTCTTGCACATTTAAAGCTGTTATACAACATTTTAAAAACAAACCAAAAAAAACTCAGGGCCTTTTTCCAATAGCTTAGGCTGATGACCCACAGTAAAAAAGTGCCCCATGGGATATTCTTAAAGCACCCCAAGGGAGTCTATTGAAATCACTTATAATAAAGTAAAAATTCAGAAGAATTTTACATATAATTAAAAATTAAGAACATTGTTTTATAAGCAATAGGGAAAAGCTGTATTAAGTTGCATTGCTCAATTTCTCACTTGCTCTGTGCAGTGACTATATTTTCAACCATGTAACAATGTCTGAATCTTCGTGGTAAAATCATACCTACCACAGCCACAACAGGTTTTGTTCTGCTGCTGCACATGCGATTTGAGATACTGTGGGTTGGGAGTTTTGTTTTTTTTTTTTTAATTTCTAATGGCAAAATGGATCTATAGAAATGGAAGTCATCTGTAATCCCAGCACTTTGAGAGGCTGAGGTGGGTGGATCACTGGAGGTCAGGAGTTCGAGACCAGCCCAGCCAACATGGTGAAACCCATCTCTACTAAAAAGATAAAAAATTAGCTGGCGGGCATGGTGGTGTGCGCCTGTAGTCCCAGCTACTTGGGAGGCTGGGGCAGAAGAATTGCTTGAACCCAGGAGGCGGAGGTTGCAGTGAGCCGAGACCACACCATTGCACTCCAGTCTGGGTGGCAAGAGCGAAACTACGTCTCAAAAACAAAAAAAAAAAAAGAAGAAATGGAAGTCATCCCGTAGGTCTGAGTTGGTGTAGTGGATTATGGCCTGTATGTGAATGAAGAAATGCTTGCCAATGGCATCAGTGGTAATTAGCTTAAGCCCTACTCAGCTTTGTAAAATAATGTAATCAAGGAATTTGGTCTGAACAGGTAAGCCAAACATTGATTCTTCAGTGCCTATTGATAAGTGAGACTACTTTTCTTTTTAACAGCCTTATTTCACTTAAGTGGAGAATCAAACTAGCTTTAATTAAGGAAATCTGGAGAAATCACCCACATCTCCCTTTCCTTCTCTGTTAAAAAAACAAAAGGAAGAAGAAAACTAGGAAGAAGTAAGCACAAAGATCTCTTCACATTCTCCGGGACTGCAGTACCAAATATCAGCACAGCACTTCTTGAAAAAGGATGTAAATTTTAATCTGAACTTTGAACCATCACTGAGGTATGTGTGAACATACTAGTTTCCTCTTTCTCTCTCCTGACTTTGTCCATGAATTCATAAGATCTAATTTGGTCATCAGTTTGGTGAACGATTTTTCATTTAATTTCTTTCATTATCAAGTGTGTATTGTCAGCCGCTTAGCAGTACACCTACTATCTGATGGGCACTCTACATGTGTTGCTTAGGTTGAAATTAAGGATACAATCTATGCACTACCACCATTTAAAAAAATCCCCAAGTCTATACTGTGTGGGTGAGGTTTCTTTGCCTAGTATCAGAGAGGTTAACCAATTTATTTACATACTCAATAGTCCACTCTAAGTACGGAAAACCCAAGCGGTTTTTTTTTTTTTTTTCTTAAGAGCTTTTATTTCATTCTTTTTTCCCTCAGCGCTTTACCACAGTTTCCAGCAAGTGAAAACCTTTCTTGATTTGAATTTCACAACCTCCTTCTCCTCTTGCCAGTTGTGTGGTGCTAATAGGAAGCAAAATGTGAGTGTGCATTTAATTTAACCCTAAAATAGGAGAACATCTTCAGAATATAGACTTTACATATTCAGTGACCTACCTAAAAATAGAGACATAATTCTAACCTTCTCAATCATTAAGAAACTTTTCTATTGAATTTAATTATTCAAAACAACAGGTAGCAGTTTCACAAGGGGAAAGACAAGGCATGCCACTTGTATTTGTGGTCACCAAGTAATTACATTATTTTTTATTTAAAATTAAGATAACTTACTGTCAAGTCCATTTCTCATTTCCTCCATAGAACATTTTAAAACTAGTTCACAAACCTCTTGAAAAGTCACGCCTCTATTCCAATGAAAGTGCAAATTGTCACCATTGCCTAGAAGCCAACTTGAGAGGCTGTGTATCTATGTAGCATTTTGCAAATCCAGTAGCAGGCACGTGATATAAAAGATTAAATGCACCCCTGATTTGTGAATACTATCCTAGCCTTCAAAATGTTCAAAAGCACAGGAAGTCTGGACTTTTAAAAATATAACCTGCCCAAATTGCAAGGGAGGGGTTGGGTGTAAGACCTAGGTCTGTCTGCCAATCAGCCTGAGATGCCAGTGGACTAAACCTGACTTCACTAAAAACCAGACTGGCAAATATTACTCAGCGTGGTAATTTCCTAATTGTAGAACTGGCCTGTTTGGTGAAGTATTTCAGGAAAATTTTTAGCTGGACCTTTTCTACCCTACTGCGTAGGAAATGAAGGTTTCTAGGCAAAGACTTTACTTAGTGACTAACCAAAAATGGTAAATAAAGTCACCAGTTCCAGGCTTAGCTACTGTACTCAAAAGTGCTGCAGGACTGGTCAGGCCAGTCTTCTGAGGCTGGAGGTGCATGTGGAACCCCCAGAGTCTTGTCTGCAAGGGCACGGCTGACTGCAGGCTGTTTAGAAGCACCCCGCCCCATGAAACTCCTCTGGCTTAGGAATTTTAAACAGTTCTAGTTCTAATCTCTCTGCTCAGAGTCTGAGCAGCTGTGCATGAGCTCTCCTGTGAATCACAGAAATGTTAATGGGTGAGCTGCTGTAGCTTCTTACTTCCAAGTGGAAGATGCGTGTAGCTCTTTGCCAGCTTGATGCAGTGAGTTTGATTCGTCTTTTGGGCAGCAGGGAGAGATAATGAAGGAGGGGGAAAAAAGGTTTTAATATATAAATGAGTCTTCCATCTAGCTGAGGCTGAACAAAGTAGGAGAACCAGTGCAAGTCACTGGCGGTATGGATCTCATACCGTTTGCAGCATACACCTCCCTTTCTCTCTTTTTGTTTCTACGCATGTCAGTTCCTGAGTAGTCTTGCATTGCTTTCCCCACTTTGAAGTCTTAGATCCCAAACTGGTGATTCCAGAAAGGTCTAAGGTGCTGTTGCTGAGATTTTGAAAGAGACCTGAAACAAACTGTTGAGATTCTAGATGCTATTGTGCATCTGCCTGAGTAACTGTGTCACTTAGGTTGGGTCACCAGAATAATTCTCCTCCATTTTTGCTGCCTTTCCAATTTATAAACAACACAGAACATCAGTGGTTCTCCCATAATCAAATATATTTGGCTCTATTAATATTAAAATTTGGTCTTGAGTAGAAAGATTTTAAGGGCGAAAAAATAAAAGATGTAAAATGTATGTTGATAGGTTAGTGTAGAAGCCAGACATGGGGTTGCCCCCACTCCCACTCTTTCATATTTTTTTTACGATCCAACACTCAAGTTACAAAAGTTGATTCTGTTTTTTTTTGTTTTGTTTTGTTTTTTTTTTAAGAGTGAGTCTCACTCTATCACCACCCAGGCTGGAGTGCAGTGGTGCGATCTCGGCTCACTGCAACCTCCGCCTCCCGGGTTCAAGCAATTTCTCCTGCCTTAGCCTCCTGAGTAGCTGGGATTACAGGTGCCCGCCACCACACGCAGCTAATTTTTGTATTTTTAGTAGAGATAGAGACAGGGTTTCACTATGTTTCACCATGTTGACCAGGCTGGTCTTGAACTCCTGACCTCAGGTGATCCACCCGCCTTGGCCTCCCAAAGTGTTGGGATTACAGGCGTGAGCCAATGCCCCCGGCCACAAAAGTCAATTCTTAACTTAAAACATAAAAGTTCCATTTCTTTTATGGTCTACTTAGTCATGTCTGGAGTCAGCGAGCTCAGTCAAGTAGTTTGTAGAATGACAGTTGTGATACCTATTCATTTACCCACCAGATTATTTTCTGCTTTCCATGGCACTTTATAGAAA
Organism: Hylobates moloch; assembly: GCF_009828535.3. NCBI lineage: Eukaryota > Metazoa > Chordata > Mammalia > Primates > Hylobatidae > Hylobates > Hylobates moloch. Next base: position 1,948,349 of record NW_026652303.1, on the reverse strand, counting down.
ACAGTTTGTTCGGTCATTACAACAGCTCTAGGAGTGGGTTTCATTAAACCCACTTTCTAGGAAAGCGAACTAAGGCTTAGAAAAATCCAGTAATTTGCTAAAGACTACCCAGCTGGTAATGATATGACAGGACTTGAACTTAGGACAATAACTCAAGATCTGGGTCCCTGTAAATATGGGTTTCCAGGTTATGTATGCAGGCAGAGGGCTTAGATCCTGAAGGAAATATAGAAGCAGTATAAAAATGAAGGATCTCTTCCCATAGGGAGCTTGTCATCCATTCAATGAGGAACTCAGACTTCCGCTGTGAAATGATATTTGTATTCCCATTGTGTGTGAGATATGGGAACTCTGATCATCATAAGAGCACATTTTTCCTGCCTATAAATGATACTTAATAGAGCTGACAGATTATATATATATCTGGAACACTTTTACTTAGCAGAAAGACAACAGGCTAAGATTAGCTGACTAGTAATTTTATTTATCAAGCTCAATTCCCATGCTGACTTCTCCTCCTCTAGTGAAAATGTGTCATCAGATTTGGTCCCAAACTGGAGAGGTGAAAGGATCCTTTGACCAGTATAATAGCCATGCCATCAGTTTTGCTTTTGTAATTAAGTTTTATATGGATTACTGATCTATATCATTATTTTGGGGGTTTCTAAACACATATGAACTAAAGACGGAAAAGATGATGGAAAAGATGGAAAGAAGATGACTCAGATGTACAAAGGCTTGCAGAGAGAAGGATAAGCCAAAAAACTGGTAAATCACACGTGAATAATCAAGAACTGACTACAATATAATAATATGTGTTCATTTCCACTAATGAATAAGCTGCCATTATGTCTCTTCATTCTCTATTTGGGACAAATTACTTCTCTGCTGTATTTCCATTCTTACAGGTACCTATCTGCTGTGATTTTTCCCATTTTGGACTTTATCTTGTTGCTTTAATCTTGTCTCTAAGTAAATTGCAACCCAGTAAATATATTCCAGTATTGTTTATTGTAATTCCTGCCTTTATGTCAGGTGTCAAGAGGAAGGGACTGGTTTTATTAATCTATCAGTCTGGGTGTGTGCTAAGAGGAGCCTTAGTACATGCTTTGATTATGGTAGATTGAGTCTAAAAGATTCAGCTGGTTTATTCCATTTATTTTGGTCTGTCTACATCACAAGGTCACACAGTTGATTATACTAGTTTTCTATGTGTCATATTGTTGGCCTGACACATAATATCAAATAAGAGGTACCAGAATTTTCTGTACAGTCTGAAGCTGTGTGTGTACAACAACCGGTGAAAAATCTTAGTTATTTGGACTTTTGGGTTCCATGATGCCAGAGAAAGCCAGACACCAGCAGCTGGAATCAGCTAAGACCTAAGACCCTGCATGCACATATACATGTTTACATTTTCTTCCTATTGCAACATTCAGCCATTGCTTTGGCACCTACTTCAATAATATATTACTGCTCATCGAAGTGGAAATAATGCTTTGTTACTAGTTGAGTATTGAAAAGCTCTTCATAGTTTTGTGATTTTGACTCAGCTCCAACATGCAGCACCCGTTTCTTCAACTGACTTTGGCAACAGGAGAGATTGACTAGTGTGCTTGAAAGTGATCCACTGCTGTTTCTGTCTATCTTTCTTCAATCCTACTGGGCCATGGGAAGAAGAGGTAGTGGGCATCCTTGTTTGCCTCAACCAGGAAGCACAAGGCCCTCCCAGGGCGGGGCAGGAGGGAGGTGGGAGGGAAGAAGCATGCGCCACAGCCACAGGGCCATTGTTTACCTTTTTAGCCGGTCAGGTCCTCTCAGCGTAGGTTTCCTGGGATAAGACCAAAGCTTATTGGTTTTTCTTGCTGTGCCACGAGAGCACACCAGGTCATCCTTGCAGCCTTGCTTGCCTTCCCACAGCCTGCCCTTGCCTAGGGTTTCAGCTGATATCCTTTCTACTCAGGAGGAGAAACCACAGAAAACGTGGAGGAAGTGTTTCCAATGTTAAGACTTTAGACCAAACTATAGAAATCTGTTCTACCTGGAAACCTGAAGAAATAAATCATGACTGCTATTCAGTAGATGTAAAATAAAAAAACAGCTTTACTGGTTTGGAATCATAGGAAGGCTTTCTGTATAGCCTCTCTGAGAGCTGCCTACCGGAAGGATTTGTCCTCAAAACATGAGGATTTGTGGTGTTCCAGGGTTTATATGATACTGGCAGGATAGTTTGCTAATCTAGAGGGCTGTGCTTCGACCTTTATCCAAGGGATGTAAGCCGTGTGTTTAGGTTACTGGGCGTCTAGCACAAAGCTCTAATGTTGAAGGAGCATTGGAGGCGGGCTATGCCTCTGAGCATGTAGAATTGACTAGAAATGCCAATGTTCATTTCAGAATGAAATCATTATCTTTCTTATGCTTCCATTTAAAAATGATTATTGCATTTTTGCATATTGTTGGATGCATATTAATTTTAGCAAGTTTAGAAAAGAGATAAGCATAAAGACATACATAAAAATCACTTATTCTCATCAGCTGTAATCACTAACAATATTTTAGTACATTTTCTTTTCATCTTTTTCTTAGCAATATATATGTGTGTAGGTATACATATTTAAGTGTGTATATATGTAAATTAAAAATATAAAATATTCCCACAATATAATTAATAAAAATCCAAGATACAACACAATTTCCACTTGTAATATATAGTGTATATATGTATATATACACATTATATGTATATATAAAATAGATGCATAAAATAGATACACACGCAGGTACGTATTTTGCAAATTGAAATGATGTTGTATCTTGTAGATTTTATTTAACATTAGAATTTATTTACACTACTTAGGTGTTTTAACAAGGATTGTGGTCCACATCTATTTATTTCCTTAAGAGTAATTTCAAAAAGTGGAAATAGAATGTCAATGGGCAAAGTTCTTTATAAAGCCCTTAAGGAGTATTGCCAGATATATATATATTTTTTACTTCCTTTTAAAACATGATTACATTGTAGAAGTTCTCTTTAAAAATTCCAAGCAAAAATTTTTCGAAATCCCATCTAGAAATCAAATCATGATTTGATTTGGCTATGCCTCTTGTAGTCCTTGTCTACGAACTTATTCTATTTATTTTATTTTATTTTATTTTAATTTTTTAAGACGGAGTCTCGCTCTTTCGCCTAGGCTGGACTGCAGTGGCGCTATCTGGGCTCACTGCAAGCTCTACCTCCCGGGTTCAGGCCATTCTCCTGCCTCAGCCTCCTGAATAGCTAGCTGGGACTACAGGCACCTGCCACTGCGCCCAGCTAATTTTTTGTACTTTTAGTAGAGACGGGGTTTCACCGTGTTAGCCAGGATGGTCTCGATCTCCTGACCTCGTGATCCGCCCGTCTAGGCCTCCCAAAGTGCTGGGATTACAGGCGTAAGCCACTGCGCCCGGCCTTCTGTTATTAAATATAATAGGTAATTTCCACTAATTTAACAGATAGAATTTTATTTTTTACATTTTCTCTTGTTATCGTGCCATGCATATTTCTATTATGTTACAGAGATCTTGGGGGTCTTTTTTCCTCCCTTTTTCCTTTCTCTTTTCTTGTTCTGTACCCCTTCACAGAAACCAATCAATACAGGTTGATGTGTATCCTCTACTCTTTTCTCCATGCTCACACAACCCAATATTTACACATGCACTGATTTTTCAGGGCAATGGTCCCTGTTTATCATAAATTGTGGGATAAGGTTATATACATAATATATGTGTGTGTGTATTACTCTGAATCTTGGTTTTCTCACTTTGCAATATAAAAGACTCTGATAAATCTTATAGCTCTATCTCATTCTTTTCAGTAGTTGCATGCAGTATGAATTTACTATAACTTATTCAAGTAATCTGCTTTCAGCTGATACTCTGTTGTGAAAAGTTTTCAACATATAAAAAAGTGCTGTCATTACAAATATTCTTAGATACATATTCTTAGTAATTGGGGGTTTTATTTTTATGGTGTAAGTCCCAGGAGTAGAATTGCTGGTTTAAAATGTATGTGTATCTTTACATTTTTATCAGTTTTTTCATATTATTTTCTAAAAATATTATAGCAAATCACAGTCCCACTAGTGATGTTTGAGAGTATCATTTTCCTCACTAGTACTCCTATTTCCCTGCTTTCTAATCTTTGCTGATCTAATGAGTAAGCATTGTTAATTTTCTTTTCATTTTCTTGACTTCTAATGAGCTTAAGCATCTTTTCACATTATTGTTGTTCCTTTGGATTTTCTTATCTGTCAATTACCAATGGATATCCTTGACCTATTTCTCCCTTATATGGTTGCTTTTCTCTTATTAAAAATTTGTAAAAGTTCTTTGACTATTATAGATTTTAAAAACTGGCAGATAAAGTTGTATGTATTTATTGTGTATAATATGATATTTTGAGATATACATATATCTCGATATATCAATATGGAGATATATATATATACACACGTTGTGGAATGGCTAAATATAGCTAATTAACATGTGCGTTACCTCATGAAGTTATCATTTTTGTGGTGAGAACACTTAAAACCTCTCAGCATTTTTCGAGAATATAATATATTGTTATTAACTATAGTCACCATGTTGTACAATGGATCTCTTGCACTTACTTTTCTGATTTAACTGAAGTTTTGCATCCTTTGACCAATGTCTTTCCAACCCGCACCTCCCACCCCTCTGCCCCCCATGCCCCAGCCCCGGTAACCACCATTCTACTCTCTATGTCTATGATGTCAACCTTTTTAGATTCTACATGTAAGTGAGATCGTTTGGTATTTGTCTTTCCGTGCCTGGCTTATTTCGCTTAATATAATGTGCTCCAGGTTCATCCATGTGTTGCAAATGACAATATTTTTCTCTTTTTTTAAGGCTGAATGGTATTCCACTGTGAACATATACCATATTTTCTTTATCCATTCATCTGTTGATAGATACTTAGATTGATTCTACATCTTGGCTATTATGAATAATGCTGTAATAAACGTGGGAGTGCAGATATGGCTTTGACATACTGAATACATACCCTTTGGGCATATACGCAGTAGTGGGACTGCTGAGTCATTCAGTAATTGTATGATTACTGTTTCCATAGCGGCTGTACTAACATACCTTCCCACCAACAGTGTGCAAGGATTCTCTTTACTCCCCATCCTTGCCAACACTTTTAATCTTTTGTCCTTTTCATAATAGCCATTCTAACAGGTGTGAGATGATATCTCATTGTGGTTTTAATTTCCATTTTCTGATGATTATAGTGATTCTGAGCATTTTTTCTATTTTTTTTTTTTTTTTTTTTTTGGTCAGTGAATTGCTAAACCTTACCCCATCAATAATTTCTCCTTTGATTTTACTTTTGTAATTTTCTGCTACAAAATTAAAAAAATAATTATATGAAATAAAATTTTTCTTCCTATACATATTCTGAATTTCCTATCTTACTTCAAAGAGTCTTCCCACCTCCTATTTTCTGAAATTTTCATCTAAAAATTTCTATGTTTTATTTTATTATTTTTAATATTTAGTATTTTTTACATCTGGAATTTTTTTATATAAAAGTGGAAGGCTCAACTGCATCTTTTTTTTATATAAAGAACGAATTGTTTAAACATCACATGTTAAATAATCTTTTCTCCAATAAATTAAATTATATTAGCATCAATTTTAAAAATTCTTTTCTCTAAACCACTAATCTATTTATTTGTTGCCAGGCCTGAGACGTATTGCTTTGATTATAACAGCTGTATAGTCTATTTTAACATTTGGCAAGTTTGATGCTCCCTACTCATTAATATTAATATTATTTATAATATTGGCCTGGTTTTCCTTTTTTTTTTTCAGTCCAAATAGGATTTAGTCAGAAGAAAGATAAGTGGATTACATTTTTAAAATACTGATCAAAATAAAGATGCTCTAACCGTATAAATGGCAGATGAAATAGACTTTAAAGTAAAAAATGTTTATCACACAACATATCAGAAAAATATAACAAACATGAACCAACAAACATCAGCAACATAGCTCCAAAATATTAGCTCGAACCATATGAAATTGCCAATAGTTGACCACTTTTCGACCTATAAAAGCAACAATGTATATAAAGAAAAGGTCAATAAAATTATGGTAAATTGAATTTTTTTTATTATTACACTTTAAGTTCTGTGATACATGTACAGAACGTGCAGGTTTGTTACATAGGTATACACATGCCATGGTGGTTTGCTGCACCCATCAATCTGTCATCTACATTAAGTATTTCTCCTAATGCTATCCCTCCCCTAGCCCCCTACCCCCTGACAGGCCCCAGTGTGTGATGTTCCCCTCCCTGTGTCCTTAGATTCTCATTGTTCAATTCCCATTTATGAGTGTGGTGCTTTGTTTGATGTTCCTGTGTTAGTTTGCTGAGAATGACGGTTTCCAGCTTCATCCATGTCCCTGCAAAGGACATTAACTCATCCTTTTTAATGGCTGCATAGTATTCCATGGTGTATATGTGCCACATTTTCTTTATCCAGTCTATCATTGATGGGCATTTGGGTTGGTTCCAAGTCTTTGTTATTGTGAATAGTGCTGCAATAAACATATGTGTGCATGTGTCTTTATAGTAGAATGAATTATAATCCTTTGGGTATATACCCAGTAATGGGATTGCTGGGTCAAATGGTATTTCTAGTTCTAGATCCTTGAGGAATCGCCACACTGTCTTCCACAATGGTTGAACTAATTTACACTCCCACCAACAGTGTAAAAGCATTCTTATTTCTCCACATCCTCCCCAGCATCTGTTGTTTCCTGACTTTTTTTTTTTTTTTGAGACGGAGTCTCGCTCTGTCGCCCAGGCTGGAGTGCAGTGGTGCAATCTCGGCTCACTGCAAGCTCCACCTCCCGGGTTCATGCCATTGTCCTGCCTCAGCCTCCCAAGTAGCTGGGACTACAGGCGCCCACCATCATGCCCGGCTAATTTTTTGTATTTTTAGTAGAGACGGGGTTTCACTGTGTTAGCCAGGATGGTCTCGATCTTCCGACCTCATGATCCACCCGCCTCAGCCTCCCAAAGTGTTAGGATTACAGGCGTGAGCCACCGCACCTGGCCTGTTTCCTTTTTAATGATTGGCATTCCAACTGGTGTGAGATGGTATCTCATTGTGGTTTTGATTTGCATTTCTCTAATGACCAGTGATGATGAGCTTTTTTTCATATGTTTGTTGGCCGCATAAATGTCTTCCTTTGAGAAGTGTCTGTTCATATCCTTCACCCACTTTTTGATGGGGTTGTTTGTTTGTTTTCTTGTATATTTGTTGAAGTTCCTTGTAGATATTAGCCCTTTGTCAGATGGAGAGATTACAAAATTTTTCTCCCATTCTCTAGGTTGCCTGTTGATGCTGATGATAGTTTCTTTTGCTGTGCAGAAGCTGTTTAGTTTCATTAGATCCCATTCATCAATTTTGCCTTTTGTTGCCATTGCTTTTGGTGTTTTAGTCATGAAGTCTTTGTCCATGCCTGTGTCCTAAATGGTATTGCATTGGTTTTCTTCTAGGGTTTTCATGGTTTTGGGTCTTACATTTAAGTTTTTAATCTTGAGTTAATTTTTGTATAAGGTGTAAGGAAGGGATCCAGTTTCAGTTTTCTGCATATGGCTAGCCAGTTTTCCCAACATCATTTGTTAAATAGGGAATCCTTTCCCCATTGCTTGTTTTTTTCAGGTTTGCCAAAGATCAGATGGTTGTAGACGTGTGGCATTATTTCTGAGGCTGCTGTTCTGTTCCATTGGTTTATATATCTGTTTTGGTACCAGTACCATGCTGTTTTGGTTACCGTAGCCTTGTAGTATAGTTTGAAGTTAGGTAGCATGATCCCTCCAGCTTTCTTTTAGCATAGGATTTTCTTGGCTATACGGGCTCTTTTTTGGTTCCATATGAAATTTAAAGTAGTTTTTTCTAATTCTGTGAAGAAAGTCAGTGGTAGCCTGATGGGGATAGCATTGAATCTATTAATTGCTTTTGGCAGTATGGCCATTTTCATGATATTGATTCTTCCTATCCAAGAGCATGGAATGTTTTTCCATTTCTTTGTGTCCTCTCTTATTTCCTTGAGTAGTGATTTGTAGTTCTCCTTGATGAGGTCCTTCACTTCCCTTGTAAGTTGTCTTCCTACATATTTTATTCTCTTTGTAGCAATTGTGAATGGAAGTGCACTCATGATTTGGCTCTCTGTTTGTCTGTTACTACTGTATAGGAATGCTTGTGATTTTTGCACATTGATTTTGTATCCTGAGACTTTGCTGACATTGCTTTTCAGCTTAAGGAGATTTTGGGTTGAGATGATGGGGTTTTCTAAATATACAATCATGTCATCTGCAAACAGAGACAATTTAACTTCCTCTCTTCCTATTTGAATACCCTTAATTTCTTTCTCTTGCCTGATTGCCCTGGCCAGAACTTCCAATACCATGTTGAATAGGAGTGGTGAGAGAGGATATCCTTGTCTGGTGCTGGTTTTCAAAGGGAATGCTTCCAGCTTTTGCCCATTCAGTATGATATTGGCTGTGGGCTTGTCATGAATATCTCTTATTATTTTGAGGTATGTCCCGTCAATACCTACTTTGTTGAGAGTTTTTAGCATGAAGGGGTGTTGAATTTTGTTGAAGGCCTTTTTTGCATCTTTTGAGATAATAATGTAGTTTTTGTCATTGGTTCTGTTTATGTGATGGATTACGTTTACTGATTTGTGTATGTTGAACCAGCCTTGCATCCCAGGGATGAAACTGACTTGAATGTGGTGGATAACTTTTTGATGTGCTGCTGGATTCAGTTTGCCAGTATTTTATTGAGGATTTTTGCATCAATGTTCGCCAGAGATATTGGCCTGAGATTTTCTTTTTTTGTTGTATCTCTGCCAAGTTTTGGTATCAGGATGATGTTGGCCTCATAAAATGAGTTAGGGAGGAGTCCTTCTTTTTCTGTTGTTTGGAATAATTTCAGAAGGAATGGTACCAGCTCCTCTTTGTACCTCTGGTAGAATTTGGCTGTGAATCCATCTGGTCCTGGGCTTTTTTTGGTTTTGGTTGGTAGGCTATTAATTCCTGCCTCAATTTCAGAACTTGTTATTGGTCTGTTCAGGGATTTGACTTCTTCCTGGTTTAGTCTTGGGAGGGTGTATGTGTCCAGGAATTTATCCATTTCTTCTGGATTTTCTAGTTTATTCACGCAGAGGTGTTTATAGTATTCTCTGATGGTAGTTTGTATTTCTGTGGGATTGCTGGTGATATCCCCTTTATCATATTGTATTGTATCTATTTGATTTTTCTCTCTTTTCTTCTTTATTAGTCTGGCTAGCAGTCTATCTATTTTGTTAATCTTTTCAAAAAACCAGCTTTTGTGTTCATTGATTTTTTTTGAAGTTTATTTTGTGTCTCTATCTCCTTCAGTTCTGCTCTGATCTTAGTTATTTCTTGTCTTCTGCTAGCTTTTCAACTGGTTTCCTCTTGCTTCTCTAGTTCTTCGAATTGTGATGTTAGGGTGTCAGTTTGAGATCTTTCCTGGTTTTTCTTGTGGGCATTTAGTGCTATAAATTTCCTTCTAAGCAATGCTTTAGCTGTGTCCCAGAGATTCTGGTATGTTATGTCTTTGTTCTCATTGGTTTCAAGGAACTTATTTATTTCTGCCTTAATTTTGTCATTTACCCAGTAGTCATTCAGGAGCAGGTTGTTCAGTTTCCATGTAGTTGAGCAGTTTGGAGTGAGTTTCTTAATCCTGAGTTCTAATTTGATTGCAGTGTGGTCTGAGAGACTGTTTGTTAGGATTTCCATTCTTTTGCATTTGCTGAGGAGTGTTTTACTTCTAATTATGTGGTCAATTTTAGAATAAGTGTGATGTGGTGCTAAGAAGAATGTATATTCTCTTGGTTTGGGGTGGAGAGTTCTGTAGATGTCTATTAAGTCTGCTTGGTCCAGAGGTGAGTTCAAGTCTTGAATATCCTTGTTAATTTTCTGTCTCATTGATCTGTCTAATATTGACAGTGGGGTGTTAAAGTCTCCAGGTATTATTGTGTGAGAGTCTCAGTCTCTTTGTAGGTCTCTAAGAACTTGCTTTAGGAATCTGGGTGCTGCTGTATTGGGTGCATATATATTTAGGATAGTTAGCTCTTCTTGTTGCATTGATCCCTTTACCAGTATGTAATGCCCTTCTTTGTCTTTTTTGATCTTTGTTGGTTTAAAGTCTGTTTTATCAGAGACTAGGATTGCAATCCCTGCTTTTTTTTGCTTTCCATTTGCTTGGTAAATCTTCCTCCCTTCCTTTATTTTGAGCCTATGTGTGTCTTTGCATGTGATATGGGTCTCCTGAATACAGCACACCAATGGGTCTTGACTCTTTATCCAGTTTGCCAGTCTGTGTCTTTTAACTGGGGCATTTAACCCATTTACATTTAAGATTAATATTTTTATGTGTGAATTTGATCCTGTCATTATGATGCTAGCTGGTTATTTTGCCCATTAGTTGATACAGTTTCTTCGTAGTGTTGATGGTCTTTACAATTTGGTATGTTTTTGCAGTGGCTGGTACCGGTTTTACCTTTCCATATTTAGTGCTTCTTTTAGGAGCTCTTGTAAGGCAGGCCTGGTGGTGACAAAATCTCTCAGCATTTGCTTGTCTGTAAAGGATCTTATTTCTCTTTCACTTATGAAGCTTAGTTTGGCTGGATATGAAATTCTAGGTTAAAAATTCTTTTCTTTAAGAATGTTGAATATTGGCCCCCACTCTCTTCTGGCTTGCAAGGTTTCTGCAGAGAGATCAGCTGTTAGTCTGATGGGCTTCCCTTTGTGGGTAACACGACCTTTCTCTCTGGCTGCACTTAACATTTTTTCCCTCATTTCAACCTTGGTGAATCTGACGATTTTGTGTCTTGGGGATGCTCTTCTTGGGAGTATCTTTGTGACGTTCTCTGTATTTCCTGAATTTGAATGTTGGCCTGTCTTGCTAGGTTGGGGAAGTTCTCATGGATAATATCCTGAAAAGTGTTTTCCAACTTGGTTCCATTCTCTCTGTCACTTTCAGGTACATCAATCAAATATAGGTTTGGTCTTTTCCATAGTCCCATATTTCTGGGAGGCTTTGTTCATTCCTTTTCACTCTTTCTTCTCTAATCTTGTCTTCATGCTTTATTTCTTTAAGTTGATCTTCAATCTCAGATATCCTTTCTTCCGCTTGATTGATTCAGCTATTGATACTTGTGTATGCTTCATAAAGTTCTCGTGCTGTGTTTCTCAGCTCCATCAGGTCATTTATGTTCTGCTCTAAACTGGTTATTGTAGTTAGCAATTCCTCTATCCTTTTTTCAAGCTTCTTAGCTTCCTTGCCTTGGGTTAGAACATGCTTCTTCACCTCAGAGGAGTTTGTTATTACCCACCTTCTGAAGCCTACTTCTGTCAATTCATCAAACTCATTCTCCATCCAATTTTGTTCCCTTGCTGGCAAGGAGTTATGATCCTTTGGAGGAGAAGAGGTGTTCTGGTTTTTGGAATTGTCAGCCTTTTTGTACTGGTTTATCCTCATCTTCATGGATTTATCTACCTTTGGTCTTTGATGTTGGTGACCTTCAGATGGGGTTTCTGTGTGGATGTCCTTTTTGTTGATGTTAATGCTATTCCTTTCTGTTTGTTAGTTTCCCTTCTAACAATCAGGCCCCTCTGCTGCAGGTCTGCGGGAGTTTGCTGGAGGTCTACTCCAAACCCTGTTTGTCTGGGTATCACTAATGGAGGCTGCAAAACAGCAAAGATTGCTGCCTGTTCCTTCCTCTGGAAGCTTTGTCCCAGAAGGGCACCTGCCAGATGCCAGCCAGAGCTCTCCTGTATGAGGTGTCTGTTGACCCCTGCTGCTGGGAGGTGTCTCCCAGTCAGGAGGCATGGGAGTCTGGGACCCACTTGAGCAGGTAGCCTGTCCCTTAGCAGAGCTCGAATGTTGTGCTGGGGGATCCGTTGCTCTCTTCAGAGCCGGCAGGCAGGAACATTTAAATCTGCTGAAGTTGTGCTCACAGCCGCCACTTCCCCCAGGTGCTCTGTGCCAGGGAGATGGGAGTTTTATCTATAAGCCCCTGACTGGGACTGCTGCCTTTCTTTCAGAGATGCCCTTCCCAGAGAGCAGGAATCTAGAGAGACAGTCTGGCTACAGCAGCTTTGCTGAGCTGTGATGGGCTTCACCCAGTTTGAACTTCCTGGTGGCTTTGTTTACACTGTGACAGGAAAACTGCCTACTCAAGCCTCAGTAATGATGGATGCCCCTCCCCCCACCAAGCTCGAGCATCCCAGGTCAAGTTCAGACTGCTGTGCTGGCAGCGAGAATTTCAAGCTCATGGATCTTAGCTTGCTGGGCTCTGTGCGGGTGGGATCCACTGAGCTAGAACATTGGCTCCCTGGCTTCAGCCCCCTTTCCTGGGGAGTGAATGGTTCTGTCTCGCTGGCATTCCAGGAGCCACTGGGGTATGAAAAACAAAAGCTCCTGTGGCTAGTTTGGTGTCTGACCAAATGGCTGCCCAGTTTTTGCTTGAAACCCAGGGCCTTGGAGGCATAGGCACCCAAGGGAATCTCCTGGTCTGCACCCAAGGGAATCTCCTGGTCTGTGGGTTGCAAAGACCATGGGAAAAGTGTAATATCTGGGCTGGAGTTCACCGTTCCTTAGGGCACAGTCCCTCACGGCTTCCCTTGGCTAGGGGAGGGAGTTCCCTGACCCCTTGGGCTTCCCAGGTGAAGCGATGCCCCACCGTGCTTTGGCTCGCCCTCTGTGGGCTGCACCCACTGTCTAACCAGTCCCAATGAGATGAGCTGGGTACTTCAGTTGGAAATACAGAAATCACCTGTCTTCTGCGTTAATCTCACTGGGAGCTGCAGCCTGGAGCTGTTCCTATTTGGCCATCTTGCCTCTTGGTCTGGTTTTCAACCTTCAGTCTTCCATATTTATTTTAAATGAATTTCCTGCAGCTTTATTAAAAAAGAATATAAATAAGTAAGAGCAAAGCATAGTTGGTTTATGGTTGTAATGAACTTATATGTGTGTCCTAATGATTTGACAGCTTTGTGATAGTATCTTGTAATCCAAGTACATGATATATTTCTACATTATTTAGATCTTGTGTTAGGTTTTTCCATAAGATTAATTTCCTTCATATTGGCTTTCTTGCTATGTTTCTTTTTAGTGTAAAGCTAATCCAGCAAAAGGAATAAAACTGGAAGGAAAAAATGTCTTAAACCATTAATATTGGCTGCCCCGGTGGTAGGGTTATGAATGAAACATTTTTGCTTCTTCCCCCTTTTTATATTTTCCAGATTTTCCATATTAATCAAGTATGATTTTTATAATAATAATGAAATTTAAGAATTAGATAATTGATTGAATTGGATAATTGAATTAATAAAATTTAAGAATGAGAATAGGAATAATTGTGCTTTGAGAAGTCATATACACAAGAGTGTTAGATAGAAGTCAATACTAAATTTATATGCTATACTAAGTTAGTAATTCTCAAGGAGCAAAGGTGCTGGGGAGTGTGGAGGAGCTCTTTGTTGGTGTTGCACATACAATTTAAGACAACATTTTCCTTATTCCTCACCATTTTAACCACATCGCCTAGCCAGCCTCTAGTAGCACTCAATAGACATCTGATGAATGAATGAGTAAATGAACGAAAACATTGTGACAAAATGGTATAACATTTTGTATTTGAAAAATATATGAAGGTCTATTCTTTTCAAAATATAAAATGGGAAAATAAAATTCAATAAAAATATCTTGGTTGGTGAGAATACACAAAAGATATACCTTCTTGTCTATGAATTAGTAATAAGAAATTGTCTTGAGGCAGTCAACTACAACTGGAAGGTTCTCTCTGGAGAAGGAGCATAAGTGAAAAACAGTGCACTAAATTATAACCAAGAGTCGCAACTTCCCATTTTAATGCTTCAGCGCAGGCACAGAGACTAACATTTACTAAGCAAACAAGAAGTCTTGGCAAGTTAATTAAATAATGAATTACTTTTGGTGACCAAGGAGTTGGGCTTCTCATTTTGAAACCATGCATGAGATTTTTCCCTTTCTACCTATTACTAAAATATTGTATTAGTGTGAAAAATTATACCAGGACTGGGAGAAAAAGAAATCACATCTGTCCTTGACAATGGGCTGAATGTAGAGGTGAAGGAGTGGTTTTACTGTCTAAATGACTGAAAAATAGGTTATGGTGCCCCAGCAAATCCTTGTTGTTTGCTGACAATTAGTGATGTCTGTTTAAATCATGCAGTTTTATTAGGCCTTAAAAATATCTTTTAGTTAGTTTCAATTTCAGCAAGGGAAAAGGAGAGCAGGGTAGAGTGGAACGCTGCTCAGAGTCCGGTTGGAAGCCTTCAACTTTGTTCTCCCCGTTTTCAGATGAGTGCCTACTTGTAGCTCTACCTTTTCTCTTTCTCCTTTTACCGTAACACTCCCTTCTTCTCTCTTACCTTAGCTGTTCTTTTCTTCTTCCGCATCTTAGGGAGTGGGAGAAATACCCTAAATCAGTTGGAGGTGAGGAAAGAAGAAAAGCACCCCAATCTTGGTAGTTCCTCATTCTTCCCTTTGTCATGTCCCTTTCATCAGGATCTGCCTTCATCTGCGATCTATATACAATCCAATTTATAGTATCCATTCAACCAAAAAATATTGAGCTCTTACTATGTCAAAGTAGTGTTGTGGATGCTCGGCTCCATCAGTAAACAACCTAGACCAACATCTTGCCATTGTTTACATCTCCTGGTGTAGAGTTTACACCTTGTGGTCTAGAATTTACATCTTGTGGTGGAGGCAGGCTGATGATTAACAATAAACTTAAGTAGGTCTAGATGTCAAAAGGTGGTAAATGCTACAGGAAAGAGCAAAGGTCAAGCCAGGTAAGGCAGATTGGCTGTGTGGGTGTGGAGGAAGGGTGCAAGAGTACTGCCAAGATAAGCCTTCCTGAGAACATTTGAGCCAGGACACGAAGGACACGAGGAAGTGAGACAGTCGCTATCCAGGGAAGGAATTTCCAGGCAGAAGAAAGAGCCAGTGCTAAGCCTTAAGGTGGGAGCATTTCTGCAAGACTGGAGAATCACTGGAGTCCACTGTGCTTGGAGCCCAGCAAGGGAGAAAAGATTGGAGGACTCAGGAGGTGCTAGGGCAGGTGAACTGCTTTTTGACTGGGGAGTTCAAAGGGTAATGCTTTGGATAAATGTAACTGAAAACTTTCTCAGAAGTGTTTTCATACTATCTCTACAGTTCATTTTCATGTGAAAACTTAATTGGCAAGCAGATTAATATGGTGATCTTCCCTTAGATCACTAGGAAAATTTTGTTTTATGAATTTTTCTTCCCTTTTCATTCACCAGCAGAGAAAAGAGTTGTAAAGGAGCCACAGAAAATTAGAGTAGGTTTCTCCTTACTACTGAGCTACTGAGATAGGAAGATGCTCACGTTAGCAACTGAGTATATTTATGTATTTCCCTTTAATGTTTGAAGGGGCAGGAATATTTGACTTAGGATACTAGTCTGTTTAGTAACATGATTCAACTAGCTACATGACTAAACTAGCAGCTTTCAGAGAGAAAGCAAGGTCAAAACTTAGTGGTTGATAACAATAAAGAAAGGACAGAGTGTTATGAAATGTTATGATCTGGGTAATTCATTGGCTCACTTTTTTTTTTATCAGCCTAAGGTTACAAGATGATAAATTAAGTTGCTAAATATTCTATATCTACCATTTATTTTTCCCTTATCATGTGTCTGGCAATATGCTGAGTGTTCTACCTCTAGCATTTTATTCAAACTGTGCTATCTGCCTGCTGAAACAAGTATCATTAACTTCATTTCCTAAGGTAAGAAAATTGAGGCCCAGAGAGGTTAAATAAGTTTAGGATCATATGCATAGCCAGTAAGTACTATACTTTAATACCCCCTCTTTTGCCTTCATGCTTTGCTCTCACTCTGTGTTTAAATGAGCAAAGAGACTTATCTTTAAATAGATATATAGAAAGAAGTATTTTCTAAATGAATTCCACAAGATGCTCCATTGCAAAAGTTCAAATAAGTTTAGAAAAATACTGCAAACTTTGTGCTTCTTAAGAGATTTACAGTGCAGATTAGCACATTAAAGCCTTTGAGAAGTTTGTATTAGAAAAACCTTTATTAACTTATTTACCCCAATTTTTTCCAAGCTTTTTGATCATGAAACTCTTTAAAAACAACAAGTATAATTGCTTTTATAGTATTCTTTGGGATACACTTGGAGAAGTGTTATATGAAAAGATATGATTGGATAAATTTAAATATAGGAAGAATTCTTTAATAATTTTTTGGAATAAAACACCAATTTTGTTTTTAGGTTGTCTAACATACATTTGAGCCAAGACATGAAGGATGTGAGGACATAATTTACTTTTGTCCTTGTAAGGACATAATGCACTTTTAGTGGTTTGCATTGTTTATTTTCTTTTGAATTTCATGTTACTTTATAAAGGTAATTATGTAATTAATCAAACCATTTGTAAAGTGTCAGACACTGTGGTAGGTGCTGGTAATATAAAGAGAATATGTAAACATCAACGCAACATATCTCCTAGTCTGGGCTTACAGTACAGTGAGAGACACAAACAAATAACTTATAGGATTGAAATAAGTCTTACATTTGCCACATCGATAAAGTACTATGGAAACAAAGGCACAAGAACTTAACTCTGTCTAACGAAGTCTTTCAGGAGGAGGTGATATTGGAGCTGAATTTTAAAGGATTCATAGATGTTTATCTGAAGGACTAATGCAACATGTTGGAGGTGAGTCTTCAGGAAAGAGGCAACGAGAACCATTTGGGTAACAAGATAGGACTTGGCAGGTTTGGGGAGTTGTAAGTGGTTCATTACGGCTAGAATCCAGGGCTGTCTGGAAAGATTGGGAGTACACAGATCACTCAAGGGTTTGGTATGACCTGTCAGGCTACTAAGACAGAAATAACAAAAATCAGATGTGGGTTTAGAAAGAGCATTTTGGCTGTAATACAGAACATGATGGATAATTGATGGAGCGAGATTCCTGGGGAGATAGAAGAGGATAGGGCCATGTAAGTACATCTGCTGGTATTTTAAAATTAGAAAAAGAAATTTTTGGTAGCAAAATCAGAACAGACCCACCAACTCTTTGCAAATCATGGGACTAGAATGTTTGGAAAGGAAGATGCTAAAGATTTTCATTCATTTGTTTATCATCTATGCTGAGTGTCCTCTTGGGCCTAGGCAGCATGCCCAAAGCTGGGAGAATAAGATACTGTATGAGATGCTAGAAAGATTCCCACCTCTCCTTTCCAGAAATTCAGTATATCAGACTAATTGGTTTTCAGTTGTGACCACGGGCTTTTGGCATAGCTGTTCAACAACATTTCATTCTTTTTCAAAAGCAATTCATTCATCCACCAAATATTTGTTAAACAAATGTACATTGCATTGTAGTGGGTCCTCAGGGAGCTGGATGTACGTGCCAAATATGTTTCATTTTATTTGAAGCAAGTCCACAGACAAGTAAACTAGTCAAGTGATACCAGGCAAAGTGTGATTTGTTTTCCAACAGATGGTGACAGATTAATTTCCTAAGAGATTGAGCTGCCCCAGAGGTACTGGGAAAGTCTTGTTAGGGAGGTAGATTATAGTCAGGACCTTGGAAAATTGTTGGGAATAATTGAGGTCAGGAAGGGTATACCTAGGTGAATGGGGACAGCCCCTGAGCGAGGGATCAGTCCTTTTGGAGTGAGCACGGAATATTCAGGTGCCTGTGAGGAGTAAAGGCTTGTGCTTCAGCACTGATTGTGGTGGAACATACCTGCCTGCTCAGAAGCTTTGGTTTCTCGCTGTAGGTGAGAGACAGCCATTAGAGTTCCTTGAACAGGGAAGAAACATGGTGAAAGCAAGGATTTCATTGAGAAGTCCCTCATGGAAGAAGAAGATTACACAGGAAAGAGCCTGGCTTAGGGAGGGAGCAGTGACAATCAGGGAAAAAGGCAGATAGGGGCAAAGATAGTGGAAGAAGAGGAAAAACTGCCCAAAGCTTTGTCCTTGTGTGGGAAAGCTGGTGCTGTTGGCATGAAAGAGGAAGCAAGAACATGTGCACCGACACGGCTGAGAGTCTCCAAAACCACTGTCTTTCCTTAAAACAGTAATGATCACAAGTAGCTTACGGCTTTGCATATAGCCACTGGGGCAAAATCCTATTAAAAGCTAATTCGTTATCTGAGCCAGTGCATCATAATGTGATGTAACGGAGTGTTGGGAGGCAGACGATCAGAACTTTTAAGCTAACTAAATTTCATAACATTTATTAGCAGCCTGTCTCTATTTCCAGAAAACGCCTATAAATGTGGCTGTAATGTAGGCTACAGGTCATCACACTGAAGTAGAAACAATGTAGAATACCTGAAAGGTTAGAGAAGTTCAGGGTCTTGGCTTATAAAGAACTTCATTATTCATTTGAAAGATACTGTTTTGTATCCCCCAATTTTGGTTTTCAATGTACATAAAAGCAACATATCATAGTTTTGGATCTATGGATTTGGAAGGGGATAATGGTGTGGTGGGCATTGAGCATATGGAATTATTTAATTAGAGAGATGCCCTTTAGATTACTAGAAAATATAACCAGAATCTCCTGTTTAGACTTCTAAAATCTACTTCTTTGAAAATACCACTAAAATGACCACAAAGACCTGTCCTCACAAGTGGGAGCTATTAATCAATAGTGTGTACACATGGACATAGAGAGCAGAATAATAAACACTGGAGACTCCGAAGGGTGGGAGGGGAAGAGGGAGGTGAGGGATGAGAAATTACTTGATGGGTACAATGTACACTATTCCGGTGATTAATTTCTCTCTGCTTCCTCTTCGGAAACTGAGAGGAAATTTAGTTTCCTCAGTCACCACTCCTCCAAACTCCTGTGTGGGTGATACAAGCCTTGCTGTCATCTTGAGGCAGAAGGGGTTAGGGGATTTCCCCAATGAACTTGATAGCCTTCATTTCATTTCTGTCTTCTCAGGGAGACATTTACCCCTCTTTACTAAATGGTAGAAGCTTTGTAAACTAGGAGGGTATCTATGGATCTGATTGCTCCTTCACCACTCTGCTATATATCCATGTAACAAAACAGTGCTTGTGGCCGGGTACAGTGGCTCACACCTGTAATCCCAGCACTTTGGGAGGCCGAGGTGGTCGGATCACCTGAGGTCAGGAGTTCAAGACCAGTCTGGCCAATATGGTGAAACCCTGTCTCTACTAAAAATACAAAAATTAGCTGGGTGTGGTGGTGCATTCCTGTAATCCTTAGCTACTCGGGAGGCTGAGGCAGGAGAATTGCTTGAACCCAGGAGGCGGAGGTTGCAGTGAGCTGAGATCGTGCCACTGCACTCCAGCCTGGACGACAGAGCAAGACTCCATCTTGGGAAAACAAACAAACAAACAAACAAAAAACTGAAAAAACAGCGCTGGTACCCCCTAAATCTATAAAATTTTCTAAAAAATAAAATGACAGTAAAGGAATGAAAAAGGCATAGGCACAAGCAGATAGGATAGGACACAAAAGCAAGCTAGAGTAATACTGGAATTCTAGAAGGTGGAAGGCTTAGCAGAGCAGTTCAGGTGGAACCCACACCTGTGGGGGCAGGGGCATGAGCAGCGAGTCCAAACTACGGGACCCCAGATAGGCTTGGGGTCTAGAAGCGACAGATGCCTCTAAAGGCTGGGGGTAGGCTGGGGCTGAAAGCAGAATTGGTGTAAAGTCTTTAAAAGGAGCAATTAGATCCACAAATAACTTCGTAGTTTCTAATTATTCTACCACTTAGGAGAGAGGGGTAAATGCCTCCCTGAAAACAGAGAAACGAAGTGAAGGCTATCATGTTCAATGGGGACAACCTCTAGCCCCTTCAGACTGACAGGAAAGCTCGTACAACCCACGAAGGAGTTTGGAGGGGTGTTGTCTGAGGAAACTAATAAGTCCAAGAGAAAGAACCTTCAGAAACTGACATTTAAATGATTAGGCCCCCACTCGATTACCCTGGAGATACACATACAGAAATGTGATTGGACAGTCAAGGATCACCGTTTGATGCTTGTAGCCTGAACAATAGACACCCAAACAGTCACACATCCAAACAATCACACACACACACACACACACACACACACACACACACACACACACTTACTTCACTTCTGCTGGAGGAATTTACAAGATGAAGAACGTCTTGTATCTCTTTTGGGTTACTGTTTGTGAAAGGAATGGTTGCATGTGCTCTTGGCTAAGCCAACTCCATCCTGAAGACAGATTTTTGTGAGGTAGGGAAAATCCACCCAGCGTTAGTAGTGTTAGTGGTTGTCCTGGATCCATCCTGGTCCGTATTCCTGCTTTTTCATTTTCAGATTTAAATCCAGAGTTATTACAGATGGTAACATCCGATGCCAGTTTATGGATCTTTTTCATAATTCACGTGCTAGGAATCTCAGGTAACCTATAAAATACGCTTTTATTTGGTCATTTTAAGAGTTACATTTCTGAATTTCAGGTATTTTATCCTGTATTGTCAGCACGTTAAATTAGGGAACACATTCATTGACATTCTATGTATTTTCCTTTGTATTTCAAAGTCAGAGTCAAGTATTTAAAAAGATAGGATCTTTCATTTTGTGTGTGATCCCACAGAAGCCTTTCTACTATAGATTTATTAAAATTCTCCCACCTCTGGCCTCTGATTAAGGAATTGCAGAGTATTCTCTATGACAGCTCATTAAACCCATTATTCCCCCCAGGGCGATTGGTCTACTTTTAGTGATATTTGTTGATTGGAGCATAGCTTTTGTGTTTGCCAAACATCATTGATGTGTTTTGAGGTCATGTGGTTGTGGGGGGCAGGGGGCGGTTGTAAATGTGATAGCATCCCTCTAGTATTGTAATACTTCAAGGACATAGAATTTATTTTTTAAAGTCTTAAATCTTTTTGTTTGTTTTTCTAGGAAATCTTAAGTCTATGTTCTTTGATTTGAGACTATAGAGTTTCTTGGTAAAGTCTCCAATTTTTGGTTTTCTGAGTAAATTCTTGAGAACTGGTGAGGCTGCCAGGATTATTGTTTGTCATCCTGTTCTAATTAATAGAGAAAAAGCATATAAATCTTAGATGTCTTAGATCTGGGACTATTGCATCTACTTGGCTTGAGCCAAAGTGTCATCTAATTTTTATCCAGTAATTGTGGCAACATACTGCTTCCAAAACAAATCACATTTGTAAATGCATATTGAGCATTTTCTACATGAAGGGCATTACCAGGGACTGAAAGAAATATAAGGTCTGAATTTTGTCTTCTGGGAGAGAACATTCTAGTGGGAGAGATGAGTTGTGAAAAGTTAAATAACAAATATTTATAGACGGTCAATATAGGAACTTGCAAATATTATTAAGATTAATTACATGTGAAAAATTGTTAATGAATTCAAGCCAAAAAAGTGAACTTAAACTGAGTTGCACAGGAAGAACTCATAAAAAGGTGAGCTTGTGTTGGATAAGTGGATTTGGGCAGATAAAGAAAGACAGGAGCAAAAATAAGGAGGTGGAAAACCACAGGGGTGTTTGATATATGCAGGGCATGGAAATCAATTGTATGGTGGGGGGGTACTTTCAACTTAAAACCTCTGTACCAGTTAGGGTGCTTGAGTTGTAAGAAGCTGAAACCAATTCTGGCTCATTTAGGCAGAGAAAGAATTTACAATCTATGACTAGGATATATCCCTCCATCTATTTAATCCCCATTTAACTTTATTTTTTATAGTTTGTGTAGTTTTCTATGCAGAAGACTTGCACATCTTTGGTTACATTTGTTCTTAAGTATTTGACACTTTTATGTTATTATTAAAGATTTTTTTTTTTTTTTTTTGAGACGGAATCTCACTCTGTCGCCCAGGCTGGAGTGCAGTAGCATAATCTTGGCTCACTGCAAGCTCCGCCTCCCAGGTTCACGCCATTCTCCTGCCTCAGCCTCCCGAGTAGCTGGGACTACAGGCGCCCGCCACCAAGCCCGGCTAATATTTTTCTGTGTGTTTTTAGTAGAGACGGAGTTTCACCGTGTTAGCCGGGATGGTCTTGATCTCCTGATCTTGTGACCCAACCACCTCGGCCTCCCAAAGTGCTGGGATTACAGGAGCGAGCCACCGCGCCCGGCCAAGAGTTTTAAAAAAATTTCAGTTTCTAACTGTTGACGCTACATAGAAATACAACAGATTTTTGCATATTGTCCATGTATCTCCCAAACTTGCTAATTTAACTTGTTAATTATAATAATTTTATCTATGGCTTCTTTTGGATTTTCCAAATATACGACATGCCGTGTATGAGTAGTGATATTTTTATTTCTTCTTCCTAGCTCCATGACTTTATTCTATTTTCTTGACCCGTTTCATTGACTAGGATCCTTTACTACAATGGGAAGAGAAAGTGATGGTGGGCATTCTCTTCTTGCTCCAGATCGCAGGGCAGCATTTAACTTTTCACCATTACGAATGATGTTTGCTCTACAGATTTCTGTGGAACCATTTATCAGATTCAGGTAGTTAATCCTAACTTGGCTAAGAGCAATTAAAAAAAACGAAGTAATGTAAAAATTAAGAAATTAGTATGCTGCTAATGATATGTTGTCAAGTAACAGAAATTTATCAATTTTTCTATATCTATTGAGATGATAATATGAATATTGTCCTTTATTTAATATGGTGAATTGCATTCATTAATTTCCTTTTTTTTCTTTTTTTTTGAGACAGAGTCTTGCTCTGTCACCCAGGCTGGAGTACAGTGGTGCAGTCTCAGTTCACTGTAACCTTCACCTCCTGGGTCCAAGTGATTCTCCTGCCTCAGTCTCCTGAGTAGCTGGGATTACAGGTGGGCACCATCACGCCCAGCTAATTTTGATATTTTTGGTAGAGATGGGGTTTCCCCATGTTGGCCCTGCTGGTCTCGAACTCCTGACTTCAGGTGATCTGCCTGTCTTGGCCTCCCAAAGTGCTGGGATTACAGGTGTGAGCCACTATGCCTGGCTGAATTCATTAATTTTCAAATGCATTTTAAAATTTCTGAACTAAATCCAACTTGATTATAATATACTATCTTTTTTTAAGGGAAAAGTAGATGAATCAGACTCAGGAAAAATAGGAGCCAGAATAGCAACTGATATGGTTTGTCTATATCCCCACCCAAATCTCATCTTGAATTGTAATCTCCATAACCCCCACTTGTCTAGGGAGAGATCTGGTGGGAGGTGATGGGATCATGGTGGCAGTTTCCCCCTTGCTGTTCTCGTGATAGTGAGTGAATTCTCATGAGATCTGATAGTTTTATAAGGGGCTCTTCCCCCTTCGCTACTCACTCTGTCTCTCACCTGCCACCATGTAAGACATGCCTTGACTACTCCTTTGCCATCCACCATAATTATCTGAGACCTCCCCAGCCATTTGGAACTGTGAGCCAATTAAACCTCTTTTCTTTATAAATTACCAAGTCTCAGGCGGTTCTTCATAGCAGCATGAAAACTAACTAATACAGCAACCATGGCAGGGGAAGGCCAAGCACCTTGACTGAGTATATCCAATGGGAGAGGAGATTTTTTTCCTGCAGCTGAATCAGGACACTCTTACAGCTCTGTGTTTAAAAGCTTGGGCTCTGGACTCAGGCTGCCTGGTTTGAAGTGCCAGTCTTCCCTCTTATGTGGCATGGGACCTTAGCTCTGAGTGTCCTTCTCTATAAAGGAGGATGATGTTCTATTTACCCAATAAGATTCTAAGGATTAAATGATACAGTGCATTAAACTTCACAGGTCAGATCACTCTCAGCCCATAGAAGTAATTATAATTCCAGCTATTATTATTGTTATTTGTGAATATGAGAAAGAAGAAAGTTCACTCTGACATCCTGTAAATGGAAAATTCAACTGAACATAGAAAAATGTTTAAATCTGTCTATCAGAAAGTTTTTCATCAAAAGAAAACACTGAGTAGTCTAGTGTTTTAGCTTGATCCAAAACCTTGAATAATTTTCAAACTCATTTACGATATCTGAAATGTTCAATGACTTATACCTTTGAATTTTTTAGCAGCTTTATTGAGGTATAGCTGACATATAAGAAACTGCAGATATTCAAAATGTACAGTTTTATAAGTTTTGATATATGTATACAGCCATTAAACCACTACCACAATAACATAAGGAATATATCTGCCCCCCATCCACACATTTGATGCGCTTCCTTTTATAATTCTCTTTCCTACCCTCCACCCCTCACTGTTTACCAAAATGAATGTCTGATGGTGCCCTGGGCAGTCCCACTCTGCCTAGAAAACACCATAGAAAAAGACAGCAAGAGTGCTTTCTCACTGTGGAGTTCTACTTGATTTTAATTGACATAGATTAGTGTGAACCACATAAACCAGTACTAAAATACAGGATTTGATCTAGAAAAGGTGGTGCTAAAAATGCATGTAGATAGAAACTTATTTGTTTTTCAGACACCAAAATGAAACATTATTAGTATGCCATGACACATGAACACTTTTATATTCCACAAACACTGTGCTCTCCTTTTGGTGTTCATTTGCAATGGCTGGAATATTTATGTCCCTTCCAAATTTGTATATTGAAATGCTAACTCTCAAGATGATGGTATTAGGAGGAGAGGCTGTTGAGAGGTGATTAGGCCATAAGGGTGGAACCCTCAAGAAAAGGATTAGTGCTCTCAGCAAAGAAGCCTAGGAGAGCTAGCTTGCTCTTCCCAGCATGTAGGGACACAGCAAGAGGGTGCCATCTGTGAACTAGAAAGCAGGCCCTCACCAGATACCAAATTTGCCAATGCCTTGGCCTTGGACTTCCCAGCCTCCAGAACCATGAGAAGTAAATTTCTGTTGTTTATAAGCCACCTAGTCTATAGTGTGTTTTGTTTTAGCAGCCTGAATGGACTAAGGCATTATTTATTGTGAGTTCTATTCACCATGGAGCATGTGTGGCCTATGTGTCCCTGGCACTGTGGCAGGAACTGAGCAGAGTACTCAGGGGAATTAATAATGCTTGGACCTATCTTTAAAACACCTAGAGTTTAGTAGGAATCAACTGGAAGTAGTAGGGTAAAGGAAAGTAGGTGACTTTTGTTGAGCCCTGCCATGTGCTAGAGACTGTGCTAAAGTGATTTACCCGCATTATCTTATTTGAACCTCACGGCAAGCCTGTGTGGTGGGTCCTATTCACCTGTTTACAGATGGGGAAACTGAAGCTCAGAGAGGTTAAGTAATTTGCCCAAGGTTATAGAATTATCAGCAACAAAGTTGAAAGTGGCAAAGGGCTCTTTCTAGTCAGGAGGAATTAAGAGAGCTTGGGTGCAGTGGCTCACATCTGTAATCCTAGCATTTTGGGAGGCCAAGGTGAGAGGATCAGTTGAGCCCAGGAGTTTGAGATCAGCCTGGGCAACATAGTGAGACCTCGTCTCTACAGAAAAAAAAAAAAAAAAAAAGAAGAAAAGAGTTTGGGATCGTTCCTCCTGTGACTCAGCATCACCTTAGTCTTGGTCTGCCTCCACTCTGAATTGTGCCCCAAACCTAGTCTTTGCTTCCTTCTTGGTTTCTGCTACAAGTCTCTGCCTCTCACACTGGCCCATTTCCGGGGTTCCTGTTCCTGTTATGCACATCAATCCCTAGATTTCTGAGGTCCCAGAGGGTGGGCTTCTACTTAGTCCCTATTTGTCTTCCCAGGGCCAGGCATCCTGGTCCGTAGCCCTGGCACTGGGGCTTCTCTCCCTGCTGCCTTCGACCCCCCAGGGCTGACCATCTGCTGCTCTATCCCTGCATCCTGCCAGCTTTCACATGCCCTGTCTCGAGCTCTGCTTGCCTTTTACCCTTGAGGGGAACTCCCTGCCTCCACCTGTTGGACTGCTCTAGTCCCCTCACTGGTCCTGCCCTTTCTGACCATCTTCTACCCTCGTCTGGCCTCCCATTTTCCAGAGCTCATCTGTCTCCATGTATGTCCTGCTTCTCAGAGGGTCTTGAGTTCCAGCTTTTCCAGGTCTGGTTGGTGCCATGGCCAACACCTGTCTCACCTCTCCCATTCGAGTTCCTCATTAGCTCCTTTTTGACAGTTCTTTATTTTTTGGGGTCTAGCTTTGGCCTTGCTGCATGAATCATTAACACATAAATATGTGTATTCACAATTAATTGTTTCCATTTGGTGTTTGCTCTAGTCAAGGAAGATGGAGAGGGAGCAACATCTTGTACTGAATGTCTTGACATCACTAGGAACTAGACTGCTTGTGCTTCCTGGGCATGCTGAGGTCTCAAGAATAAAGAGTATCCCTGAAGACATTCTTACCAGTCTTCCCTGGTGAAACATTCATCCTAATTTTTCCTTTTAGCTCTGAGACCACTTTTGCATGATTTTTAATATGTCATTAAATTAAATAGATATAATTTTCTCTGTCTAGCCAAACTGCTGTTAGAAGAATCTTTGCATAAAACTAATCATAAAAAAGACTTTCTTCTCGCCTCTTTGGAAAGGAGCCTGTGTCACCCAAGAGTGAGGAGCACACTCATTCTTTGGTGCCTTGTTCATCTGCTCAGGGGATTATTGATTAGCAGATAGAATGTGGGTGCAGGCTGGGCGCAGTGGCTCATGTCTGTAATCCAGCACTTTGGGAAGCCGAGATGGGTGGATTACTTGAGGTCAGGAGTTTGAGACCAGCTTGTCCAACATATAGTGAACCCCCTGTGCCTACTAAAAATATTAAATTAGCTGGGCATGGTGGTGCATGCCTGTAGTCCCAGCTACTTGGGAAGCTGAGGCAGGAGAATCGCTTGAACTCGGGAGGTGGAGGTTGCAGTGAGCTGAGATCGCGCCACTGTACACCAGCCTAGGTGACACAGTGAGACTCCGTCTCTCAAGAAAAAAAAAAAGAACTGTGGGGGCAGATAAGTTTTTTGGGGGGTTTGCTTTTAATTCTTTGGAAGGACTGGGCTTGGCTGGCTGGGCACCTAGAGCAATGTGGACATGGGCAGCTGCTTGTCCCATGGATGCCAGGGACAGAGTCACAAGAGAGACGGTTAGAAATGGTGCCAGGTTCTCGCTGCCTCGTGCCAGGTCAGCTCCCAACAAAGCCTTTGTACAAGACACATATAAACCCTCAGAGAGTTTATGCTAACCCAGTGTCTTGGCCATGGCTTACTCATGATGGAATACTGATCATATTTTATTCTGGCCGCATGGAATAATAGACATGTAATCACTATGAGATTTGAGTTGCAGGGCCTTTGGTTTCTAATAGCCTTCCTAATTTTCTCCCTCATCAGGGAGACAGAATAAGGTGTTTACATTACTACTTTCATTTTGCAAGAATAAGATCGAGGTTAAATCTACAGTTATGTCTTGATAGACTACAGCAGATTTCTGCATCAGTAGAAAGTGCTGTTTTCCCACTAATCAGAAAAAGGAAGTGCTAGCCATAATGATATGGGTCCACTGTGAAGTAGAAGACAAGAAACAGAGCAGGATGTGGAATTGGGAGCAATGAGAGAAGGTGCCCAGAATTGCCCTTGGCACCCTGCACCTTAGATCACCCTTATTAACTGCCTGCTGTTTACTCTGAAAATCTTTCTGTCATTTTTGAGAGATAAAATCTGAAAATGCAGTTTCTTCAAGTTAGAAATGATAATTTTTATAATAGAGTTTAAGAAAGCCATGCTTCTTTTCTCTTCTAAGAGAACATTTTTATTTCAATTATAAAATTGCCACTATAAATAGCCAGTCAAGTTCATAGGGGATGAGTCTCATCAGGCGGTTAATTTACATTATATAAAAAAAGTATGAGTTATTTAACTGAACTAAAAAAGCAACCAGTATCCTGTGGTCACATACTGTATGTGATTCCTTTTACTTGCAAGGTAAAAAGTGGTTTCATAACCTTGCCAATATAATTCCAAAGAACTAAGGACTTAGTGATCGTTGCTAATTGAAGTTATTCTGTCTATGAGAGAGCAACACTATTTCTTTGATTAAAACCAGAAAGGACTTATGTATTGGTAAGTAGGGTTCCTTTATGTTTGTGTATGTGTGTGTGTTTGTGTGTGTGTGTGTGTGTGATTTTATGAGGTTTGTCTTATTCTTCTATGCTAGTGAGTGTTGATTAGTTGGATTGCGTTTTCAGTTGACCTATTGCTTTTTAAGAGCATTTTTGGATATAGTCCCTTAACCCAGAATTAACTTCTCTGATAAAAAGCCTTTTTGGATTGTCAGAGAGGCTAATAGGGGATATATGGGCAGGGAGTCTTTTTACCAGCCATCAGATCTCATCTTGCAGACTGTGACTACTGTAACCATGCCCCATGAAGGGTAGTACAAATCATGCTATTGACATTGAGAGAGATGGCTGCCTTTTGGACAGGAAGAGAACTAGAAGTTTTGGACTTTGTGAATCTAACCTCTCCAGCTGCATCCCCCAGGGCTGCTGTCCACATACCCTGTGCTCCACTCCCTCTCGTGATTTCTCTCACTGCCACCACTCTTTGTTTCTCTTGTTCCTTTATCCTGAAGTTCTCAACCTATGAACCTGTGAAAAGCCCAGATAGCAGTAACAGATTACATTTATTTATGGAACATTTACTATAGACAGTGTCATTTTCTAAGTACTTTAACCATATTGATTCCTTTAATCTTTGCAATTATGCAATGAAATAGGTGATTCTCATACTCCCATTTTACAGTTGAGGAAACTGAGGCACTAAGGGGTGAGATGACTTGTCTGGGACCACACAGTACGTAGTCGAGCTAGTATTTGGACCCAGACTGTCTAACTCAAGAGCCCACGTTATTGGCCACCATACTCTATAGCACCTCAAACCCAGATCAAATATACACAGCACCATCACATAGTAAAATTAATCAGCGTCATGTCCATTCCCTCTGCTTAATTGTATGTTTCTTGTGATGAGGAACATAAGCCATCTCCAATGCCTGGGGCCACACATAGCAGATGCCCTATAACTATCATCATTCTCATCGTCATTCTTATCTTCTTCTTCCTCCTCATCATAATCTACTACATATAAGGCAAATTTATGGGTCAGGCACACTTCACATAAATTAGATTTAATTCTCACAACAATCTTATGAAGTTTGTCTTGTCCCCAGTTTATAGTTGAAAAGACCTTGCATTTAGGAAGTGGTAAAATTGGAATTTGCAACCCTGCCATTTGGTTCCAGAATCCTTCCTCCTAACCATTGTACACCATATGCTTAATTAATTAAGAAAAAAAGAAACGAATAGGTGAGAAAAAACAATGATGTGATGAATTTTGCTGCCCCTGGTATTAGGGTTTTTTTTCTTCTTCTTGCTAGACTCTAGAGGGCCCAGATCCTGTGGAGCTGTCTCTCCGAAGGGAAGGGTCAGGCTGTTCGCCCTGATTTTCCTGGAGTCACAGATATACTTCTGCCCTCCACCGGATGCCTCTATCTTACACAATTATTTTCCTTTACAAATTTGGTTGATTACATATTCACTTGGGATAATTGGCTTGTCCCTCCTACTTTGAAACTGTGAGAGAGTTCACTCAATTTCCAACTGCTTATGAAGCTCTTGAGTCAGATTGTTTTGCTTGTGACACCTCAGCTCACACCAGTGCAGAAATGGAAGTTTTAATTGGCCGTAGGATTGAAGGGTTGGTTTGGTGCATGGTGGTATTTTAAGAAAGGCAAAGTTTTATTTAAATGGGGAATACTCTCCCTGGGGTTTTGGGTTAGCTACTGCGCCATGCAAGAGGCCTGGCTGCTTGTGAGAAAATGAGAAGGGTGATTAAGTACAAGTAGATGCAGCCAAAGAAGTGGACACAATCGACGTCAAGTTCCATCTTCTTTGTGGCAGCCATGATTCTGAAGGTCACCGAAGGGTATTTTTCCCTGAGCTGTTTTTGTGCCACTGGCTTCAAATGCCAGGTCTTGGCCACCTCAGTTGCTATAAAATATGATCATGAGTGCTTCAGAGCCGCTTCCCAGCAACTAGCTGACAAAGCCCCACCTGTGCCTTGCTCAGCCCCACTTCATTGCTCCTGTCCTCCATGGGGAGAGGGACTCACCACCTGGGTGACAAGGTTAGGGCTTCTTGCTGCACTTTGTGGCATCTTGCTGCTCCCTGTATAAGGGCAAAGCTAACCTTTTTTTTTTCTTTTTATTGAGACAGTCTCGCTCTGTCACCCAGGCTGGAGTGCAGTGGTGTGATCTAGGCTCACTGCAGCCTCCGCCTCCTGGGTTCAAGTAATTCTCCTGCCTCAGCCTCCCGAGTAGCTGGGATTACAGGTGTGAACCAGCACGCCAGGCTAATTTTTGTATTTTAGTAGAGATGGGGTTTCATCATGTTGGCCAGGCTAGTCTTGAACTCCTGACCTCAAGGAATCTGCCTGCCTTGGCCTTCCAAAGTGCTGGGATTACTGGCATGAAACACCACCCCACCTCCAACATTCAAAAGATAAAAAAATGTGTAAACTGAAATGAAGACTAGATACTAATGAGTCATTGGACTCATTATGACTTTGTTAAGTCATTTTGATTTTATTAAAATCAAACATTAATAAAGCAGACTGTGAGTAAATAAATTATATTCTTTGGCCATTTCTTCATTAGACAAGGATGCTATCTTTCATGGTTGTGTTATTGTGGGGATGGCTGATAGCTCATAGAACCAATCTAACATCCATAGATTTTTTTCATAGTTCTGGACTAGGTTTCTTAGCATAATGCGTTGTTGTGGTCCTCGTGGTCTGTGATTCTCTCTTGCCAACCTTGTTTCATCAGTCCCCTGTTGTCCTGCAGATTTTTGAAGCATTGGAATCCTAGCAACAGATTTCTCATTTAAGTAGGATGGTCCTGATCACCAGTCTCCCACAGAGAGTTGGTAAAAAGTTTTGTTCTTCTTATCACCCACAGAACTTCCCTGAAACATTTTTTGTTGTGCCTGCTCAAAAACCATAAGTTTAGTAGAAAAATGCACTTTGCTTGTGAATACACAATCAGGTGTCCAAATGAGATGGTCCCCTCCTAGAAGATAATATTTCAGAAGTCTCGCCTCAGTGGGAGGTACTTGTTTTTTTTTTTTTTTTTTTTTTTTCATTTCAATAGCTTTAGGGGTACAAGTGGCTTTTGGTTACCTGGATGAATTGTACAGTGCTGAAGTCTGGGATTTTAGTGTACCCATCACTCGAGTAGTGTACTCTGTACCCAGGGTCCTTGGATTTTATGGACTTGTTTTTGTTTGCTTTTATGTTAAGATATGAATAATATGATATGGTTTGGCTCTGTGTCCCTACCCAAATCTTATCTCGAATTATAATCTCCATAATCTCCACATGTCAAGGGAGGGACCTGGTGGGAGGTGATTGGATCATGGGGGCAATTCTCCCATGCTGTTGTCATAATAGTGAGTGAGTTCTCATGACATCTGATGTTTTTATAAGTGTTTGACAATTCCACCTTCACACGCTGTCACTCTCACCTGCCGCCATGTAAGACATGCCTCTTCCCCTTCTGCCATGACTGTAAGTTTCCTGAGGCCACCCCAGCCATGTGGAGCTGTGAGTCAATTAAACCTCTTTCCTTTGTAAATTATCCAGTCTTGGGTATTTCTTTACAGCAGTGTGAAAACAGACTAGCATATAATAGAAGGCTCTTTACCTTTTTAAATTTGGAAGGCCAAATTAATACTGTCCTTTCCATTATAAGAATCTTCAGATTAAATATTTTTTCATTCATCGTCCCCCAGATCGTATACATTTGCTTTTTTACTCTTAGTTACATGTAATAAAGTAAACATTGAAATTGTATTGTGGATCATAAACTTGAGTTTTAAAAAGATTTTTCTCCTAATTTTAAAAGTAATAAAAACAATAAATATTTACTGTATTCCAGGTAGTGTTTTTTTGTTTGTTTGTTTGTTTTTTTGAGATGGAGTTTCACTCTGTAGCCCAAGCTGTAGTGTGGTGGCGTGATCTTGGCTCACTGCAACCTCCATTTCCCCGGGCTCAAGTGATTCTCCTGCCTTAGCCTCCTTGGTAGCTGGGACTACAGGCACACGCCACCAAGCCTGGCTAATTGTTTTGTA